>NC_134234.1:266826577-267129608 GCF_965152275.1 Natator depressus
GCACTGCATCCGTTCATATTCTGGCTTCTTAGCAACCATAAGGACTAGAAGCAGCTGTTTTGTTTTTTAATGAAAGCTTAAATTTTGCAGAAATTGATTGGACCATCACAGACGTGCTAGTATGGCATATCAGCATACATCTGCTCAATCTTTCTCTTGTATAGAAGTAGTTACAAGCCTGCCAGGAGCTCACAAGAATGTACTCAAGGAAGATTAAAAGGGGGGCACTTTGAATGGTCAGCTGACTGAAGAGCTTAAAAAAATAACAGTAATTAATCGTGGTACCACAGATGTTGTAAAAAGAAATCAAGCCAGGGTGTTATTAGTGCACTCAGAATCTCCTTTGTTAAAAAATGTGAGTGTATTTTGTATCATCTTTCCCTAAGAATATGCCTAAATAGAGGTTGTGGGTTTTTTTTAAAGGATCCTGGAGCTAAATTTCAAATCAGCCCACTGTTTGAATGTTTGGAGCTCAGCTATCTTTCTGGGAAGGCTGCCAAAAGATATAAAATTAAGTAGAAATTCTAAGTTTGAAGTAATTTTGTCAAATTAGTTTAATCTGGAATAAAGCCAAGAAAAACAGTTGCTGAAGAGACTGGAAATCACACTTCAAAAGTAGCGTGAGAAGCTGGGAAATAATTATTCAAAACCTGTGTGAATTAGTATGAACATCTGGCAGGTGAATGAATACCTTCTGAAGAAGGCATTATTAACAGTCAAAACAGCTTTAGCTAAACAAGCCATTCCAGAAGGCATCATTTCTAAAGTGCCCATCATTGGAGCTGGCCTGTCATTTGTTGACACCCTAGAAAATTAAGAAATACATTGGCCTCCCTCAGATAAGAGACTTTTGGGCCTGAGCCTAACCTCGCTTATACTGGTCAAACAGAAGTAACTCCACTGAAGTCAATTTACACCTGTTTCAACAAGTATGACAATTGAAGGGCCTGATCTAATGCCCATTGAAAACAATAAGAATATTTACCTCAGTGAGTGTTAGATCAGGCCCTAAATATGGAAGAAATCAGTTACATTTGTTTAGAAGGTATCTAAACATATGCTTCAGGTGTCTTTGATATTCTGTGACCCACTGTTCATAATAGAAAGATTTCAAGTACAGTTGAAGGCTACTTTTTCATCAAATCAATGTGAGAAAAGTTGGGAGAGAGTACAAAGATTTATTCTCTCCCTCTTGTGCTACATGGACAAGCTAGCTACACTCACAGTCTTCAGGTACCTTGAATACAAGGACTGCTCCAGGTTACAACTGCAGGGGGTGCTAACTACTTCAACTATGGGACAGGGTGTACTTTGGGCATCAGTCAGCAGAGCTGAGCAAGTGTGAGAACCATATGCAGCCCTCTTTGAAAGTCGAGTGGAGCTTCTGGTCCACAATGTGCTCTCAATGCTCCAGGAGGAATTCTGAGTCAGCCAGAGTTCCTAGTGCACAACCTTCCTTAAACTGTCATTGGTTTAAAGCCATAATCTACACTGCAGTAGTAACATTCTATTTGCAGCTGTATCTGCACATGTGTGCAAGATGAATTAAAGTTCTCCGCTCGTTTTGCCATCCAAATGGTATGAAAGTTCATAAAGTGAACTTCAGACTCAGATGTATATGAGAAAGTTTGCATTTAAACTAGAATTTCTGTTTTCTTAGTGTCTTCGGGAGAGTGTTTGTTGAGTAAGATACAGACAAACGCTGGACTTTCAGTTAACTTGTCCAGTCATCATAAATTAGAGCTGAAACAAACTATCAGATCATCTAGTCCATCCACCTGCAAACGTAAGACACATATTCCAAGGATCAAGGCCATGGGGTGATTTTCAGTTGTTTGGTGACCTAAAGGTGGTGTAAGTTACATGTTAGGTGGGTCAGGACAGGAGAGGGTGTATGTAGGGAAGTGGAGTCACTTGCAGTACTGTGAGTTTGCAATAATTTATACTCATGTGTATGAGAGAGAAATCGAGAGAGAGAGAGGCAGAGTGGAATACTAAAGGTCATTAAAAAGGGGGATAAGATTAAAGTATGAGTGTGTATCCATATACACACTTTTTAGAGTTTGCAAGTCTCTCAGAAAAGGAAGGAAATGATTTGTACTAGTTTACAAATTAAGGATTTGTCATACAATAAGCATCATTTATAAAGCATTTGAACTGGAAAAAGAGAGAAATGACAGTTGAAGCCAGAATGAGAATGTGACGGTGAAGCTTCTCTTTCTTGTTCTATGAGTAGGGTTTGCTATAATGAAACCCTGCCGGATTTCCAGCCCAACAAAAGGCAATTATTCCATAAAAGAAAGCAGGATCTAAAATATAAAAAGTAGCACCTGGAAGAGTTCAAAATACTAAACAAGGAGGAAAGGCAACTCCCTTCACTGGAAGTCTCCTTTGGTGCCACTGAGTCTGTTTGTCTGTCCTCCTCAGCTCTCCGGTAATAGTGTGAAAAACCCAGTGGTTCCCAAAGACCACAACATAAAGAAAAAGAGCAACAAAGTCCACTTGGCTGTCTGTAGACACATGAGGCCAAATCCAGCCCTAGTGTGTGCATAATGATGGTTGCTTGAATCATAGCTGAATTTGACTCCTGGTAGGCGAAGGGGAACATCAGAAGAATGTCCCCCAGATAGAAATAGAGCAGATAAAATCTTTGATGACAGTTTTCCAGAAATCACTAGGGAGAGAGGCACACACTCTCATTTAAAATAAAAAAGAGTATCCCAATTTGTAGTCCTTCTTATGGGTCTAATTATGTATAATAATCTATTAATGCACTTCAAAGATCGGGTTTCTGGCTAAGCAGGGATTGATTCTTAAGATCTTAATAGAGTGTTGTATCCTGTGTTTCCTCTGTTGATGTCAATATTGTTTGGTCAGATGACAAAAAATGCTCCATCTGTTTAACGATCTTATTTTCGGAGTTTCCATTTCCCAGATTAGTAGTGATTCAGACTCATTCCCAAGTCTCCTTTAGTCACATGATCTTCCTTTAAAACCACCAGACCCACACTGCCATCTGCAGTTTAGAGTAACATAAAATCTTGGTAACCAAAACTGCCGTTTGCTGGTTTGCTAATTCTCATCCCCACTTCCCTTGCTGAAACAGGGAAGATATAGCAGCATCTTTGGACCACCAGGATGTGGGCCCAGAATTGGGAACATGGAATACGAGGGTGTGAGGATCTACCATTTGCAAGGTGAGAGCATTAGCACACACTTCAAGTCTGTTTCCCTCTATGCTGATCAGTCGTTAGCTACCTGTTTCCTAAATCTGGCAGAGGGAGACAAGCAGCAGTCAGTGAGCTCAGCACAAAGAACTCAATGGAGCTGCCAAGCCTAACTGCATCGGCAGATGAGACACATTGAGAAAGGGGTCACTGATGAGACCCTTTTTAGTTAAGATATGAAGCAAGAACCAGTGAGTCCTTCCATTGCCACTGCATGGCAGAGAGGGGAGCATGGGGAAGAGGGGAAATTAAGAAGTAGTATAAACATTCCAAGTATTAATATGAAATGATTAAAAGACAGACATTACAACACAGTCCGTGTCACATAGAAACCATATTCAAAGGAACTTGTAATGCTGTTGTTAGGCAAAAGATTTTTTTTTTTAAGAATCAGGCAGGCACAGACAATACTGAAGGGGGTTTATTTACACTACCGGGAAGACTGACAAGCAGCTTTAAAGATATGGTGCCATAGTGGCCAGTTATATACGTTTTTTATTAATTTATTTCCAATTATTTGTACATACAGACTCAGACATTGTTACAAGTTAAGAGAGAACTCTGAACAAAGATAAAAATAACAACAGTACGTACATATAGAGGTCATCCTAATTGCATTAAACATCTATGGCTACCTTGTGAGGGAAGGAGGCGGGAGAGGGGGGGGCTAGGGATGAGTGCTTACAGATATCCAGTGGGTTGTGAAGGGAGGGTTAGCCTTGTTCTAAGAACTGAGTTACTGGGTGGGCATTGACCATATAAGCTTATTAATTGTTTACAGTTGTTAGTTTCCTTGCTACTGAATGCTTATTGAAACGTTCTGGCTTGTTCTGCAGTTTTTGTTTTAGCTGTTAGCTAAATTTTAATTTTTTTTTTTACAATTCCCTTCTTTTGACAAATTGAACTTTTAAGTGAGATAAAGTCAATACTTTAAGTACTTTAATATACATGATTTGTTTTAGGGTTGCCCAAGGGAGGTGGGAGAGGGAAGGAGAGGGGAATTGGGGGAAGGGGGTAAAGGTAGAAAACATAGTAAGATTTTTAAGCATGTGTTTAAAGTACCCACACATGACAAGAGAGGTTAGTAACACAAATATAGAAGGGGCAGCTGTTATTTGGACAATTGTTCACCAGGAGATGGGCCTGTAAGATGCATTATAAACAGGATTTTTTAGTTGGGTGATGGTTTGATTGGAGAGCTGGACTTGAATGCGACCTTTGGTAACGTGGTTACGAACGGTGGTAAATGCAGACGCAGCAGCCAGGACCACTTTGAGAAGTAGCTTTTTGGCCAGTTGAACTGGTGTATTGTCCAGACATAGGTTATTATACCACCGAGGAGCCATTGTTATTCCAGTGAACACACGGCAGGGGAGGTGGACATTTCCTAGGGTAAATGAGTCAGTAATTTGCAGGCACATGGAAGCGTTTGCCTGGCACTGCAATGGTCCGTACATGTAATAAGATGCAGGGGTGATGAAACGCTACTGAGTAGCGGCTACTTGTACAGCAGCTTCACCATTTGCAAGAGGAAGGACATTTACAACAGCAGAAGAGGACAAGGTCAAAGGGCGAAGGGTAGAACAGGGGCATACAATGCAGTTGTCTGGTTTTGTGCCACAGTTTGAGGTTGTCATTAGTGTAGCATTGTCAGGGGATGATGTCAGGTATTCAGACAGCCCGACTTTATACACCATATTATTTGTTACATATTTAACGGACTTGAAACGAAAAGAAGAAGGAAACACATGAGTGGGAATGATAGAAGGATACACAAGAGGGAAATTGAAGGTGAAGGGTGAGTCTGGAGAAAGTAGAGAGGCTACTATTAGTTGTGTAGAGATGCCTGCAATGTGGGCAAGGGTGGAGGAGGAAAGGGTATGGGACGGGGAAAAACCCAGGTATATATTTAACATGGGTTTTTTTGCAATGTTAAACAGATTACGAGCCAGCGTATTACAAGCACATCCTTTAGCTTGTGACATGGCTGTATTAATTCCAGTCAGAGTATAAAATAATCCAGGGTTAGTAGGTTTAAGGGCTTGGGTGGTTGGCCTTTGACGCAAGCATTGTATGACCTTGCATTTTGAAACTGGGGGTCCTACATGTGTGTGCCCACATGCCCCGAAGCTAAATACCCAGTTACAGTCCAGATCAGGTGAAATGCAGGGAGGGAGCCGAAGTCTGCTCCCGGGCTGTGGTAGTCGGATTGAGACCTTGGAGCCTGGATGTTTGGGGAGGCGAGCTGTAACCACAATAGGTCCCAGGTGGTCCGGTCTGGGGATAAGCCAAGTGTATGGTTTCTTTACCCATTTGCCGCTGTTTCCTGTAGGGAGTTGCACATACTGGCCAGCTTTGAAACAGGTTTTTGTGTAACATGTACCAAGGGCAGGTCCCAGGAGGCTGCATCAGGTATGTTTGCCAGGAGGATTAACGTGGTGAGTCACATTTGTTACCTAAAAGGATATAATATAAACAAAATGAATTTATTTATACATTTTAATTTTGGTTTTATGGACCCATGTTGGATTTTTTTGGACTTTTACAGAGGTATTTGTATGGGCTAATACCATATGCAGGTCGGAGTATTTTGACTGAAGTACCCCGGAGTTGTATGTTTTACCATGACCTGTTTTGGGGTTTTTATGGTATGTTTGCTCAAGAGGGGGTTTTTGGAGGGTCGTGGGCTTAAGAGGGTGCACTTTCGCAAGGAACCAGTATGCCTTGCTGAAATAAAGAGCGAATAATGTTACCTACTGCATTTACAGCCTCAGGTTTGAGAGGGTACTGCTTGGTAGGTGGAGCGAGTTGGCTGGTAACCTGGATGGGTGGGCAGAGATGAGCAGGCATTGAACTGCAAGGCAGCTTATTTTTTGCCCAGACAGAGGGAAATCTTGAAGATAAGTCTTGAAAAGGGTTAGATGTATTTTAAGTAAGAGCCACAGCTTTGGCAGTTGCAACTGAAGAGAGGGATGTATTATTGTGGAGGGGAATGGTATGAGTACGCATAAGTTTATTAGTAACTGTACTTTGAGCGAGGTTAAGAGTTGCTGCAAGGTTGCAGAGGACGTCCCATGCCCAAAATAGTCCCCTTTGCATTTGAAGCTACATTAAAAAAGAGACTGAGTTCAGAAGAGTAGATTAGATTTTACAAGAACAGGATAGCTTTTATAAACCGTGAGTTGTGCACCTTTGACCCCTGAAATAGGAATATACTGTTTAGTAGTGGGGAGGGGGAGGTCAGTAATGGAAACAGATGCTTCCGTGTCCACGAGAATTGTGCATGGCTGGCCCCTTATCCATGCTTGTAAGTGTGGCCTTGAGGGATTTATATTTGCATTAGCAGTACTGACAGGCAAGGGGGGGCTGCTGGATTTTAGTGGGTTATGGAATTTAAAAGCCTGGCCATTTTCTTTTTGCTTAGGTGTGAGTAAGGGTTGGCAGCTGGTTGAGATACCGTTTGAGGCCGGTTGCCCAGGGCTCCTCGCCTTGGGCATTCAGCTGCCCAATGTCTGGTTTCCCCACATACAAAACACTGTGAGGTCGGGGGGAGGGTGGGGACAGGACCAGGACCAGATTGAAAGGGCAGTGAGGTACTGCAGGGATTTAACTGGCCATGATTTTGTTTCTGACTAGGCTTTTGGGTTTTGTGCCTGCAGTTTTTTTGGGGTATGCCCGAGACACTCACAATTATAGCAGGCTACGTTATTTTTTGCTGTTGCCATAGCAATGCGAGCAGCTTTGTTTCTTATTTCTTTAGCTTGTTTGGCTTTGCATTTAGAGGCCCACATACAGATGGATTTATAATTAGAGTTTAGGTTCACTTCCAAATTAAGGGCTGTTTGCAGGTGGGAGTTAAATCCTTTCTTTAACATTTTTAAAAATGCCTGATCCATTTTTTTGGGGTCTGCAATACTTGCATTGCTGGAATACATTTCCCACTTTTTTTTTACAATATTGAGAGGCAGGCTTGTCCTTGCCTTGTACGCAGCCCACGATCAGCCCCCAACTACCGGCTCCGTTCCCCCAGGCTTCTTGGACGGCTTTCTTAAACTCAATGCGGGGAAGGGTCATATCATTTTTAGATTTAAATTTAACAGAGGCCCGGTTGCCGTTTTGGTGTCCTTTTGTAGGGATTTTGGCCCATGATAGATTGGGGCAGTTAGCTTTTGTTAAGATATAAAGATCCCTGGGATGTAACATATAGGTGGTAACCATTTGGCTTTTTTTTTTTTTTTTTAGAATATAAAATTTGGGTTTTTGGGCTTTAAATTAGGGAGATCTTTTAGTAAGCCCCTCATTTCCTTTGTGCTGAGAGGAGCGCACATATAAGTATCATGAGCCACTTTGTTTTCACCTGTTCCTGCCCACCGAGTGCTCACTTGGAGAGGGGCCAAGGGAGCACTGGCACTTAAGTTTGGGTGAAAAGGGGGGGAAAGAGGAGGAGGTGGCCAATTGTTTTGATTTTCCCCCGTGTGGGCCAGGTTCCAGTTTTGAATTTGTTTCTTAAGGTGTTTTTAATTAATTTTATTTTGGCTTTTATTAGTCGTGCTGCTTGAGTCAGGGTCAGTAAAATTACCCTTTTGTTGCATGCTAGCAGCAATGCGACCTGCAGAGAAGTTTTTTTTTTTTAGTTTTGTTTTTAGAGCCTTGTTTTTTGCTTTAAGCTTATTGAGCTTGCGGCTGCAATTTGCTTTATGATTTAGCTTTGATGTAAGAGCTTTTTGGAGTGTTTTTAACTTTTGTAATTTTTTTTTTATATTTGTAATTCATTATTATGATTTTTTCCCTAATTTTTTTTGTTTGATTGGATTACTACAACATGCTATTTATTGTACTTATACCCTTCTTTTATTTATTTTTTGCTATTATTTTTTGAACCTTTTTATGTTTTCCTTTTATAAAATTCATGAGTTTCCCTCCAGTGGAGGGCATTACTGATGTTCCCTGGGGCCAGTCAATGAGTCTTCCTTCTGTAGAGGGTATTATTGGTGCACCCTGGGGCATGCTAACAAGCCCTGCCCCCCGCCCCCTGCCCTGTGAAGGGTATTGTTGATGCATTTTGGGGCAATTCATAAGACATTGTATCCCAGCTTTCTGAAACCCACTTAAGTGGGGCTGCAGGGAAGACTGACTGAGCACACCCTTGCACTCAGTTTACTGCAGAACACACTCTGGTGCTCAGTACTTGGCAGGGCAGCCTTCGCCTCCAGCAATCCCTACACCCCAACAATCTTGACCACAAACACAGTCCCATTCAGTCCTTTTGCCTGTGCGTCCTATATGTGGTTCGTATTAAAAAACGGGTGATGTGGAGGAGTGCCTCGCGGAGTCCCAAACCAAGGTGTGCGCTAGAGGTGGTAAGTAAAAAGGTACTCGCCTCTATCCCTGGTTGTGAGAAACTCTCTGAGGAGTCCCAATCACACCCTGCTCGCTGCACCAAAACTGTTAGGCAAAAGATTCTTTTCTTCAAGAATCAGGCAGGCACAGACAATACTGAAGGGGGTTTATTTACGGTACTGGGAAGGCTGACAAGCAGCTTCAAAGATATGGTGCCATAGTGGCCAGTTATATACATTTTTTATTAATTTATTTGCATTTATTTGTACATACAGACACAGACATTGTTACAAGTCAAGAGAGAACTCTGAGCAAAGATAAAAATAACAACAGTACGTACATATAGAGGTCATCCTAATTGCATTAAATATCTATGGCTACCTTGCGGGGGAAGGAGGCAGGAGGAGGTGGGCTAGGGATGAGTGCTTACAGATATCCAGTGGGTTGTGAAGGGAGGGTTAGCATTGTTCTAAGAACTGCGTTACTGGGCAGGCATTGACCATATAAGCTTATTAATTGTTTACAGTTGTCAGTGTCCTTGCTACTGAATGCTTACACCTCCTGCTTGTTCTGCGGTTTTTGTTTTAGCTGTTAGCTAAATTTTAAGGTTTTTTTGACACTGTTAATTGCAGTAAAATAATCTGAGAGTATCACTATAAAGATAAAGAAGCATGAGCGAGGCCTTTATTATGTTTAGTTGTGTGTTTAACTGGTCGGGATTTGGATTTAGCTAATCCCAGTTCTCATCCACTGTTTCCCCAGGGCTCTTGAGACTGGGAATGAAGTGGAAGGGAAAATGGGGGTGTTGCTGAGTAATTAGCCATCTCCTGTTATGCTCCCAATCCCAGCCGTGTTCTACTCTGAACACAGTCCATATGAAAAGCAACAAAGATGGAAACATCATGGCCCAACTAAGATTCTAGGGTGGAACCACCTATGAATGGGTGATTGTCATTATCTGGCAATTTGTAATTATTATTAGAATAATTTATTTTAAGGTGTGGTTGCTAGGATAAGAGCATCAGTGTCAGAGGCTCACGGTAGTGTACAAAAATAAAACAAAATCACAGAAGCACTTGTGAATTGCCAGGAAAGACATTTTTGAAAAAAAATTGTGTGTCATTTACAAGATCCAGATTTTAGCATCCCACACACCCATAAAATGACTGAGCTGACTTCCAACTGACCAACATAGAATTTTTCCATCGGGTTCAGTGTTCAGCTGAATATCCAAACATCTGTTCTGTGGTTCATTCAACCCTATAGGTCAATACGCTGTTAATCTTTGGATACACAAAAACTGAAGTGATGGCAATGATTTAATTCCTCTAAGACGGAGGAAGATCTTTTCTGGAGCTATAAATCCTTTCAGCCTCCAACCAAAAAGAAAAATGTAAATCAGCAGAAAGGAAGTGTGGCAAGTGTAACTTTACTTCAAAACTAGGGTAGGATCATCTTTGGAAATGACTCAGGCTTATTCTAACATTTCCCAGTCATTTTCTGGGAGATTGGTCTTCAGTGTCATTAGAGGTGTTTCCAACTTGGAACAAAAACTCTTTCTCAAGAGCAGTGCCAGCAAAGTATTATTGGTATTTGTAGCTAGCTCCTTCTTTCTCTGCGATATCTCCAAAATATGCTTCTTACTCCTTTTCCCTGGTGCCAGAAGGTTAGTCCGTGCTCTGGTCAATTCCTGTATTGACTACTGCAGCCTCCTCTTCAGCTTCTTGCATATCTCCACCAAGAGACAAGAGACCCTTATACAGGATTGCTTGATGCTGCCCTCTGCAGAAGTCCCTGCCTCCAGCCAGGAGAGCAGAAACTATGAATGCATCTGAGTAGTCTCCTCCCATGGTTCTAGGTTGTTTCCAATTTTATAGGAATAGTCCTGATATTTGGGGCTTTGTCTTATACAGGCATCTATTACCCCCACCTCCTGTCCTGATTTTTCACACTTCCTATCTGGTCACCCTACATGATTCAGAATAAGTTACACAACTTCAGTGCCACACAGTCACATCATCCCTCCGTTGCTCTGTGCAACTTCTCTCCTGCCATGACAATGGGCTTCACCATCACAAGTCAGGCAACATTTGCGCATTTAAGAATTATAATACTTCTAAGCAACCTTCGCTAACCCATAATATGTGTGCTAGCAGTTAGTCTTTGCATAAGGGGGGATCCATTCATTAGAGGTGGCGTTTGTAGGGGCGGGGGGGAGGGATGTAGTAACTCACACTCTGCAACTAGCACCTGCTGCGGTTGCAATGCAGCAGCACAGAATGCTGTGCTGGGGACGGAGCTGGCCAATGAGAGGGTAGCTCAAGCTGAGGATGAGGCTTCAAATCCTCCTGAAGGGGCAGTTGGAAAAAGTTGTTAGAGAAGAAGAAGAATCAAGATACTGAGCTAGCCGATGAACCAGAGCCTGGGTTGGAGGGGAGGGGCTAAAATAAAAGAACAGGAGAATGAAAGTAGGGTCTAGGAAGTGAGAAGGAGGAAAGAAGGACAATAGGAAGGGGTTTGGGTCAGGAGAAGCAGAAAAAAAATAGACCTGTGTTTGTGAGCAGATGCTGTTAGAGAAGGGAAGCAGAGAGAAGTGAAATCTACAGGTGTACTGACACGAAGTTTCAAGGGCGGGGAGGGAAAGGCAACTGAAAGGAAATATAACTGATGGAAAAGGGAATTGATCAAAAAGCTGGGTTAGATGAAAACAGATCCTGAAAATGGCCTCACACAGGACCTACAGTGTCTGAACAGCAAGAATGACTGTTTAAACGTCTATTGACAGAATACAGTTCCAAGATGCCTAATGGACACATGAGGGACCACTAGGTGAAGAAACCCTGCTTGTGGATAACCTCAGTGAAAAGTGGGACAGACACAGGAACATCGAATCTAATGAGCACTTCAAGCCGAAGAGAAGCAAAGAACCAGACAGCAAGAGTGGGGCTGGACTTTACAGCCATGGAGAGGAAAAGTTGGTTATTCGCTGAAGTGACACAGTATATTGTTAAGTCATCTCTTTTGCTCTTGTTAATAGCAATGCCTTTGGTACTAACCACACAACATATACAATCTCACAAAGGTTAATGAGTTGATAGCCTAAATAGTAAGCCTTTGGGAATGTGCTATGTTATTTATGCTCCTGGTACAATTTGGGAGTTTTCCTTTATAAATTTCTAAAAATGTAAATTTTCCCCTTTTGTCTTGGTTTGCCTCTGCCTCTCCTCTGCTCTCAGAGCCTAGCCTAGCCAGGTCACCATAGGAAGAGGTGGCTGGGTTGTGGGGGTTAAGGCTGGCATCTTCTAAGTGACCAAACGGAGTTAGGCACCAGGTATCCAACTACCTTTGGCCCCTTTGAAAATCCCACCTTTGTCTCATTAGTCTATGTACAATAGAGTTGTTTAACCAGATATTTTTTAATCTGCAGCTTTCTGTTTTCAGTTTTTAATCTCTTATTTGTTTAAAGCTATGCAGGGCAGTCTGCCCTCCTTCTGTTTTTACTGCCCATTTATAGACATTTTATTGGCTTCTTAGAACACAAGCATTGCCACTATTAGCATAAGTGGATGTCCCTGTAAAGTGATCTGGAAACTGTTTCCCCAGGTGGGGAGACCATGCATTCTTAGCTCTGGTACTGTACTTAGCTTCCTTAGCTGAACCGTCAAAGGATCCAGTGGAGCTGTGTCTAATACTCAAAGCCTGAGATCTGTTCCCCAGAAGATGGTTGCCCTTGCCAAGAGCCTAGTGGGTAGAGTCCCCATGAAGGAGGCATTTTATAGGGACCATACATTATTATAGCATTAATTTCTGTGACAAAATGCATAGTCACATGTGTAAGATGTTTATTGGCTTCAATATAAAAAGAGGAGGGTCTGACCCAAATTTCCCATTCTTACCCCCCAACACACACACCTGCACCATCCCAGAATTACAGCCATAAAAATAACTAGAAGAAGAACCCTGAATTCTTCCCATGACACAGAATTATTCCAATACTCAGAAAAGATGTTTTCAAAAAATTAACTTAACCTGTCGAGTAAGTGCCTTCTGAACTCAGGCTTACTGGATTTTTCCAAATGAGGATAAAATTTGGTTTATAAAATGAGCTTTCCCTCTGGATTAAATAAAATAAAATAATTAAATATGAATGTATAGAGTTCATATTTACAAATTTCATAGCACATGCTGCTCAGATTCACAATCGTAGTGGGGTAGAAAAAGCAGCACAAGAATGGAGGTTTAGTTGTACATACATAATTCTCAGAGCAAACTCCATGGAAAACAATGACATTATTGTTAGTGTTATATATTTTAAAACAAAAAGATCTGAGTCACCTCACAGCCACACTGTATTTGAACACTTGCAACTATAATCTAGAGACGTGAGCCCAAACCAGACCACTGGATATTGCCACTCCAGGTCAAATCCTGGCCAGAAGTGAAGTCTTTGGGAGTTTTCCAATGACTATAACAGGGCCAGAATTTCACCCCCTGAAATTAGGCAAACTTCAGATACGAGCTTTTTGACTTTGGCCCATCTCCAGCCATAATGTGGTGTCAAATATAATAAACAGTGATGGGCCTAGAGAGATTGGGAGCACACATGTCAGAGGTTAACAGAATTCCAGAAGGACATATAAAGAGCAACTGTCACTTCTTGAATTAGCTCCTGTGTGTTAATTAACCCAAATGAAGAGTAGCTCTCCTCTTGTGTGCTCTAGAACTAGCTGTTCCAAGAAGCAATCTCTTAAAAGTGTTGAGAAATTGTTTCTCTAACTGCTCTCCCATTGTGCCATTTGACCAGTTTGTACATGGGGGTAGTCGAAGTCCTCCATTATTATCATTTTGTTTAATTTTTCTGCCTCTTTGATTTCTCCCAAAATTGTGCACTCAATTTCTTTTCCTTGGTCTGGAAGCTGGTAGCATAGCCAGTATTCTGCCAACAGCCCATTACCACACCATAATGCGTTGACTGTCACTTTTATTTGCATTCGTGATTACAGTATAACTTTTTCTTTTCCCTGTCAGGATTTTATAGACAACACTTCTGGTTAGTCTTTGTTCAGGTTAGTACTTTATTGGGAATGTTTACTCAGTCGTATCTATGGCATCAACACCCAGTTTGTTAATTCCACAGTCAAATAGAATTGGGCCAATTCACCCTCTTCCTTCAGTGAGCACAAAGTCATGGCAGGGAGTTTGGAGGTGAGGAGAGGAAAACTCCATACTTCCCCTCATGAAGATTTCCCCAGATCATTCCAGTAGGGAGGAGGGGTGTTTGTTTCCTCAGGGAAGAAGCAGGGTCCCATGGAGCTTCTGGGACCTGCTGGAATCCCTGGGATATCTGTATCTATATGAGCTCTGGAGTCCTCTGCCCCATCTTCCAGCTCCTTGGCAGCTCTTAGAAACCCCTTTGCCTGTGGATGCACCTTCCTAAAAGAGGGGTTCTTCAGTGCAGAGGTCTATGTCTACAATAACTACCATGTCTACAATAACTTTTTGGTATGTTCTCTACAGGATTTGTTGGGGATGTTGCAAATTCCTCATTCCTTTCCCCAGGCACTGGTGCTGGACCCTGCAAAGGATCTCTGGGGATAAGGGAGAACTAAAGAAACAATGTTGTGGAAGCAGCTTAAACCTTTGCCCATTCTGCAGAGGCAAAGGGAGATCCAGGCATAGTAGGTACCTTAGGTGTAAGACCTTAGGTGGCACAGTCTGGGCCTTTGACAGGAGAACTGGAGAAGCATGAAGTCTTGTCACAGGACTTTTGGCTTTGCCGACAAAAAATTATTTGGAGAAACAATTAATTGCTTTGTCTGGGGCAAAGACTACCAGGGCTACTGCATTGCTACTGCATTATATCATCCAATGGATGATATGCCTCACTGATGCAGGAAGAATAGAAAAGGTCTCATTTGGTGAGTTAATCTTGTTAAATGTAACCTCAGAGGCCTGGTCAGTTACACACATCTGTTAGGAAGTTTATAATAAAGAGATGATCACGTGCTTCTTTCTTTCCAGCTGTCACCGGAATGTACAGAAGGCCATTTATGTATTGTGAATCGTGAGTGACACATGACCATGAGTCTCTGGTGAGAACATATTGCACAGTTTTGGAGACTGATCAGGAAGATGTGCTGTGTGCATGGACACATAAACCCTTATGGTATCAGGTTATACTTTAAGCAGTTGTTAAAATTGTCAAGAGGGTTTTTCAGGTGTCTTTTTAAAATGGTGTTAAGAGGTGCTTGGCTGCTTAGATGTTATTCTTCTAAAGGAGACTTAAAATCTTAGTTCTGCTCTCTTGTGATCTTTAAAGATCCCATGGCATTTTTCACAAGAGGTAGGATGTTAATATTAGTGTCCTGTTTAAATGTCAGTGTAGATAATTATATTTCACCTCCCTACATTCCCCCGCAGCCTTGCAGATTCAGGCATTATTAATGCTTTATATAGCATTCTAAATTTACACTGTGTGGCACTGTAAGTGGAGGGTAGGGGAGTTATACTGGATGAAAATGTCACGAAGGGAAAATCAGGTGCTGGCTACTGTACTGTTGAAGTAATTCAGGATATTTGCAGTAACAAGCAAATGTATGTTATATGACGGCTAGTAAAATGTTGACGAGCGTAGAGAAATTAAATGCATCTACCACAATAAGCATTTTGATAGTAGTAAGTGAACCTGCAAATATATTTATTTTAACAAAAAGTTACCCAACTTTTGTAAGGTTCTTCCTATGCCATTATAATGGATGTGGGAGAATATTTGGGCTGGATTCTGATCAGCTGCAGGAGTGTAAACCCAGAGTAATTCCACAGATGTCAGTGTAGTAACTCAGTTAATGTGATGTAAATGATAGCAGAAATTGTCTCATAACGCTACTGTGAAAGGAAGAGCTTGTCAGAGCCTGTCTCAACATCAAATTCTCCTTAGAGCATATCCTAAAGTGACAACACTCTTCAAATACAAACTCCATGGAAATCAATGGGCTTTTGTATACAAGTTATGTAACATTAATTGCATAAAAGGTGATAAAATTGGAAAAAATGTAATGGAAAGAATTCTTTCAAAATCCAGGAACAAAAATAAATAGCAGAAAGAAATCACTTCAGAGAGCTTATCTTAAATACTAGGATTCATTTTTAATGACAGTAATGGAAAATGCCTAGAAGCATTCCTAGAAGCATAAATAACAGCAATAATTCAATTATAGTTGTGACCTTAAAAAGCTTCGCAGATTAGAAACTTTCCACCAGGTCTAGAGAGAACTTCTGTCTGTGAAATGGGAAATTCCACTAGAATTAGTAGAATCTTTCAAACCAGGAGAACTTTAAATTCACCCATTATATTTGCTATTGTTAATAATTATACAGTGCCAAAAGTGGGCACTTTACAGAACTCAGAGCAGGGACCATGTCTTCTTGTGGTATGCTTACAAGTCTGGTATAAACAAATAACCCAGTGACTAAAGACATCAAACCAGGACAGGGAATAGTAGGGTGACAAGACAAGTGGGACGATAATGCTCTTGGGAGAGTAGTGTTAGATTCTGTCTACAGCTTTTGTTTGTCCAGTCATGGTCAGGCAGAGGAGTGTTAACCAACAATGCCAGTAATGAAATCAATGGTTGAAAGTGAGACAAAAGTAATGAGTTTTGAGGAGTACGAGTCCACTAGACACACAGGACATAGGAAGATTTGCTAGCTGTAATTGTTTCTTAGCGAACCATTATTATTTATATTACAGTAATACCAAACGGCCTCAACCAAGATCAGGGCCCCATTGTGCTAGGCACTGAACAAACATAGTTTAAAAGACAGACCCTGCCCCAACGAGCTTACAATCTAAGCAGACAAGACAGGGTGAGAGAAAGAAAGTATTATCATCCTTATTTTACAGACAGGGAACTGAGGGACAAAGAGATTATTTGTAACCTGCTCAGGATGTCACATCCTGGGGTGAAATCCAGATCAGTGAGAGGTTGTGTCACTGCATGCCCTGAGTGTCTGTGTTAAGTAGCTCTAGTTCAGCAACTCTGATTCCAGCAGCCAGCTTGTCACACCCCAAGGCAGATCAGCACTGTATATTGCTAACGCTGTCGCTCACATCGCAAAGCGTTTTGGGGAGGGTCAAAGGGGTATAAGTGGGGAGTGGAAGTTTCCTTTGAGGGTACGAGAGGCTGAGGGGGTGGAGAGAAAGAAAAAAGCAAACAACGGGTTAATTCAACACTGCAGCTAGCAAGCTCAGTCTGAAGATAAGAAGATGACTTCAGCCCAAGGCCAGCTGCTACCTGCCAAGACAAAAAAGGGGGAAGTCCAACCCCCCCGACCAGCTGTAAGAAAGGAAAGTTGTTGAACAATATGCAGGGGCTGGGAAAAGGAGCAAGACGGTGACAGCCAACCAGGAACAAAAAAAAACTGTCTCACAGCCCTGAAACCAGGTGTTTTGGAAAAGCTGAAGACACCTTGAAAAGCCGGTTTGAACTGGCACAAAGGGCACCAAAAGCGGAGGTCCCCGGATGGAGCACACATCCCCTCCCCCCAGGGAGCCAGGACTTAAAACCCTCCTGTCAAGGTTCCTTCTCCACTCTGAACTCTAAGGTACAGATGTGGGGACCTGCATGAAATACCCCCTAAGCTTATTTTTACCAGCTTAGGTTAAAACTTCCCCAAGGTACAAACTGTTTTACCTTTTGTCCCTGGACCTTATGCTGCCACCACCAAAGTGTCTAACAAAAATAACAGGGGAAGTGCCCACTTGGAAACATCTCTCCCCAGAAATATCCCCCCAAGCACTACACCCCCTTTCCTGGGGAAGGCTTGATAAAAATCCTCACCAATTTGCATAGGTGAACACAGACCCAACCCCTTGGATCTTAAGAACAATGGAAAAAGCAATCAGGTTCTTAAAAGAAGAATTTTAATTGAAGAAAAAAAGTAAAAGAATCACCTCTGTAAAATCAGGACAGTAAATACCTTACAGGGTAATCAGATTCAAAACATAGAGAATCCCTCTAGGCAAAACCTTAAGTTACAAAAAGACACAAAAACAGGAATATACATTCCATCCAGCACAACTTATTTTATCAGTCATTTAAACAAAACAGGATCTAACGCATATCTAACTAGATTGCTTACTAACTCTTTACAGGAGTTCTGACCTGCATTCCTGCTCTGGTCCCGGCAAAAGCATCGCACAGACAGACAGACCCTTTCCCCCCCAACCCCCTCCAGCTTTGAAAGTATCTTGTCACCTCATTGGTCATTTTGGTCAGGTGCCATCGAGGTTATCTTAGCTTCTTAACCCTTTACAGGTGAAAGGGTTTTTCCTCTGGCCAGGAAGGATTTAAAGGTGGTTAGCCTTCCCTTTATATTTATGACACCTCCTGACAGCTGGAGCAATTTGGAGAGCACAGCAGATCCTTGGACAGCCTCGGCCCAGGATAGCCCTCCCGTCCACCTTCCCTCTCCCCTTCTTCTGACATTACACTCAGACTTGGCCAGTCTGGGTCATGCATATGTGAGTATGAAAGTGGGTTAGGGCTTGGGGCATTAACGCTTTCTTTCTTCTCCTGAGTGATGTGGGAGCATTGCCAGCACTCTCTGCTGTAATTTTATTATTTTATCAATAAAAGCTTTAAAATTTAGACACTTGGTGTGCCTTGTCATCTCCTGCCCAAAAAAGATCCTGTGGCCCCAGCCTGATCAACTGTGGCCCAGGCAGATTGGTAACAAAAATCTGTCACAAGCTTGTTACATCCCAGCCACACTCCGGTATCCACCAGCCTTTGTCACTACCAGCCAAGTAACTCCAACACACTCCCAGTCCCAAATTTTCCAAAAACCATGTGCTCTGCAATGTCCAGCCCTTTCCTGGACCATTCAGAGGAATAATAATGTTTGTTTGTTCCTATAAAAAGTCAATACCCAGCAGCTTGCCACGTTTACTGGAGTTAACAATCACGTCAAGTCAAATACTGCATTGAGTTGGTTTAGATTAAAGTAAAACAAGCTTATTAACAACAGGACATAGGTAATGTGATGCCAAGTAAAAGAGATAAAGACAGAGATGGTTACAAGGAAATAAAAGTGAAAAACACACATCCAAACATCTAGAACATAATCTAGCAAGGTACAAGCTTTGTTATGATGGTCTCTCTGGCCGATCACACTTTGTCCAGCATGGCTGACTGTGTCTCAGTCAGGATCATCCACAGAATCATAGGGTGCTGGCTCCCCTTATCTTCCTAGATGAAAGGTAACTTGGCAATTTTTGCCCCTCTCTTTTATAGTCCACTGTACCTTTGAAGTGGATTCTTCTGCAGGTTATCCGCCAAAGGAAAGTTCATTCAAGCTGTGAGGAAGAAGACATGGATTCTGGGGAAGGAAGTTATCTGCTGGTTTCTTCCCCCACTGGTGTTTGCTAAAATGCAAATTAATCTGTTCCTGCTCCCTCCCATGCAAATGAATGGGCACTTGCCATGTGATTGCCAGTCGATTCTGATGACATATATCTGGCTTGTCCTTTGTCTGAGAGAAACCTGTTTACCCACTTCTCAGACTCGTCTGATAAACTCATTTCTGTTCCGCATTTCCTCCATGTTCATATGGTCCCTTGGGCATTTACTATACATGCACCTCACAAAAATATTAATGAACAGTGTGTTATTAGTTTTCCAGTGATACCTTACATGACTCACATTAGATACAGTTTATGACATTAATGAATTGGGATACACTGAACTGATCAGGCCGGCTGAAACTCACTACCAGATACCAGTGAGTCTCTTACCCTGGGATGCTGTTAGCATGACAGAAGATCACACAGGAGGGCTGTGGCAGAGATGGGTATGGAACCCAGATCTCAATTGTCAGGCCAGAGGCTTGACCCCAAGACCACTCTTCTCTGCAAACTAAACCAGAAGCAGTATTCTGGGGGTTAATCATACTTGGTGCCTTTACAGCTTTGCTTATTTTCCTAATTTGTATGTTTGAATTGTATCAGGTGTGTAACAGAATGGGTAGGGTTGGTAATAGACACTAATGGGTCATATTAATTTAAGTTGAGGGTATTTCAATGAAATCCTTGTAAGTAGCATCACTATCGAAGAGAAACTAGTCTTGTTAATTCCCAAGGATTAGAAAGTAAACCTGTCTTCTCAAATAATCTCTCATGTGGTTTCTTCAGTGTCTAGGAAACTCCCCTCTTGCTTCACTGGAAAAATGCCATGACTGCAAATCTAGCACCTTTCTTAATGGAGACATGGATGATTTAATATCAGCCTTTCTCCCTGACACACAGTCCATCTGTATTGCTGCTCAAAAAGTGTTGTGAACAGCTACAAGGGGTGTTTCTCTGAATTCCCCAGCAGCAGCATGGACACAGGAGGGGAAATCCAGAAAGTGGAATATTTGATGTAACAGTGCACATAACATGCCCACGTACAATTTTTTCTTACCCGTGTCATTTAACTATGTCTGCACTAAAACTGCATTGAAATTTTCCATGCAACACCACCATCCAGCCCTATGGAATGGGAACAATCAAAAGCCTTTGGCACAACCCCCTTTACAAATGTATACCACTTAAAATATCTTGTCTCCCCCTCCCCCACGAAAAATATAAAAGTACCAACTCAGTCCCCATCACAAAACCTAATTATTTATTCCCTGTGACATCAGTATTGTGTGACAGGACCCTTCCTCATAGAATCCCAGTGATGAGAATGGGCCTTATCCAGCCCCATCACCACCAAGGTAGAGGTACTCTCTTCAGCAGGGATTTGTTTGTCCCATCCGGTCTGATCTTAGGCTGACTGTGCTAGAGGCCTTTTTTCTTCCAGCATTCCAGAGAAAGAAATTGTCCACACTTATCAATAGAATACTTTAGCAATTTTAAAATTAATAATTCCACCAGGCTTCCTGTAGCAGGCAGTAGGCATACATTTCTCTTTTAAAGCAAACTCACCCCTGTTTGCCTAAGATCCCACCTTGCCACCCTAAGTATCAACTTATTTTACTTTGCTAAATTTACTTTCAAGTAAATGCAAAACACAGTTAATTTGCTTTTCTTTTCAAGCACTACAGATACCCACAGCTGAATATTTTGGACCTTCCTATCAGAGATGAAAAAGAAATTAAAACCTTATTACTGTATAACTTGAAAAGCCTGGTAATTTTCTCCATCTTCTTCTTCCAGAAACAACATTCATCTGCAGCTGTTATTTAACAAGACTGGTGTCATTTACAAGCATTTGTAATATATCTTCTCCAAATAAATATAACTGAAATGTAATTATGAGTAGAAAGCATGCCTGATCTCTCTCCCCCACCCTTATACACGCACACACACACACACACACACACACACACACACACACACACAGAAATCTAGAAAAGTATTTGTAGAATCTATTTTCTTTACATTAAATAGTTTATTTTGCACCTGTCTGAAGCTTTTACAAACTAAATGGCATTTCTATAAATTATTATGGGAGCCTGAAGAGCAGTAATACACAGAACAGTGACAAAATTAATACATTTGACATTAAAGGTGAATTTGAAAAAATGTTATGTACTGATATTTGGGTGTGCTAAGTTTTAAAATTGAAGAGGGAAGGTATGATTTAAAGTTTTCACATACAGTATTGAAGCTATTCCAAGGTACGTTTTCAGTTACACTACTGCAAATCCAGAATAACTAGATTAAAGGGAGTTATTCCAAATTTACTATCAAGGAAACTCAGATTGGAATTTATTCTAGAATATAATCACTAAAAACTACGTCTGAAATCCATGGGCCAGATCCTGAACTGACCTGTCTGTTTCCCTGAGAATTTGACCCAATTTTTCCACACACCTCTCCCCCTTACTGGCAGTGCCACTCTAGGGGAGTCCCTCTCTGTCCCTAGGGTGATCATCTGGGTTGCCCTTGTGGGGGTCTGCCCACAGAAATCACACTTTGTAAGGGGAGGATACCCCCACAGCTCCGTCTCAGCCAACAAGTCTTTATATCATGGGCAGTCTGGGGAATTGCTCCCCCAATTCTCCCTCTTTGTATCTGGTGGTGGATTGAGGTTACTCCCTTTATCCCCTGATCATGCGTGGCCTCGAGTTCTCCCAACCCTCCAAACCATGCTTGGGGGGGTGTGTCTACAGAGCAAAGAAAAACCCACAGCTGGCCCATCCCAGCCAACTCAGGCTCGCAGGGCTGGGGCTGTGGTGCTGTTTCATTGCTCTGTAGACTGCCGGGCTCGGGCTGGAGCCCTTGCTTTGGGATGCTCCCATCCTGCAGTGTCCTGGAGCCGCAGGTTTTTCTTTGCTGTATAGGCTTACCCTGGATTTCTTCTCATTGGGGTTGTGTTGCTGGGGCCTCCATAGATCTCTCATCGTCTACTAATGAGTTCATGCTCTTTCCCCTGTATCTCTTTCCTTAATTTCTATCTCCTCACTTTCAGTTTCCTGGGGCAGTCTCCTTTCCTCCCTTTCCTTCTGACTTGGGCTTTGTTGTCTAGGGACTTCTCCTGTGGGCTTATTTTTTTCTCTCCTCTGGGGTTTTCTTTCCCCCAATCTGGGATTCCTTACCCCACCTTGTTTCCATCATGGGAAGGGATTCCAGTCAGTGCCCAACACAACACGATAGGGCAGCCCCTCCACTACCCCAATCTGTTTCCAACAAAACCTCCCCAGGCCTCTAGGGACACCTGGGCCATAGGGCAGCATCTTTTATCCCCATGGACACATTCTATGTGCATAGATGGTCCTGGAATCATCCAGTGAGGCTTCACCAGCTCCCTCCAGACCAGACCAGACCAACAACCTGAGGCCATATCCACAAGGCCCCTCCGGAGTTTCCTCCCTCCCATCACTGAAATAGTGGACAGTTTTTGTCCCTGTTTTTTCCCATCTAGTCCTGATGCAGCTGCAAAACTCAGCAAAACGGCAGTCCAGGTACAGGCAATCCCTTTCTGTGTCTACCTGTCGCCCACGTCAATAGCATGTAATGGGTCGAGCCCCAACCAGAGCTCCTTCCTTCTTCCTCTCTATGCTTCTTCCTGCTGTGGGTTCTCCAGTCTCTCTCCCAAGCTCTAGACACCTCTACAGTTGTCCCTCTTTCCTGGGAAAGTCTGCCTGGTTGATGCTGCCTGACGCACACTGGTATGTTCACAGGGAGACCATGAAGGAACTGTTCTAGCACCAGAGCATCCATTATTTCCCCCACTGTTTGTGTTTTCAGTCACAGCCAGTGGGCGGCCCAGTCCATCAACCTTTGGGTGAGTGCCCAGGGCTGTTAAACTCCAGATCGGAATGTTTGGTGGTACTTCTCAGTGGACAGACCCACCCAAGTCAGGATAGCTGCCCTCACCACCTCCTAAGTCCTGGCCTGCTCCTCACTCAGTGCCATATAGGTCACTTGGGCTTCCCCCGACAGATAGGGAGCCAGCCTCAGGGCCCAGGTTGTCCTATCCCAACCTGCACCCATAGCTACCCTTTAAAAATGCCCCAGAATGCACCAGCGTCATCTGCAGGGCCCATCTTACACAGTGCCAGGCCCTCTGTCCGGCTGCCATCCCCCACCACGGGACCCACTACCTTCTGTAGGAGCTGCTGCTGTATGTTGGCTTGTTCTCTTATGAAATCCCACAGGATTTTCTGCTGCTCTGCCTGCCAGATACGCAAAGTCTGCCTCTCCATGTGAGGGGATTGTTGGAAACTTTGCAGGGTCTTCTGCATTTCTTCTTGCTGTTTTACCAGCCCTTGCAGGGACTCCTCCATCTCCAGGTTGCTGAACCCTTGCACTGGCTAAGATCCTGGACAAGCCCCATGCATGGCAGAGCCCACTCACTCCTGCCTCTGCTCTAGTGTAATTAATTAGACAGCAGTGACCAGAATGCTGGCTTAGCTGCTGTTGCCCAGCACTCTGTCAAAATCTCTTATAATCACAAAGTTTAAGGCCAGAAGAGACCACCATATCATCTAGTTTGACCTCCTGTATATATCACAGGCCACCATGACCACTAAGCACTCACACACTAAATCCAACAACTGAAATTATACCAAAGTATTACAGTCCACAGGCAACTACACTATTAAGTGCAACAAGGAGAGAATAGGAGGGATCGAAGTACGTCAATACCCCAGGATCCCATAATGACAGGGGACCGATATATCCGGATAATCCTGGTAAGTGACCTGCAGAGGAAGGTGAACCCCTCACCCCTCCATGGTCACTGCCAGTCTGACTGAGAGGAAAATTCCTTCCCAACCCCACATATGGAGATCAGTTAGACCCTGAGCATGTGAGCAAGAACCAGCCAGCTGAGCACCTAAGAAAGAGAATTCTCAGTGCCACCTCAGAGTACTGGCCCGCTCTGTCCAGTGTTCATCTAGAGAAGGTGACCAGCCCTCTGTAGAGAAAGAAGTGGTTCGGGACTATTTAGAAAAGCTGGACGAGCACAAGTCCATGGGGCCAGATGTGTTGCATCCGAGAGTGCTAAAGGAGGTGGCGGATGCGATTGCAGAGCCATTGGCCGTTATCTTTGAAAACTCATGGTGATCGGGGGAAGTCCCGGACGACTAGAAAAAGGCTAATGTAGTGCCCATCTTTAAAAAAGGGAAGAAGGAGGATCCTGGGAACTACAGGCCAGTCAGCCTCACCTCAGTCCCTGGAAAAATCATGGAGCATGTCCTCAAGGAATCAATTCTGAAGCACTTAGAGGAGAGGAAAGTGATCAGGAACAGTCAGCATGGATTCACCAAGGGCAAGTCATGCCTGACTAATCTAATTGCCTTCTATGACGAGATAACTGGCTCTGTGGATGAAGGGAAAGCAGTGGACGTGTTGTTCCTCGACTTTAGCAAAGCTTTTGATACGGTCTCCCACAGTATTCTTGCCAGCAAGTTAAAGAAGTATGGGCTGGATGAATGGACTATAAGGTGGATAGAAAGCTGGCTAGATTGTCGGGCTCAACGGGTAGTGATCAATGGCTCCATGTCTAGTTAGCAGCCGGTATCAAGTGGAGTGCCCCAGGGGTCAGTCCTGGGGCTGGTTTTGTTCAATATCTTCATAAATGATCTGGAGGATGGTGTGGATTGCACCCTCAGCAAGTTTGCAGATGACACTAAACTGGGAGGAGTGGTGGATACGCTGGAGCGTAAAGATAGGATACAGAGGGACCTAGACAAATTGGAGGATTGGGCCAAGAGAAATCTGATAAGGTTCAACAAGGACAAGTGCAGAGTCCTGCACTTAGGACGCAAGAATCCCCTGCACCGCTACAGACTAGGGACCAAATGGCTCGGCAGCAGTTCTGCAGAAAAGGACCTAGGGGTTACAGTGGATGAGAAGCTGGATATGGGTCAACAGTGTGCCCTTGTTGCCACGAAGGCCAATGGCATTATGGGATGTATAAGTAGGGGCATTGCTAGCAGATCGAGGGACATGATCGTTCCCCTCTATTCGACATTGGTGAGGCCTCATCTGGAGTACTGTGTCCAGTTTTGGGCCCCACACTACAAGAAGGATGTGGAAAAATTGGAAAGAGTCCAGCGGAGAACAACAAAAATGATTAGGGGACTGGAACACATAACTTATGAGGAGAGGCTGAGGGAACTGGGGATGTTTAGTCTTCAGACGAGAAGAATGAGGGGGGATTTGATAGCTACTTTCAACTAACTGAAAGAGGGTTCCAAAGAGGATGGATCTAGACTGTTCTCAGTGGTAGCAGATAACAGAACAAGGAGTAATGGTCTCAAGTTGCAGTGGGGGAGATTTAGGTTGGATATTAGGAAAAACTTTTTCACTAGGAGGGTGGTGAAACACTGGAATGCGTTACCTAGGGAGCTGGTGGAATCTCCTTCCCTAGAAGTTTTTAAGGTCAGGCTTGACAAAGCGCTGGCTGGGATGATTTAGTTGGGGATTGGTCCTGCTTTGAGCAGGGGGTTGGACTAGATGACCTCCTGAGGTCCCTTCCAACGGTGATATTCTATGATTCTATGATCTCCAGCTGTGTCCATCAATGATGCTTCAGTGGAAGAAGACTAACCCCCCTGCACCACCACCACCCCATCCCTGAATACATTGGTGGGAACCCTTCCTGACCTCTGCAGGTGGCCATCTGAAGCCCTGAAGTATGAACTTTTGGAACATAAGACATAAATCAGACATAAGCCCCAGGGCTGTTGAGCCCTGCCTGCTACCACCAGAAGCAATCCCATAACTCAATTGCACTCATAAATTAGTCCAGCTCTTCCTTAAAGCTAATTAAGTTGTTTGCCCCCACAACTCCTATTGGGAGGCTGTTCCAATTAGAAATCTTCTAATTTCCAACTTGAATTTGTTCATGGCTAGCTCATACCCATTTGTTCTTGTACCAATGTGTTCCTTTAGCTTAAATAGCTCTTCTCCCTTCCCCATGGTTGCTCTCTATACATGCATTGGGGGGAAATCATATCTGATGGTTTCTGTGTCTATTTGAAATGAATTAATTATCTTTTACCCAGCAAAGCAATCTCCCCAGGCTATAATTACATTCATCATGCTAACCGAGATCTGCCATGCTTGCAGTCTCAGCAAAAAGGTAGCAGACTGAGCAGGCATGGAGACTGCCTAGTCTTGGAGGCTGCCCCTAGTTGTCCCTTCCAAGTCAGGTTTGAGGGATACTGATGGGCTTGTTGAGACGCGTGCACTGCTATTCTTTAGAATATACAGTGCCTGTTTTGTGGATAAAGCTGGGGATAGAGCTGACTTCTGCTTCCCCTGCGGAGATCCTTTCGCTGTGTTACAAAATTTGGCTCTTTTCACTCTGCAATGGATCACACCTGGTTTTTGTTTGTTTCCCCTTGAGGAAATGGAATGAGCAATCACTTTAGCCCAACTCCACCCCTGAATGCATAGCAAGAAGGGCTCCACGCATAACCATGACCGTTCTTCTATGATTCAGCTTAGTTCAAAAGCGGGTCAACAAGTGAGGATGAAAGAAACTGCAGAAATGGACCAAAGAACAGTCCCATCACTAGCAAAGGAAGTGAAGGCCAAATGTTTGTTGGACAGTGTTTCTGTACAAGGGCAGGTCACAAGCTGAGCTCTTTCAAGTGAGCTCCAACTTTCTATGAGTTCCTGTTTTCTTGGATCTGGTGTCTATCCATGGTCTATGTGCAGAATTCTAGTTGATGTTGATAGGATTCCTACACCTGGAATTCCCAGGTGCAGTCAGTTTGCTTTCTTAAGCTCACCTGTTTTTTTGAGTTTGTTTCTGTCCCTGTTTCATTATCAACAGCCAAATTATCAGCATGGGAGAGGATATCAGAACTGCTGTGTTTCCTCTCTGGTGGGGCAGTGTTGTAACTATTGGGCCTAAAAGGTGTAGTCCTATTGTGAGCTCGAATGTAAAAAGTATGTGAAAGTTCATAAGATGTCACAATAATCATGAGAAATCAATCACGTTGTTTGTGTTGTTGAGTGTTGTTATAAGTACAAAAGAACCAAAGAAAGGAAGCTGGGTTAGTCAAAGCAAAAAGGGCACGTTGACATAATCCAAGGACTGTTGAAATTATGCTTTGGTAAAAACAGAAGATGTGGAACTGGACGTTACTAGACCCAAATTGGTGTGACAGGTATTAGGCCTAATTGGTGGCTAAAACAATGAGGGAGATAAACTATGATGCTCCCTTTTCCCCCTTTTTGAATCCCTTAAAAAGAAAAACTTTGAAAGAAAGACATGATCAGTTGGGTTCAGTTCTCCCTCCTGTCTTCCTGCCCAACTTGCAGTCCAGCTCATCCCAGCACTGCCAGGACTACAGCTTATTCTGGTTCATCTTGACTCATCTATAGGACTTTCTTCCTGAGAGGAAGGCTGGCTTGCCTTAATATTGTTCAAGGAATTTTGTTTTCACCTGTCAGTGCCGAAAGTCATCACATTATCAGGACATCCAATCCTCAGCCCATCACTGGGGATATCTAATTGCTGGCACCCTATCCCCCTTTCTTTCCTTCTATTCTATCTCTTGACTTTTCATCAAATGCTGACATCAGCTATGCTACTGTCATCCAATCCTGCCTTGTCTAAGAAGAAAAGATCCAAACAGATGATGTCCCCGACCAGCTCATTTCTCACACGGGCTCCCGTTACCGGTACATTTGTTCATTTGTACATGCTCCCGTATCACTCTGGAGGACTTATTTTATATGTCATCTGTTCAATGGTCTTTTGGTAGTGTTGTTTGTAATTTTAAATTTACTGAAAAAGTCGCATGCAACAGGCACATAAATATACACTAAACATTTTTGCATAAATTAGGAGTGATTTTTGTGATATATCCAGAGTGATTGGAAAATGTCCAACACAACTTTGGGGGTGAATCCTTAGGTCATTTTAAGAAAAAACGTTTCTGCGAACACATGTCCTAAAATTCTTCCTAAGGGAGCTACAGTCCCTTCAAGGAGGTGATGAAAAGTTAATTTCTGATTAATATCTCAAAAACACTTTAATATAAAGTGATGAAATTATGTCTGTGTCTTAGCATTAGTATGTGCTACCATAGTACATTATCCAAAATTATTTAAACCATAGGCGTCCTGCACTGGCGGTTGGTCATTTTTATTTCATATTTCAAGAAAGGCTTGTCGTCGACTGCCCATGGCTACGAGCGGTAATATTATGTTCCAAAATAAGTTAATATTTTTGATTATTATTTATTATGTTTAAAATTTATGGTTCCAAAGTTGAAAAATAAGTAAAATTGTTTGTATCATTCTAAGCATCTAAGCAGATTAAAATTTTTAAACAGTTTTCTTGGAAATGGTTAATTATACAAAATAAATTAAGAGTACCATTTTAATGCATGTTTTAGCATTAAATCACATTCCAGGGTCGTATCTGTAAAATAGTCGAAGATTTAAAAAAAAAAAAAAAATTGGCCCAGTCCCCCCGGTTCAAGATGGCTGTAGTTTAAATAATTTTATTTGAATGATGTTGTATGATAGAACATTGGAAATAAACTTTAACGGGAGAGCAGATTCAAATTGCAAGCACAGTCCTTTTAGTAAAGAGAGCAAATTTTTGGAAATAAGTTTTTCCTTCAGGCTGGAAACATTACACAAGATAGATTACTAAAAGGACTGTGCTTGCAATTTGAATCCGCTTTCCCATTAAAGTTTATTTTCAACTTTGTAATGTGTAGCCTCATACACATTTTCATAAGAAAAAATAACTTGCAATTTATAAATAAAAATTTATATTATGTATATTAAAATACCTCTTACTTCATTAAAACTGCAAGAAACATGTTAAAATATTAAAATATACTTTAATAATAATTTTGTGTAAAAAGAAAATGCAGTCATTTTTGTCCAGAAAATCCAAAATAAATTCGAAGTACCTTAAGTGGGTTAAGATATCACAAGCAGGTACATTATAAAAACATATAATGCTTTTGTTCATTGCTTTTCAAAGATCATAACAAGAAACATTTGGATGCGGTAGCAGCAAAAGAAGATTTGGCCATGGCTTCAGCAAAAAAATCAAATCTGCCCCCCATGATTGATAGCCGATTTACGGAAAAGGATCTCAACGACTTTTTTACTTTTGAATTTGAAAAGCCTAAATTTGGGCTTTTGGGAAAAGCAAAGAAGAAATCGGCAACATGCAAAAGGACGTGGATGGCAAGCTCAAACCATGTAGCTTCAAGACAAGTGAAGCAAGTGCCGTGAAAAGTTTCAACCTTTGGCGGCATGTAAAACGTAACCATCCTGAAAACTATGCAGCTCTGGTTACAAAACAGGGCCAGGAAGATGAGGCAAAAAGAAAGCTGACGCGGCTAAACGGCATTCATCTGGCTCTTTGAAAACTCCTGGAGAGAAGATTTTTTGTGGAGCTTCATCTGAAAAGAAACCCAAAATTGAGCAAACAAAACTTGATTCATATTTGAAGTCCTCAAAGGTTACAGTCACCATGGATGCCAATACTTTCCATGAAGGGCTGATGGAAATGGTTTACTTGAGTTCAACACCACGCACTACCTTCAGGCTAAAGAACAAAGGATTCCAAAAAATTGTAGGTGAAATGGGTCGGCAGCTTGGCGTTTTGATGGGGCATGATGTGGTTCATCATTTAGTTGTCAGCACAGCTGAGTCTGGTCACGAAGAGCTCAAGAAAGCTTTTGAGCAAAAATTGTGCTACCTGAAAATGGATGCGGCAACCTGTGGAAACAGAAATTTCCTTGCAATCAATGCTCAGTACTATGAAGAAGTAAAAGATAAAGCTGTGGTAAAAACCTTGGACATAATTGACACTGAAGGGTGTCACAATTCTTCTTAAGTCAAAAGTCAAGTAAAAGCTATTAGAAAAATTTGGGATCAGTGAAATGCAAGTGTTGAGCATCTGTGTTGACAATGCAGCAAACATGACGTGCCGTCAAAAATTTCAGTGAGGACAATGAAACCATTTCTACCTCTGAGAACAGAGATGTGGACAGAACTGAAGCTATTTTGCCTGATGAAGGAACTAAAGGAATGGATGAAATCGAACTCAACATGGATGCTGCTGCGCAATGGGTTAATGACCCTAGCCTCATACTTCCAACATGGCTTCATGAGGACGACTCAAAAGTCCAACTGATGAGGTGTGGTATTCACACTCTTCATTTGGCAATCTGGGATGGACTGAACAAAGAACATGGGAAGAAATTTCTGGCAAAAATTCGACAAGTCGTTGTCAAACTATGAACCTGAAGTATTCGAAGTGTTCTGCTTGATCTACATGGGGTAACTCAATCATTGGATACTGTGACTCGCTGGGGTTCAACATTTGCAATGATTGATTGGCTTCTCATTTTTCAATCTTACTGTGAACAAGTGGCTGCTACTGGAACAAGAGAACTCAAGTTAACAAAAACTGAATGGGACGGAGTGAAGAACCTGTGAGACCTCTTGGCAAAGCCAAACCAAACAACCATGAATCTTCAAGCTTTGATGCAACCCTGGGAGTTTTAATGAAGGAATGGCGAAAACTGTCAAAATTCTTGTAAGAAAATGGTGGACAAATTGCAGAAGGAATTCTATCCTCCATGCAGAAACACGAAGAGAAGCTTTTTGACAATATTCATTTCCTTGCTGGAGTTTATGTTGACCCACGGTATCAGATTCTTCTTACCTCAAGGGAAATACCAAAGGCAAAGGAAGGGCTCCTTGATATTGCTCAATGACTTGAAAAACAAAATCTATTGTTACATTTGAACTCTGTGAAAGAGGTTGAAGAAAATGAAACACAACAAAAGGAGTCATCAATAATCAAATCTGCAGTTTCGGAAAGTTCACATCCTTCAGAAATAGCAGGCTGTTCTCAAACTTCCATCTCCACTCTGAACTTGTTTGAGTGTCCAACTCTGAGACATCTTCAACCATCACAGGGAAATGGAGATAATTCAAGCACCAATTCTTCAGAAGATGACTTCCCTTCGAAAAGGAATTGTATAAACAAGAAAGACGCCAGCGAGTTTCTGCAATTTATAGTTGTAATGAAGCATTATTCGAGAGAAACTTTCGGGAAGATTTTGAGGCGACGGAGTCTATTGGTAGGCTAAAAGTTAAGTCTGTTTCTGAGGCCATTCACAGCTACCCACACTGCATTCAGGCTGCCTGTGGAATTGCTTCGAGCATTCCAACAACTCAAGCTAGTGTAGAGTGACTGTTTTCAGCTTTAAAGTTAATGTTAAATGATTTGTGGCAGGCCATGAAAGATGACTTGATTGCTGCAATAATTTTTTACAGAATGAATTATGAATGATTCTAGTTTGTATCTTTGTTGATGACATTTAAATTGTTTTAAAAGTCTGAATAAAAATAATGTTTTTTCAAAATTACAGTATGCACTTTTTTATTTAGTTAAAAATTAATTTGAGTCAGAGCTCAGAGTGGAGTCGGAGAGGAGCTGGAGAGGAGCAATTCAAAAATTTGATTGCTACAAATCCCTGGTTTCAGGAGTAGATAGAGTGAGCCGTTGGACCTCTCAGTGAGGCAATAGTACCTCATCTACCTTGTCTGTCTATCTTTCATTGGACCAGCTTCTGCTGGTGAGAGAGACAAGCTTTCCAGAGTACACAGAGCTCTTCTTCAGTTTTGTCCCAGCATGCAGCCATGCACAGTTGTGTCTGCCACTGATATGAGCCTGGGATCCAAGTGGTGATGGCCTACACCCAGCAGGGCCTAGAGACCGTAGGAAGAGAGACACAGATTGAACCATCTGGAGAGAGGCTTGTGAGGACTTCCTGCTTGCTCTCTACTTGTTGTCTTGTTTGAAAGGAGCAGCCTGTTGCCTTTTCCTCACATGTCTGTGTACATCTTGTCTCAGTGTTGTACGTCTTGTCTCACCAACAAAAGGGCAACTGAAGATTTGGTTGTGCTCTAATTACTGCTCTGAGTACCTGGCTGCAGGACTACAATAAAGCTGTGTGATTGGTAATTCAAAAATAAATAAGTGGAAGTTCAAACAGTATTGATAGATGAGAAGCTGTAGCGGAGCGATGACTCACCAGCATGGCGCCTCCTGCTGGTTGTCTTGGGAATTAGCTCTTTCCAGCCTACGGAGCGCCCTCTGCAGGCCAGTGTCTTGCCTGCCACTGGCCCCATGTCCCTCCAGACCCTGCTGCCCTTTTCCTCAGGGTTCTGCCCCACAGTACCCCCACACTCTGGGTCTCCCCTCCCAGGAGAACACCCAACCCTCTATCCCCACCTTTCCTCAGTGGCTACTGCCAGTCACCATCTACCCCCACTCACTGGGGCAGACTGCAGTCTGTAAACCACTCACCATCAGCAAGGGGGCTTGGAACCGCTGCCTCTGCCTATTCCCAGGCTACCCCTTTGTAGTCCCAGCACCTTTCCTGGCCTTTAGCAAGGCCTGCAGTCTGGGGGTTTTCCAGGCTGGAGCTCCCCAGCTCCTTTGACCCTTCCCCAGCACTGTTCCACTCCAGGTACCATTTTCTCCCAGACAGCTAATCCCTCTCTCTCAAAAGCTAGCGAGAGAGAGTCCCTCTCTGAGCTCCTGGCTCATAGCCCTTTTATTGGGCCAGCTGTGGCCTGATTGGGGCGTGGCCCCAGCTGTGGCTGCCTTCCCAATCAGCCAAGCCTTTTCTCTCAGCCCCAGCTCTCTCCAAGTGCTGGCTTTAACCCTGTCAGGGATGGACCGGGGTGATTGCCCTGCTACAGAAGCCTATTGATGAGAACTTTAGCTCTGATGTCTACACTGCAATTAAAAACCCACGGCTGGCCCATGCCAGCTGACTCGGGCCAACAGGCTTGGGCTAAGGGGCTGTTTAATTGCAGTGCAGATATTCCAGCTCAAGCTGCAGCCCAAGCTCTGGGACCTTCCCACCTTGCGGTCCTAGAGCCTGGACTCCAGCCTGAGCCCAAATAGCTACACCACAGTTAAACAGCCTCGCAAGCCCAGGCCTGCGAGCCTGAGTCAGCTGGCAAGGGTCAGCCCCCGGTTTTCACTTGCAGTGTAGACTTACCCTGAGAGAGTGGGAGCTGGACGTTCTGGTTGCCAATATTGCAAAATGTGAATATCTCCTGAGATGGAGACCCAACAAAACAGACGTCTGTTCTGCACATTAGGCTTCTATGATGCTATATACATACATATGCTGTACAAGGCAAACATATGCCAAGCATTGTTAACAATATAATGTTACAAAGTAAATCATTCTGTCGCTTAAGCTATTCCTCCAAAATGTGAAAGCCCTTGGCAACATTCGCAGAAGAACTGAGAGTTACCATACACTTCTCAATTGTTCTGATCTCAATGCAAGAGCTTTTCTGTGTTGAAAATGGGTCCTCATCTTTCTCACGCTGGAAACACAGCGGGAGACTATAAAGACCATATGGCATAACAAATGTGACCACCGGGCTGAGGAGGACAAGATTGCAGCATGGGTAGACAATACTGCTGGATGCTTAATCTTCCACCTGCTGTGGGCCTTAACTGTGGCCACCGCAGATCTTGGAAGGGGAACAAATAGATGAAAGAATAGGAAAACCTTGTGGGCCAGATTGTGGCTTGGAAGCCACAGGGTAGAGTGAGGCTGTACGGCAGGGAGAGCCACAAATTGGAATGTTGGCTGAGTCTGCCTGGGGAGAACACACTTTTGTGGCAGCACTGCTGCATTTGCAAGGTGTTGCCTGTTGACTGGGTGAGCCCCATTGGCCAGCATGCAGAGACGGGGCAGGGTCATTGCCTTTGGATAGCCCATACCTGTGAGTGTGTGTGACAGAAGGGGACAGTGCTTGTGCTCCCCAACAGGACTGTCTTGGAGAGGGGAGCGCACAAATCCTCAGCTGTGACATGTCTATGGAGCTATAACAACTTACACGAGATGAAGAGCTGCGTTACTCTAGTCGTATACCAATGTAACTCCATGGAAATCAGTGGAGTTACACTGACATACAACTGGAAAGGCAAATCAGGCCCGGGGGGTGTTTACAAGGTTGTTTATGATATTATATTTTCACTCTGAGTTCAAGCTTTGTTAGCCACAAAATGTTATATGCAAAAACACACACAACGTGTCCAAGTCTCAAGTGTTTTTCTCACTGAGAGCATTTCTACTGCTGTCTTTTGATTTCATATATGGCTTTTAAGACATCTTTGTTTTACTGCAAGTGTGACTCCACACAGGTTTCTTGGCTATCTGAAACAAAACACACTTAAAAATTGGAGTGGATGCCAGTGTCATTTTTAAACTCTCATAAAAACTCAAAAAAAAAATCAATCAATCAATCAATCAGCCAGCAATGCAAAATGAATAATGAGTAAGTAAACTGCAAGGAGACTACCATTAGTTCTACAATTTAAGCTTTTCATGTGGTGAATCATGTTATGATCAAGACAAAGAAGCTTGAAAATTAGAGGCTGTTATAAAAAAGAAAAGAAAAGCAAAGAAAGAAACCCTCACTAATCTACGGTATTATAAATAATGTAATTTTCTGAAGCACTTCCTTAAAGGAGGAACAATGACTTGTCTGCAGGCAGGGAGAGAATAACAACTTGGCTCCACTTAGTATGGAAATATCAGATGGCTTACTGTCAGCAGCAGCTAGGCACAGAAGCCTGGAGAATGTCAGAACCTGTCCTACACGAAAGCAAAAAAACAGTCATCTGAATCAGCCAACAAAGGTTGTAAGCAGATGCTGGCTGGATGTGTGGAGTAGTAGGGCCAGCATGAAGGGTGGGGGGTTGGGGAGGGGAGCAAGAGGGGAGGGGAGCCCACTGCTAGACTAAAGAAAATAATATGCTAGATTTCATTTATAAAGAATTTGCAATCTGGCAATTGTGGTTTTCTGTGGGGAAGATTATGATGAAGATTAGAATTCCAATCCGGGGTGTAACTAGAATGAAAGAATTAGCTTTCTCCTTTAAGCAACAGGAAAATGTTGAACTGGATGGCTCAGTCAACTGCTAACAGAGAACACTTCACCTCTAGGCCACTGGTTCAAATAATAATGACACATGGCACGTCTGTAGCATCCTTCTTCCAAGGACCTCAAAATGCTCTAAAGCATGGGTGGGCAAACTTTTTGGCCCGAGAGCCACATCTGGGAATAGAAATTGTATGGCGGGCCATGAATGCTCACAGAATTGGGGTTGGGGTGTGGGAGGAGGTGAGGGCTCTGGCTGGGGGTGTGAGCTCTGGGGTGGGGACAGAAATGAGGAGTTCATGGTGTGGGAGGGGGCTCCGGGCTGGGGGGTGCGGGCTCTGGGGTGGGGCTGGGGATGAGAGGTTAGGGGTGCAAGAAGGTGCTCTGGGCTGGGATTGAGGGGTTTGGAGGATGGGAGGGGGACCAGGGCTGGGGCGGGGGGTTGGGGCATGGAGAAAGGCTCAGGGGTGCAGGGTCCAAGTGGCGCTTACCTCAAGCAGCTCCTGGAAGCAGCAACATATCCCTTCTCCTGCTCCTAAGCAGAGGCGCGGCCAGGTGCCTCTGCATCCTGCCCCGTCTGCAGGCACCACCCCTGCAGCTCCCGTTGGAGTGCTGGAGGAGGCCATTGGAGTGTGTAGGAGCCAGAGTGGGGCCATGCTGCGGCTTCTGGGAGCCACATGGTGTGGCCCCCCTACTCTGCGCCCTGGCTGGAGCGCCGGAACAGGGCAAGCCCCAGAACCCGCTCTCCAGTGGGAGCTTGTGGGCTGGCTTAAAATGGCTCCAGCCCGCAGGCCATAGTTTGCCCATCCCGCTCTAAAGCATTAATTGATTGAGCCTTGCAACAATCATATTTAGGAGGGAATGAGTGATAAGAATCACTTCCTCCCCCACAGAAATGCAACCAGCTCTGGAGAGGAACACAGCAGCTGTTTAACAGTGCACAGCAATATGCACAACAGTTGACAGGAAGTGACTACTGTTTACATCTTTCCTGACCTGGAATTTGGTCAGGACATCGGTGCAAACTACCATGGAATCTTTGAATTACAAGAAATGATCTGGACCTCAATTGTACATCTCATCCATAAGATGGCATCCCTAACAGCCCTGCATCCCCTAATGCAAAGACAATGCACTAGTTCAGTAATAATAATAACTAGGATTTACATAGTTTGGATTTAACTTTACATGTTTTTCAAAGCAGAGTACAAACTTGAACTAGTTTAGATGCAAGAGTTTCTTCCACTACACACTTCCTGCAATATTTGGATAGGTGACCTCCATGCAACACCAAATACTGCCCTAGAATGATTCCACATACCCTGTGAGAACTGGCATGGCTGCTGGTCAGCAGTGAAATCCGACCCTGGTTAGTAGTGACCAAAAGTCCTCATCACTGAATGGCCATTCCATGCCCCATGTGAAGTGAGTTGGTGTCTCAACATAGTTTTAGTGGACAAATGATTACATCACAAAACTGGCAAAATTGGCATTGTTGGCAGCAACCTCAGAAGTGGGACCAAGGACTGAGCCTGCTTCCATTTAAAATCAATGATGGCTTTGTCATTGACTTTAGTGGAAGCTAGGTTGAAACCTGAATAGATCTGGAAACTCAGTTTCCCTCTCACCCCTTGAAAGTGGCCTCTCCAGAAAAGGCTTGAGGTACATGAGTGATGCAGTAGCAGGAAGGCTGCCCATGCTGTACTTCTTCTGTGCATAAATAAAGGACTTTCCCTAGGTCTGTTAACCTCCATCCAGACTTTCACAAGCACACAAAAAAATTCACTTTCCAAGGAAAATGGACAATGTCTTGGCCTAGCCCCACCACCAGAACAGAGGCTACTTCAAAGATGAAGTTGCTAGTCAGTTTCACCAACACCACCGTTAGCACACAGAGAATGGAGATGCATGGCTGGAAAACCTCCTGGGGCAGGAGATTTCAAATCCCCTTGTGCTCAAATTGGGGTCTCAATTCCATTTCAACTATTTAATTTTTGTTTACCTGCCTTAAAGCTAAATCCAAGGGGCCAGATACCAACCTGCAGTGGACAGCCTGCAACATACTGTAACCTGCAAGGGAGAAAGGGGGAGATGGGGGAACAGATGAAAGACAGTAGTAAAGGGCTATTCAGTGTCCTATATGGGAAGAACTGAGCTGATGGATGCTTTCCACTTCTCTGTGGAGAGGTATCCATATTACAAAAAACATAACCAAAAGATGTACCAACTGGAACCTTAGTTATACATCTCAGTAGACACCATTATAGTCCATCTAGATTAAGGTTGAAGGACTGGTGGGGCAGGTAGGGGAAACCTGTACTCCTGCTGTTCCTTTTTTAGATAAAACACTTCAGACTCAAGTGCTGTAAATGTGGCATTTTAAAAGAGTGCCAAGTTAACTTTAAAACAATGTGAAAGAGGTGCAGGCATTTACAGTAGGATGAGAAAGGGAGACCTCATTGATAAATCAAAGACAAATGAAATGCATTAAAAATTGCAATGACCATTTTCTTGGTGATTTATGATCTAAAGAAGTAAAGCCTCTGTCAAGTGTATCAAGTGACCCGATAGCAGACAATCCAGTAGTGCAAAGGTGCTGTTACAAATAGGTTTCTTTATTGAGCTCTGACAGCCAACGGCTATTTGTCACTCATTGTAGTGTTCGTTTAACAGAATTTTACCCCCAAACAAGAAAACAGTGTACACATTTAATGTGAACATAGCATGGCAAATCATGAATGATGGGATCTGATGGTATGAAATGAATAATCCTTCAAGACGCCTGGTGTGCTGGCCTGTTTGCTGCATTAGTCAGATGCACAATGTAGCTCATAGAACCACTGCCAGAAAATCTCACCACACCCAGAAAGCTCTGAAAAAAAAGCCTATTTTAGTTAGTACTTTAAAACAAAATGCCTGCAAGCTAACTGGACCTTACAGAGAAAGAAAAAAAACAATTTAGCCTCTTCTTCCTCACAAAGCCTAAATCATTGAAAGAGCTTTTAATTTTTGAAAACCTCAGCCAGTATGTGAGCTACTGGGTGGGTGTGCACATGCTGGAGTGCATGTGTGACTTCAGAATGAAGTTCTGTGCAAAGGTGCCACACGAGGCCGATATGCCCACTCCCGTCCCACTCTTCGGGTTTAAGTGCTGTGTAGGCCTCCCAGGGGCTTTCTGCACATGGGTGAATTTCACCTTTGGTGCTTGTAAAAAGTGCCAGAGAGATCGCCTTGGAGACTGAAATCCTCCATTTATCCACAGAAGAGTTACAGCACACATAGAGACAATGCAAGCTGCCTCCCAATGCCCTGCCACATTACCTCAGCCCTTCTAAAGGGGGCCCATCTTTAGAGAATGAGAAAGTAGTTCTGTCTCTGTGTGCATTCAGTGCTTGGCTTCTTTGCTGAGCCTTCCAACAAGTATGCTGATTAATGGCAGATGTGAGGGCAGTTCTGAGATGTGGATACTTGTCTGCTGGGGTCTGAGACTATCCGTCAGAGTGGGGATGTGAGCCGTCACGCCGAGTAGTTGGAGCAGGTGTCAGGCCCAGTGGCTGGGGCAGGAGTTGGTAATCAGGGGCAGAGCAGGAGTCGGAAGTCAGGAATTGGAGCCGAGAGTCAGAGCCGGGTTACCTGGAGTGGGGCAAGGCCGGGGTGGGGCAGGGCCCAGTCTGGGACAGAAGCTGGGCTGGGAACAAGCAGGCACAGGAGCTATTGCAGCTGTGGGCAAATGCTTTGCGCAGCCTACGGTTGCCAGTTATGGCTGGACATATTCCAGGAGGTTTCATCACATGACATAATCTTTAATTCTTGGAGACTCCAGGACAAGCCTGGAGGGTTGGCAACCCTAACGTAGCCACTGCACTGCTGCTGCACTTAAGAGCTGGTCTTCTGACTCTTCTCACTAGTCAGGTGGTATAGCCATGCAGTCAGCCTACTCCAGGCCAGCTGCGCTTGTTAGGTGGTCCAAAGACTGGCTCTGCTCTAGGCCCCAAAGGTGATCCCGGCAATTACAAGCCAGTAAGCCCCACTTCAGTACCAGGCAAACTGCTTGAAACTATAGTAAAGAACAAAATTGTCAAAACCATAGATGAACATAATTTGTTGAGGAAGTGTCAACATGGTTTTTGTAAAGGGAAATCATGCCTCACCAATCTACTAGAATTCTTTGAGGGGGTCAACAAGCATGTGGACAAGGGGGATCCAGTGGATATAGTACACTTAGATTTTCAGAAAGCTTTTGACAAGGCTCTTAAACAAAGTAAGCTGTCATGAGATAAGAGGGACGGTCCTCTCATGGATTGGTAGCTAGTTAAAAGATAGGAAAAGGGTAGGAATAAATGGTCAGTTTTCAGAATGGAGAGAGGTAAATAGTGGTGTCCCCCTGGGGGGGGGGGTATGGAGAGAGAGGTAAATAGTGGGTCTGCACTGGGACCAGTCCTATTCAACATATTCATAAATGATCTGGAAAAAGGGGTAAACAGTGAGGTGGCAAAATTTGCAGATGATACAAAACAGCTAAGTCCCAAGCAGACTGCGAAAAGCTACAAAAGAATCTCACAAAACTGGGTGACTGGGCAACAAAATGGCAGATGAAATTCTATGTTGAAAAATGCAAAGTAATGCACATTGGAAAACATAATCTCAACTATACATATAAAATGATGGGATCTAAATTAGCTGTTCCCACTCAAGAAAGAGATCTTGGAGTCATTGTGGAAAATTCTCTGAAAACATCCACTCAATGTGCAGCGGCAGTCAAAAAAGCGAACGGAATGTTGGGAATCATTAAGAAAGGGATAGAAAATAAGACAGAAAATATCATATTGCCTCTATATAAATCCATAGTACTCCCACATCTTGAATACTGCATGCAGATGTGGTCGCCCCATCTCAGAAAAGATATCTTGTAATTGGAAAAGGTTCAGAAAAAGGCATCAAAAATGATTAGGGGGATGGAACAGCTTCTGTATGAGGAGAGATTAATAAGACTGGGACTTTGCAGCTTGGAAAAGAGACGACTATGGGGGGATATGGTAGAGATCTATAAATTCATGACCGGTGTGGAGAAAGTAAATAAGGAAGTGTTATTTACTTCTTCTCATAACACAAGAACTAGGGATCTCCAAATGAAATTAATAGGCAGCAGGTTTAAACAAAAGGAAGTATTTTTCACACAGTGCACAGACAACCTGTGGAACTCCTTGCCAGAGGATGTTGTGGCAAAGACTATAACAGGGTTCAAAAAAGAGCTAGATATGTTCATGGAGGATAGCTCTATCAATGGCTATTAGCCAGGATGGGCAGGGACAGTGTCCCTAGCCCAGAGAGGCAAACTTTTTGGCCCAAGGGCCACATCTGGGGATGGAAATTGTATGGCGGGCCATGAATGCTCATGAAATTGGGGGTTGGAGTGTGGGAGGGGGTGAGGGATCTGGCTGGGGGTGCGGGCTTTCAGGTGGGGCCAGAAATGAGGAGTTCAGAATGCAGGAGGGGGCTCCGGGCTGAGGCAGGGGGTTGGGGTGTGTGTGTGGGGGGGTGAGGTCTTTCAGCTGGGGGTTCAGGCTCTGGGATGGGGCTGGGGAGGGTGCTCCAGGCTGGGACAGAGGGGTTTGGCGGGTGGGAGGGGGATCAGGGCTGGGGCAGGGGGTTGGGATGCAGGAGGGGGGCAAGGGTGCAGGCTCCCGGAGGCGCTTACCTCAAGCAGCTCACGGAAGCAGTGACATTTCCCTCCTCTGGCTCCTACGTGGAGGCGCAGCCAGGTGGGTCTGCGCGCTGCCCCATCCACAGGCACCGCCCCTGCAGCTCCCTTTGGCCACAGTTCCCGGCCATGGCACACATGGAGTGGGGCAAGCCCTGGATCCCACTCCCCAGCTGGAGCTCGAGGGCCGGATTAAAATGTCTGAAGGGCCGGATGTGGCCCCCAGGCCGTAGTTTGCCCACACCTGCCCTAGCCTCTGTTTACCAGAAGCTGGGAATGGGTGACAAGGAATGGATCATTTGATGATTACCTGTTTTGTTCATTCCCTCTGGGGTACGTGGCATTGGCCACTGTCAGAAGACAGGATACTGGGCTACATGAACCTCTGGTCTGACCCAGTATGGCCATCCTTATGTTCTTATGAGATCAGGTGTAACTGAGGGAAAATCACACACACACACACACCCAGAGCAACATAAATTTGACCAACTTAAGTGCCAATGTGGACCGCGCTATGTTGGGAGGAGAGCATCTCCCGCCAACATAGCTAGCCCCGCTCACAGGGGCTAGAGTAGTTAAGCCGAGGGGAGAGCTCTCTCCCGTCAGCTGAAAGCAGCCACATTAGAGCCACATTACAGCGGCAAAACTGCATCAATGCAGCTGCGTTGCTTTAAAGTCTCTAGTATAGCCCTGCCCTTAGACAGACGTGGATGTCTCTCTTCTGAAAGCCAGACGTGACTGCCATGTTCTGAAGTGCAAATGAATACTCAGCACCATGGGCTAATAGTAATGTCTCCTGACATGTACCCACTGTCACATCTTACTCATAGTTGTTGTCCTACAACCAACCACAACCTGTCAGATTCTGTAGCTAGGAAAGTGCTGTCTGATCTGGCTTAACTAGAATGTGACTGTCTAGCAAACACCTGAATGCCACGTCCAGTGCAACAGTGTATGTTTGAACTATGCAGCAGCCACTGTTGCACTGAGTGAAACCCAGCACACAAGAAAATAACTTCCTGTTATTGACTAAATTCTAATAAGAAAATGATCACAGATGCAAGCAGCTAGCCAGAAATAGGTTATTGCCATTTGGGCCTGCACTGTACTTGGAAGTTGATGCTAATGACAGGCTAAAGAACATCCCAGGTATAGCAGTATGCCAGGCTGCAGTCGTATTTATTGGCAACACACGACTCACTTACTTACAGTTTAAAGATTGAAAAGCAAGGAAATGAGTAACAGTGAATGGAAGCAAGCAGCAAGAAATTATTCCTTTCCCTTTCTACTGTTTATATTTAGTGCCTAAGAACCTTATGTCAGAGAGTCAATAACAAAAATACTCACCCCCTCTACAACACTCATGGCCTGAGTTCCTGAAGCCCTGAAACAGCAACTGAGCTGTCGATGTTATCTCAGCATCTAAATATAGCCCGTGATCCAGTTCAGGCTTTCTGCAGATCCCTACTGGAAGGAAGCCATTTTTCTTGAGTGTATTTCCAAGAAAGCAGTTGACAGGCTTGGCACAGCGATTCTTGGAAATGTTCAATAGGTCATCTTCTGGAAGGGAGTGCTGACTGATGGAACCAAAGAGACTTTTTTCTTAGCTCCACACACCACTCACTGTTCTTATCAGGGCTCGTTCCCCAGGTGCAGCAACCTTATACAAAATACTATCTGCAGTAAATTGGCCTGATTAAGCCTTCTTCGAGTCTCATTTCCTTTCTGGCAGCAGAGCCACAACTGTTCTGCCGTTGCCAGGGTGCTTGCTGCTAAATGAAGACAGACAGCCTAAGACTAGAAATTACAGCACCACCCGTTGCTCACACCGGTGCAGTGGAAATCCCAGTAAAACACAATGGGGAATTCTGAGACACTGATTCTGGAAAAAGCTTTATTCCTTGCGTGTGTTAACTCTGATCTAAAGCACACAACAGAGGCTGTTTTTTACCTTTGGCACAATTTTCCTGTTCTCCAGCGTTCATTCACCGATTCCAATGCCAGAAAGGACCATTGTGATGATCTTGTCTGACATCCTGTAAAACACAGGCCATAGAACTTCACTGAAAAATGAAGCTCATAGTGGAGTCCTGGGGGTTAGAAAGTTGCCCCTGATTGAGGTCAGAACATGTACGGATAAAGTGAGACAGGCTAAAAGTCAAGTAGAGTTGGACCTTGCAAAGGGAATTAAAACCAATAGTAAAAGGTTCTATAGCCATATAAATAAGAAGAAAACAGAGAAAGAAGAAGTGGGACCGCTAAACACTGAGGATGTAGTGGAGGTCAAGGATAATCTAGGCATGGCCCAATATCTAAACAAATACTTTGCCTCAATCTTTAATAAGGCTAAAGAGGATCTTAGGGATAATGGTAGCATGACAAATGGGAATGAGTATGTGGAGGTAGATATTACCATATCTGAGGTAGAAGCGAAACTCAAACAGCTTAATGGGACTAAATCGGGGGGCCCAGATAATCTTCATCCAAGAATATTAAAGGAATTGGCACCCGAAATTGCATGCCCATTAGCAAGAATTTTTAATAAATCTGTAAACTCAGGGGTTGTACCATATGATTGGAGAATTGCTAACATAGTTCCTATTTTTAAGAAAGGGGAAAAAAGTGATCCGGGTAACTATAGGCCTGTTAGTTTGACATCTGTAGTATGCAAGTTCTTGGAAAAAAATTTGAAGGAGAAAGTAGTTAAGGACATTGAAGTCAGTGGTAAATGGGACAAAATACATGGTTTTACAAAAGGTAGATTGTGCCAAACCAACCTGATCTCCTTCTTTGAGAAAGGAACAGATTTTTTAGACAAAGGAAACACAGTGGATCTAATTTTCCTAGATTTCAGTAAGGTGTTTGATACCGTGCCACATGGGGAATTATTAGTTAAATTGGAAAAGATGGGGATCAATATGAAAATTGAAAGGTGGATAAGGAATTGGTTAAAGGGGAGACTAGAACCGGTCCTACTGAAAGGTGAACTGTCAGGCTGGAGGGAGGTTACCAGTGGAGTTCCTCAAGGATCAGTTTTGGGACCAATCTTATTTAATCTTTTTATTACTGACGTTGGCACAAAAAGTGGGAGTGTGCTAATAAAGTTTCTGGATGATACAAAGCTGGGAGGTATTGCCAATTTAGAGAAGGACCGGGATATCATACAGGAGGATCTGGATGACCTTGTAAACTGGAGTAATAGTAATAGGATGAAATTTAATAGTGAGAAGTGTAAGGTTATGCATTTAGGGATTAATAACAAGAATTTTAGGTATAAGCTGGGGACGCATCAATTAGAAGTAACAGAGGAGGAGAAAGACCTTGGAGTATTGGTTGATCATAGGATGACTATGAGCCGCCAGTGTGATATGGCTGTGAAAAAAGCTAATGCGGTCTTGGGATGCATCAGGAGAAGTATTTCCAGTAGGAATAAGGAGGTTTTAGTACCGTTATACAAGGCACCGGTGAGACTTCACCTGGAATACTGTGTGCAGTTCTGGTCTCCCATGTTTAAGAAGGATGAATTCAAACTGGAACAGGTACAGAGAAGGGCTACTAGGATGATCCGAGGAATGGAAAACTTGTCTTATGAAAGGAGACTCAAGGAGCTTGGCTTGTTTAGCCTAACTAAAAGAAGGTTGAGGGGAGATATGATTGCTCTCTATAAATATATCAGAGGTATAAATACCGGAGAGGGAGAGGAATTATTTAAGCTCAGTACCAAAGTGGACACAAGAACAAATGGATATAAACTGGCCACCAGGAAGTTTAGACTTGAAATTAGACGAAGGTTTCTAACCATCAGAGGAGTGAAGTTCTGGAATAGCCTTCCAAGGGAAGCAGTGGGGGCAAAAGATCTATCTGGCTTTAAGATTAAACTCGATAAGTTTATGGAGGAGATGGTATGATGGGATAACATGATTTTGGCAATTAAATATTCACGGTAAATAGGCCTAATGGCCTGTGATGGGATGTTAGATGGGGTGGGATCTGAGTTACCCAGGAAAGAATTTTCTGTAGTATATGGGTGGTGAATCTTGCCCATATGCTCAGGGTTTAGCTGATCGCCATATTTGGGGTTGGGAAGGAATTTTCCTCCAGGGCAGATTGGAAGAGGCCCTGGAGGTTTTTCTCCTTCCTCTGTAGCATGGGGCACAGGTCACTTGCTGGAGGATTCTCTGCTCCTTGAAGTCTTTAAACCACGATTTGAGGACTTCAATAGCTCAGATATAGATGAGAGGTTTTTCACAGGAGTGGGTGGGTGAAATTCTGTGGCCTGCGCTGTACAGGAGGTCAGACTAGATGTTCATAATGGTCCCTTCTGACCTTAGTATCTATGTAAGAATGCTGACTAGAGATACTTAAAAGTTCGCCATTTCTTCTAGTTTCTTCTGTAGCTATAATGTTTGTACTCCATGTTGTTTGCAATAAGCCTGACAATATTTATCTCCTTTACCAATTCTGTGCTAGATCCTGGCATTTCACGCTAGATGAGAAAGCTGGCTTAGACAACTTCCACAGCCTCCATCCTTGCTCACACACATGCAGGCAGCAGGGCAGGATCTCTACCTACCATTCAGATATAGTGCTAAGGAGGGGATATCTGCCATGCAGGCCCGCAAACAAAGGACCAAGGGGATGTGGTATGCTAGCTAGGGGACACATCCCAGCAGCATTTATTTATCTGTCTCAGCGCCAATTGTTGGAAGGTGTCAATTATTGCATTATCTCGGTACTAGCCAGGGACACATACTGCTCTTTTTTAGAAGAGCAACAAAGTGCATCCACTACGAGATGTCCTAGGCCTGCTATGTGGAATTCTGCCCTGGCCAGCAGCATTCTGGCAGCACAGGATATCCTGGAGAATGTTCCCGCTTCCTCTATTTGCACTAGCCAGGGGAGGGCTAGGCCTTCAGCATATGGCAGATATTGAATTTATTTTCTCCCCATATCCAAAGAGCATTAAGTGGCTGTTTGGGTTTAACTCTGACCTACATAGCACCTTATCATGTTAAAGGATCTTTGCTTGTGTATCAGCACAGCTTGAGGAGGCATCCGCTGATGCCGCAGAGTCAGAAGCAGCCACAATCATAGAATATCAGGGTTGGAAGAGAACTCAGGAGGTCATCGAGTCCAACCCCCTGCTCAAAGCAGGACCAATCCCCAACTAAATCATCCCAGCCAGGGCTTTGTTAAGCCTGAGCTTAAAAACTTCTAAGGAAGGAGATTCCACCACTTCCCTAGGTAACGCATTCCAGTGTTTCACCACCCTCCTAGTGAAAAAGTTTTTCCTAATATCCAACCTAAACCTCTCCCACTGCAACTTGAGACCATTACTCCTCGTTCTGTCATCTGCTACCACTGAGAACAGTCTAGATCCATCCTCTTTGGAACCCCCTTTCAGGTAGTTGAAAGCAGCTATCAAATCCCCCTCTCCCCCATTCTTCTCTTCCACAGACTAAACAATCCCAGTTCCCTCAGCCTCTCCTCATAAGTCATGTGTTCCAGTCCCCTAATCATTTTTGTTGCCCTCCACTGGACATTTTCCAGTTGACCTGGGCAGAGGAGGCTGCCCAATAGATGGCCTGGCAAGCCTCCACCCACGCCAAGTCACCGGGGTCCTGGATCACGAGGAGCACGTCATCAGCATACGCTGACAGGACCAGCCGCAGCTCCGGCTCCTGCAGCACCAACCCTGTCAACCTCCTGTGGAGAAGACAGAGGAAGGGCTCAATCGCCAGAGCGTACAGCTGGCCCGAGAGGGGACACCTGCCGTACTCCTCGCCCGAAGCTGACCGGTTCAGTCAGGGTCCAGTTGAGCTTAACCAGACACTCTGCGGAAGCGTACAGCACCTGGAGAAAACCCACAAACTGGGGTCCAAAGCCAGATGCCTGCAGAGTGCTCAGGAGGTACCCGTCGTCCACCCTATCGAACGCCTTCTCCTGATCTAGGGACAGGAGGGCGAACGACAGACCGTCTCTACACCCGAGTTCCAAAAGGTCCCAAACTAGAAATAGGTTATCAAAGATAATGCGGTCCGGGACGGTGTAGGTCTGGTCTGGGTGGATCACGTCCACCAGCACAGACCCTAGCTGCAGCGAGATTGCTTTCGCTATGATTTTGTAGTCCGTGCTGAGGAGTGAGACGGTATGCCAATTTCGTAAATCGCGGAGGTCCCCCTTCTTCGGCAATAAAGCGAGCACAGCTCGCCTGCATGAGAGAGAGAGGACCCTGCTCTGCAGAGACTCGGCCCAGATGGTGACTAGGTCTGGGCCGAGGATGTCCCAAAACACGCGGTAGAACTCCACAGTCAGCCCGTCCATGCCTGGAGTCTTATTGGTGGGCATATGACGGAGGGCTTCTGAGAACTCGGCCAGAGTGAGAGGCAACTCTAGCCGGTCTCGGTTGCTTGCGTTGACCATAGGGAGCTCCTCCCAAAGCACTCTGCAAGCGCTAGGGTCGGTCGGATCCGGGGAGAAAAGACTGGCGTAGAAGGCTCGGGCCCTCCCGCACATCTCCGCTGGTTCCGTGAGGGGAGTGCCGTCTTCTGCCAGGAGGCAGGTGATGTGTTTCTTGGCCCCCCTTGTTTTCTCCAGGGCATAGAAGAAGCGGGAGCCACGATCCATCTCCCGAAGGAGGCGGATGCGGGATTGAACAAAGGCGCCCCGGGCCCAATGGTCCTCGAGGGCCTGGAGCTCCTCCTGCTTCTCCTGGCACACTCCGCAGAGGAGCGGGTCATCAGGGCTGGTGGCCAGACGCCTCTCCAGCTCTAAGACCTCCCGTTCCAACTGCTCTATCGCCGCATTTCTCTGTTGGCTGGTGCCCCGGGTGTAGTTGCGGCAGAAAAGCCGGGCGCGCACCCTCCCCAGGTCCCACCATCGCCGCGCCAAGGGAAAGGCATGCCGCTGCCCTCGCCAGGCCAGCCAGAATTCCCGGAAGGACGTCACGAAGCCCTCATCCTCCAACAGGCTGTTGTTAAAATGCCAATAGGCCGGCCCCGGCCTCTCCGCACAGAGGGAGGCTGTCACGGTGGCTAGGTGATGGTCAGAAAATGGGGCAAGCCAAATGTTGGAGGAGTGGGCTCGTGAAAGATGGAAGCGTGATAGATAAATGCGGTCCAACCGGGAGTGGCTCGACCAATGGGCTTCCACCCGGACAAAGGTGAACGTGGAAGTGTCATCGGGGTGGTGGTCACGCCAGATGTCCACTAGGGAGTGATGTTCAACTATCTCCCGGAGGTGTCCGTGGCGGCCGGGCACTGCTCGGTCCCCGAGCGGTCTCACTCCTCGAGGGTGGTATTAAAATCCCCTCCCAGGACCAGGCACTCGTGAGAATCTAAGGTGCCAAGGAAGGCGGACGCCTGCTGATAGAATTGCAGCTGCTCCAGGCCCGATGTCGGGGTATAGATGTTAACGAGGTTAACCACGAGCCCCTCTATGTGGACCTGGAGTTGCAGCAGGCGACCCTGCACGGCCTCGGCGACCCCTAGCACCTCGGGCTGTAGGTCGGGGGAGAACAGGGTCGCCTCTCCAGCCTGCCAAATCGTGGAATGGCTAAAGTAGACCCTGTTCCCCCACTCCAGCCGCCAACTATCTTCAGCGGTCGGATCCGTATGGGTCTCCTGCAGGAAAATCACAGAGTACCCTCCCTCCTGAAGGAAGAAGAGCACCTGGAACCTGCGGAGAGCCATCCTACAACCCCGGGTGTTTAACGTTGCGATGGTGAGAGGTGTCATGGGGAGGGCCGGGGGGGTCCTCACTGGCAGGGACACTCGCATCCCCCAGTGGGCCACGCAACAGTCCTTGACCCATGCCCACTAAAACGGGCAAGGAGGGTGCGGACCCCCGACGGGGTGCCTGATGGGCTGGGGCAATAGGGGGCGGTGGAGGGAAAATAGCAGCCCCTAATGGGTCGGGGCAGGAGAATGCAAAGGCCACTCCCTGGGGGTCATCAGTTGGAAAAGGGAAGGAAACAGCCCTGGGGGCGGCGATAACATCGCAGGAGGTAGACTGGATAGGGGTAGGGGCAGGGGCAGGGGCAGAGGCGAGGTTCTGGGTTTCGGGAGGTGAGCAGCTGGATGGTGGCGCCTCCCGATCAGGCTCGAGGGTTAAGGGGGTGGGGAGGGAGCTCTCAGTGATACCGGGCGCAGGCTGTATGGTGAATTTAGCGGCTACAGCATCAGGAGGTGGATTATCTTCTGTTGGGCCCCCGCCCGGGAAGGAAATCGATTGCTCCGCACCAACGGGGGTGCCCCTGGCGGCTCGTGTCCCGGTCGCATGGCGCCAGCTGTCACCTGAGCAGGCTCGGTGGTCATCAGTGGGGTGCCATCAGCGGCCGGGTCGATGGAAGAGTCCAGGGGCTCCTCGGAGGTGGGAGCAGAAGCAGCAGTTAGGGGGAGGGAGCATGGGGAAAAGAGGAGTGGGGTGAGGTAGCCCAAATTGACATTTGCTGGCAAAAGGTCGTCCTCCCCCTGGGCAACCGGGGTCAGATCTAGGGCCTCGATCTCCTTGAACATGGAGGAGAGGACACTTTCTGTCACCCCGGGGTTCTCCCCGCTGGCACCCGCCACGACGGTTGCCTCGGGGTTCACGGGGGCTTCGGGCAGTGTCAGGACAGAAGGGGCTTCCTCGAGGGTCTCAGAGCGGAGGGTCTCCCGTGGAGGGGAGACACTACCTTCCAGTGCTACCACGTCTTTCCCGGCTGACACCGGTGGATGGGACGCACTCGTGGGCAAAGCAGAAGGCTCGGCATCGGTGCCCCCCTTCCTGGTCTTCTGGAGGGCCTCTGCCTCAGGTAGAGGAGGTGGAGCTCGAGCCCTCCGATTGCCTCGCTTCCCCTGGACTAGGGCCCAGCCCTCCATGGCATCATCTGGGGGCTGGTTAGCAGGGGTCGTATCAGGGGGTAAAGGCGATGGCTCAGGGGCTTGGGGGGGGATGGTGGGGCGGCATAAGGGAGGGAGGATTCTCCCTGGGGCAGGCTCTCTCTCATGCCTGGTGGTATCTCTGCCACACCCTCCTCCATAGGCCCCGCCAGATTGTCAGCAGCGAGGGCGGGGCTCTTCCGCTCGTCTGGGCATTGTAGGGGAGGTGCCCCTTGGGTCTGAGCGGGAGAAGTGGTGGTCCGAAGACGGGGGGGGGGGTTCAGGTATCAGGCGGCCAGGGGCGTCGGCAATGACGGGGCCGATGCCCTGCCGGGTCTCAGGGATCCCAGGTGCCCCTCCTTGCCGGGCTAAGGGGCAGTCCCTCCGGACATGCCCTGACGCCTGGCAGAGGTAGCATCGGGCTTCCCCCGTGGAGAAATACACCCGGTAACAGGCCACCTGGTGGGGGACTAGGAAGGACCCCTCGAGTGCCTCTCCGTCACATGCCACTGATGGCAGTAGAAGCTGCACTTGCCGGCGGAAGGAAGAGATGTGACGGAGGGTGGGGTCCTTGCAGCCCAATGGGAGAGGGCTGATGACAGGTTTCCCCAGGGTGGAGAGGGCGGGTAACAGGGCGGCATTGGGGAGAAAAGGAGGGACAGAGGTCAGGACCAGGTGGACGCCCAGGTCCTCTAGTGGCTCTAGGGGGACAAACACCCCCCCCACCGCCAGGCCCCGCTCCACCGCTTCCTGGGCGGCAGCCTCCAATGCTAAGAAGAAGACGACCTTCCCATACATTTTGGAGGCCCCACCACCCTCGCCAACGTCCGCACATAGGTCTCCACGTGGGGCGAGGCAGGCACCAGGAGGCATCGGACTCTGTGCTTCCTTGTCATGGTGGAAAAGGGGCCCCGACCACTATTGATGGTGGCAGAGGCGGTGGGCGGGAGAGATGACGAGGCGGCAGGCAGGGGGGCTGCCGCTGCCCGGGCGTACATCCTGGGGGCTGAGGGAGGGACATCCGCAGAGCTGGTGGAGGAGGCAGCGGGGAAGGATGCCGTGGTCGATGGCGGGGCTGCAGCAGTGGGGGTGGCCCCTGCCATGGAAGGCCTGGGGGTTTTAGCGGGGCCCTTCCCCTTCTTCTTGCCCTGGCCTTTCCTGCTGGCTGGGGGGGCTTCCCTAGAGCCTGGGGAGGCGATGGGCATGGCAGCGGCGGAGGTCACCCCGGTGCCCTCCATTGCTGATGCCCCAGCGGGGGCGGTGGCAGGTGATTGACAGGAGTTGGGGTCAGGTAGAAAGGGACAAGCTGTGGGGTGGACAATTTGGGGGGGAGGGGGGCACTTGAACCACCGTACGCTTGTCCAGAGAGTCCTGTTTTGTTGGCTGGTGCTTCTGGCCTACGTGGTGGAATCAGGGCGAGCAGCTGAGTCCAGAGGCAGATATTAGATAGCCAGCAAAGATGGTGGAGGAGGCAGTTGTGAAGATGGTAGCGTGGGGGTTGGGAGGACACAGATGGATCGGGGGGCAGCTCCATGCCACACCCCCTGTGTCCCTACAAACACAGTTAAGACACAGTCAAGGCCTCCCCCCACACAAGAGCACAGTTCGAAAGTTACTCAGTCTTAGGCCCCCTCCACGGCGATTTGTAGATTCCTTGGGCGGTGTTCCTCTGGTGGACGGCTTTTTCTCTGTCTGTTCCGGGTCGCAGCTGCAAACATTCCAGGGATGCTGGAGTGGATGATAAGAAATTCTCTCAGCCGGAGACAGGTCTGCAGACAAACAGCAAGCGGCTGGGTCTGGGGACTGGGTCCCTCCACTCCCCCCCTCTGGGGAGCGGGCCGGCAGGTCCCCTCTCTCTTGGGGGGGGGTTTCAGCTGGAGCGGCAGCAGTGTCCGAGGGCGGGCGGGGTGGGGGGGCTAACAGCCGGCCGGCAGCCAGCCAGCACTCTAGCAACAGCAGAGAAAGAAAAAAAAAACAACAAAAAGAAAAGAAACGGGGGAGAGCGTCTGGCCCGGTCAGGGGGGAAGCCGAAAGCAGGGGCAAAAAGCAAGGAAAGCCCAGGCCAGAGGGCAACAGCAGGAGAGCAGGCTAAGTAGGTCCCTTTTCCCTGGGTAAGGTAACAGGGAAGGTTTTTTTAAACAGAAAAGAAATTTATTTGTAACAGTTACAGAAATTACAAAAGGATAAAGAAAAACTTAGCAACAAAACAACGCAATCAGAAGGTATAACACAACAGCTTTCAGGAGGGAGAGGTGGTCAGGCTAGCCCAGGCCCAGAGCGGGGGGGCTTCCTCGACACTCGTGGTCTTCCACCCTCCTGAGTTACCTGGTGGCCTAGAGCGGGGGGGCTTCCTCGACACTCGTGGTCTTCCACCCCCTCGAGTTACCTAGTGCCGCGCCCAGGGTCACCGACCCTCCCTCTCCTGAGAGTGCCCGACAAGATGGGCACGGCTGCGGGGTGGGTGGCTGGGAGGGAGGGGGGCACATCCATGTATTATAAGACCCCTCCTAAATAACAATAATGATGGTATTCACAGCAGCTAACGGCTGTGGCTGGCGTCTCTCGCTCTGTCCCTCAATCAGAGGGTCAGACGGAGGGAACCGGACGGGGTCACCGAGCAGAGAACCCCGGACAGCGCCCACCGCTCCTCGAAGGTGTCAAGGGAGTCGGTGGACGCCGCCCAGAGGAACTCCGCCCGGATGCGTGAATGTACTGAGGATCGGAAAACGGCCCTACAATCGCAGGACGCCTCATGAGCCAACCTCCGCTCTCTGGTCTTATAAATGGCTGTCTTAGCCAAGGCTAGGAGGAGGCTAACCAGGAGATCCCGCGACTTGGTGGGGCCACGGATGGGGAGTGTATAGATAAAGAGGTGAGGGGAAAAATGAAGCCAAAAGCGCAAAAGAATGTTTGTGAGGAGCCGAAAAAGAGGCTGCAATCTGGCACACTCTAAATAGACGTGCGCCAGGGTTTCCCTCACATTACAGAAGGGGCAAGTCTCCGGAACGGAGGTAAAACGTGTCAAAAACACGCCCGTGCTCACGGCCCCGTGAAGGAGCCGCCAACTGATGTCCCCGACGGGCCTCGGGACCAAGGTGGAGTACAGGCTGGCCCACCGAGGTTGCTCCCCCTCCAAGGGTGGCAGGAGATCTCGCCACTTTGTGTCGGGGCGGGACACCAGGGTGCGGGCGTGAAGGGTATGGAGCGTGAGTGTATATAGATATTGCCGCGATGCAACTTGAAAACCGACCGGTTGCAATTCATGCAGCCGGCTTGCAGTGAAAGGATGAGGGGTGTGTTGGGATCGGCAAGGTAGGGGCCCGATGGAAAGGTCCGGTGGGCCTGGGGTAAAGGATGGGCGGGGTGCGCCCTCGCGCAAGGCTCGGCTGACATAAGCCCGAGCAGCGGGGGTCAAAGCGGCCTCCACCTCCTGAAGCACGCGCCGGGGGGTGCGAAGGCTGGAGAGCCCCATGCGTCGAGCGAGCGTCAGGGGATCCAGCCAGTCCCCCCGGTCGTAGTCCAGGAGGTCCCCGACCCTCGTAACTCCCGCCAGGACCAACCTCTGGCGCACCGTGCGGGACTCCGCCGCCTGCACACGAAGTTGGGGGTTGTGTAGCAGGGGCTCCGTGAGGAGATCTGCCCCCACGATGGCCGCCACAGACCTGGTGGTTGAAAACAGTTTCCAGGTCCGGAGGAGGTCCTGGTAGAAATCCGGCAGCCCGGAGAGGTCTCGCGGAAAACCTCTCGGAGAAAGATAAAAGAGCTGCCGGTCATATCGGAGCCCATGGAAGCGGCGTAGGAAGGCGTGCGCCAATATGCTCCACGTCGAACTACCTGCACCATAAAGGAGCCTCTGCAGGGCCTGAAGGCGGAAAACGCGGACCTGAGTGTACAGACACTTCAGGCCCTGCCCTCCTTCCTTCAGGGGCAAATGAAGAACTCCAACAGGGGCCCAGTGCAATCCTGACCAAAAGAACTCCAGAATCAATCTCCGGAGGTGGGACAGGAAACCCGGGGCCGGGGCTAGGGTGTTGAGCCGGTACCAGAGCGTGGACAGGACTAGTTGGTTAAGCACCAGTGCTCTCCCCCGAAGGGAGAGACATCGGAGTAGCCTCGTCCATTTCCTGATCCGCTCAATCACGCCGCCTTCCAAATTTTGCCAGTTCTCCGGCGGAGAAGGGTGCGTGGCAGAAAGGTAAACGCCGAGATAGAGCAGAGGGCCGGCACTCCACCGGATGGTCTGGAGCGCAGGTGGGAGGGAGCTTACCTGCCGCCAGCCCCCCACCGCCAAGCCAGAGCTCTTGACCCAGTTGACTCGGGCGGAGGAGGCTGCTGAATAAATGGCTTGGCATGCCTCCACTCGCGCCAAGTCGCCCGGGTCCTGGACCACGAGGAGGACGTCATCGGCGTACGCCGACAGGACCAGCCGCAGCTCCGGCTCCCGCAGCACCAACCCCGTCAACCTCCTGCGGAGGAGACAGAGGAAAGGCTCGATCGCCAGAGCGTACAGCTGGCCTGAGAGGGGGCACCCCTGCCGCACCCCTCGCCCAAAGCTGACCGGTTCGGTCAGGGTCCAGTTGAGCCTAACCAAACACTCCGCGGAGGCGTACAGCACCCGGAGAAAACTCACAAACTGAGGTCCGAATCCAAACGCCCGCAGGGTGCTCAGGAGGTACCCATGATCCACTCTATCGAACGCCTTCTCCTGATCGAGAGACAGGAGGGCGAACGACAGACCGTCTCTCCGCCCGAGTTCCAAAAGGTCTCGGACTAGAAAGAGGTTGTCAAAAATGCTGCGACCCGGGACAGTATAGGTCTGGTCTGGGTGGATCACGTCCGCCATCACGGCCCCTAGCCGCAGCGAAATTGCTTTCGCTACGATTTTGTAATCCGTGCTAAGGAGCGAGAGGGGACGCCAATTTCGTAAGTCGCGGAGGTCCCCCTTCTTCGGCAGCAAGGCAAGCACCGCTCGCCTGCACGACAGAGGGAGGACCCCGCCCTGCAAAGACTCAGCCCAGACAGTGACTAGGTCTGGGCCGAGGATGTCCCAGAACGCGCGGTAAAACTCCACGGTCAGCCCGTCCATGCCCGGAGATTTATTGGTGGGCATGCGGCGGAGGGCTTCCGAGAACTCGGCCAGGGTGAGAGGCAGCTCTAGCCGGTCTCGGTCGCCCACGCTGACCGTGGGGAGTTCCTCCCAGAGCACCCCGCGAGCGCCAGGATCGGTCGGATCCGGGGAGAAAAGGCTTGCGTAGAAGTCACGGGCCCTCCCACACATCTCCTCCGGATCCGTGAGGGGGGTGCCGTCTTCCGCTAGAAGGCAGGTGACGTGTTTTTTGGCCCCCCTCGTTTTCTCCAAGGCATAGAAGAAGCGGGAGCCGCGATCCATCTCCCGAAGGAGGCGGATGCGGGACCGGACAAAGGCACCTCGGGCCCGGTGGTCCTCGAGGGCTCGAAGTTCCTCCCGCTTCTCCCGGCACGCTCCGCAGAGGGACGGGTCGCCGGGGCTGGCGGCCAGGCGCCTCTCCAGCTCTAAGACCTCCCGTTCCAACTGCTCTATCGCCGCATTTCTCCGTCGGCTGGCGCCCCGAGTGTAGTTGCGGCAGAAGAGCTTGGCGCGCACCTTCCCTAGATCCCACCAGCGCCGCACCGAGGGAAAGGCACGCCACTGCTCCCGCCAGGCCAGCCAAAACTCCCGGAAGGACATCACAAAGCTCTCGTCCTCCAGCAGGCTGTTATTAAAGTGCCAGTAGGCCGGCCCCGGTCCCTCCGCACGGAGGGAGACCGTGACGGTAACTAAATGATGGTCGGAAAAAGGGGCCGGCCGCACGGTGGAGGAGTGGGCCTGTGAAAGATGGAAACGGGATAGGTAAATACGGTCTAACCGAGAGCGGTGTGACCGATGGGCCTCCACCCGGACAAAGGTAAACGTGGAAGTGTCATCTGGGTGATGGTCACGCCAGACGTCTACTAGGGAGTGATAATCGACTATGTCTCGGAGAATGGTCGCGGCGGCCGGGCTCGGCTCGGCCCCCGAGCGGTCCCGCTCCTCGAGGGTAGTGTTAAAGTCCCCTCCCAGGATCAGGCACTCGTGCGAGTCTAGGGTGCCGAGAAAATCGGACACCTGCTGGTAGAATTGTGGCCGCTGTGAACTCACTTGCGGGGCATAGATATTAACAAGATTGACCACGAGCCCCTCCAGACGAACTCGGAGGTGCAACAAGTGGCCCGGTACGACCTCAGTGACCCCTAGCACCTCGGGCCGCAGGGCGGGGGAGAACAGGGTCGCCACTCCAGCTTGCCAGGTCGTGCAATGGCTGAAGTACACCCCGTCCCCCCACTCCAGCCGCCACCTATCCTCGGCGGTTGGGTCCGTGTGGGTCTCCTGCAGGAAAACCACAGAGTACCCCCCCTCCCGAAGGTAGGAGAGCACCTGGGACCTGCGGAGAGCCATCCTACAGCCCCTGGTATTCGGGGTTACAATAATGAGAGGTGTCATGCGGAGGGCCGGGGGGGTGGGGAGTTCTCATTGGTGGGGGTGCTCATGGCCCCCGGCGGGTCGCGTAGCAACCCGTGTCCCATCCCATAAGTAAGTAGCTCTTTCCGGAAGCCGCGGGCCCGCTCGTAGGCCGCAGCACCGTGCCTCCCTTGCCCTCTGCCCTCCTTCATAAGGGCCCTTGCGGCCTGAACAAGTTGATCGAAGTCCCCCCATCGCTGGAGAGCCAGCTGTGCCCTATTGCGGGCACCACGGGTATGCTCTAAGAACTGCCGTAGTGCATGCCGCAGCTCATGGGGGGATGGGGTTACGGTTTCCGGGGTACTCCCCGATGGGGTTCTTAATACAGCCTCGAGGTCCGCTAAGGCGGGTAGGCAGGGTGCGGACCGCCGACGGGGCGTCTGACAGGCTGGGGTTAGTAAATCCATCTCGTGCCTTGAAGTGGAAGGGGATGGCAGGGGGAAAAGCGCAACTCCTAATGAGTCGCAACTAGAAAACGTAAAGACTGCTCCCTGGGGGGGGTCTGCAAAAGGCGGAAAAGAAATAACCCCAGGGGCGGCAGTAGCCTTGCAGGAGGAGGGAAATTGAACCGGGACAGGGGTGGGGACAGGGGCAGAGGTAAGGCCCTGGGCTTCAGGAGGCGAGCAGCAAAAAGAAGATGCCTCCTGAGCAGGGTCGGGGGTTAAGGGGCAAGGGAGGGGGCTCCGAGCAATGCTAGATGCTGGCTTCGGGGTGGTCGTGGCAGCCATGGCATCAGGTGGTAAACCACTTTCCGTGGGGTGCTCACCCGGAAAGGCAGTCAGGGGGAGAGAACATGGGGAAAGGGGGCCTGGGGTGAGATTGCCTAAAACGAGGCTGGCCGGCAGTAAATCATCCCCTCCCTGGGTGACCGGGGTCAAATCTAGGGCCTCAATCTCTGCATACACAGAGGAGAGGCCGACTCCTACTACCCTGGGGGCCTCTCCGCTAGGGCCCGCCTCAACGGTCACGTCGGGGTTCGTAGGGAGTTCAGGTGGTATCCGGTTAGAAGGGGCTTCCTCCGGGGCTTCGGAGGGGAGGGTCCCTCGCGGAGGGGGGATTCCTCCCTCCAATGCCAGTCTATCTTCACCTCCCAACACCAGCGAATGGATCTCACTCGTGGCCGAAGCGGGAGGCTCAAGGTCAGTACCTCCCTTCCTGGTCTTCCGGGGGGCTTCCGCGTCAGATGGATGCAGCGGGGCTCGAGCCCTCCGCTTGCCTCGCTTCCCCTGGACTACAGTCCAGCCCTCCATAGCATCATCTGGGGGTTGAGTAGCAGGGGGCGGAGCGGGGCGCGGAGGCAAAGGTTCAGGGGTTCGGGGGGATAGCGGTGAGGCAGCAGGAGGGGCGGGGGGTTCTCCTTGGGGCGAGCCCTCTCCTGCACCCGGTAATAGCTGTGCCACACTCTCCTCCAGAGGCTCTGCCGAGGTGGTTGCAGCAAGAGCGGGACTCCCGTGGTCGCCCGGGCGTTGTTGGAAAGATACCTCTTGGGCCCGGACGGGGGCAGCGTTGGATCGGGTGGGAGGAGGGGTGGTTTCAGGTGCCGGGTGACCAGGGGTGTCGGCAACGACAGGGCCGATATCCTGCCGGGTCTCGGGGGTCTCAGGTGCCCCTCTCCCCCGGGCCAAAGGGCAGTCCCTACGGACATGCCCCGCCGAGCGGCAGAGGTAGCACCGGGCCTCTCCGGTGGAATAAAAGACCCTATAGCGGGCTCCCTGGTAGGAAACTAGGAAGGACCCCTCAAGCGCCTCTCCGTCACGCACCCCCGCCGGCAGTGAAATCTGCACTTGCCGGCGGAACGAGAGGACGTGACGGAGGGCGGGGTCCTTGCAGCCTAACGGGAGAGGGCTAATAGCAGAAACAAGTTTCCCCAGGGCAGAAAGAGCGGGTAACAGGGCAACATTAGGTAAAAAGGGAGGAACGGAGGTGAGGACGAGGCGAACGCCCAGATCTTCTAGCGGTTCTAGGGGGATAAACACCCCTCCTACCACTAGGCCCTTCTCCACCGCCTCCTGGGCGGCAGTCTCCGAAGCCAGAAAGAAAACGACCTTCCCATACATCTTGGAGGCCGCCACAATGGCCATGGGTCCTACCACCTTCGCCAACGCCTGCACGTATGCTTCCACGTGGGGCGAGGCGGGCACCAGGAGGCAACGGACACCGTGCTTCCTGGTCAGGGCGGGAAGAGGGCCCCGGGCGCTAGTGATGGTAGCGGAGGTAGTGGGTGGGCGAGATGAGGAGGCGGCAGGCGAGGGGAAGCCTGCCGCCGCCCGGGCATACGTCCTGGGGGCCGGGGGAGGGACGGTCGCAGAGCTGGTGGAGGGAGCAGCTGGGAGGGGTGCCACGATCGATGATGAGGCCACAGTAGTGGGGGCGGCCTCTGCCATGGAGGGCCCAGCGGCTTTAGCGGGGCCCTTTCCTTTCGGCCCGCCCCGACCCTTCCGTCGAACTGGGGGGGGGTTCCTAGAATCTAATGGGGCAAAAACCAAAGCAGCAGTAGTAATTGCCCCGGTGCCTCCCACTGCCGAGGCCCCAGCGGGGGCGGGGGCAGGGGTTCTAACAATGGAGGCGGTGGGAAAATCTTGAGGGGTGGGCAGGGGGGTAGATGGGGAAGGGACAACCAATTTCATTGGAGGGGCCTTGCGTCTCTCCATCTCTGCCATTGTAAGCAGGGAGAGACAGGGAGACACCGGAAGAAGGGGGGGGGGGGAAAATCGGGGTCCGGTAGTAGGGGTAAACTATGGGATAAACAATCCGGGGGGTGGGGGTTGGAGGGAGGACGACCCACCACAATTGTCCAAAGAGTCTCGTTTGGTTGGTTGTTATGTCCGGTCCGAAAGGCAAAGTCCAAAGCAAACAGCTGGATCCGAAGGCAGATGGCAGATCGCCAGCAGGGACGAGGCAGCGGGGGCCGTGATAGTCGTAGTAGTGGTGGGGGGGTTGGGGGCACCGGTGGATCTGGGGGTAGCTCCCTGCTACACCCCTGTGCCGCCACAGACGCAGCTGGAACGCAGTCAACTCCCCCCCCCGAGGGTATAATTCAAAGGAAATCCCTCAGTCTTACGGCTTCTCTCCACGATGATTTATAACTGCTCGGGCGAGTTCTCCGGCCTCTGGCATCTGTTGCAGCTGTTGGCTCTGTCCCAAGGCTCTCGGCAGCTAGGAATGTTGTAGTGATAAGAAAAAAGTCCAGGCAAAAAACAAAACGGCTGGGTCTGGGGGCGTCCACTCCCCTCTCTGGACAGCGGGTCGGCAGTCCTCCCCCCCTCTTCTGGGGGTTTCAATTAAGCAAAAAGCAAAATCCAAAAGCAGGCGTCTGGGGGGGGGTGCTGGCAACCGGCCAGCACACTGACGCAGCTCAGAAAAGCGGGAGAAAACGAAACCAAAAAAACAAAGCGTCCGGCCCAAACGCGGGGGGGGAAACTAAGCAAAAGGAAAAGTGTGAAAAATCTGGGCCAGGGGGCTGCAGGAAAGAAAGGAAAGCAGATAGCTCAGGAGCGAGCGAAAAAACGATTCCGTCTCCTAACAGGGAAGGTTCCAGAACAATCAGGAACCTTCTGGAGACAATTAAGACAGGCTGATTAGAACACCTGCAGCCAATCAAGAAGCTGCTAGAATCAATTAAGGCAGGCTAATCAGGGCACCTGGGTTTTAAAAAGGAGCTCACTTCAGTTTGTGGTGTGTGTGTGAGGAGCTGGGAGCAAGAGGCACTAGGAGCTGAGAGTGAGAACGCAGACTGTTGGAGGACTGAGGTGTACAAACATTATCAGAGACCAGGAGGAAGGTCCTATAGTGAGGATAAAGAAGGTGTTGGGAGGAGGCCATGGGGAAGTAGCCCAGGGAGTTGTAGCTGTCGCACAGCTGTTCCAGGAGGCACTCTAGACAGCTGCCTTCCACAGGGCCCTGGGCTGGAACCTGGAGTAGAGGGCGGGCGCGGGTTCCCCCCAAATCCTCCTAACTCCTGGTCAGACACAGGAGGAGTCGACCTGGACTGCGGGTTCAGAAAAACGGCCAAGCTGAGGGCTGCCGTGAAGCTCCAAGGTGAGCAAATCCGCCAATAAGCGCAAGACCCACCAAGGTAGAGCAGGAATTTTGTCACATAACATAGCTGAAGAAACCCTTCTTGTTACTCTTAACATCTCTTGCTAGCTGCACCTCCAGGTGTGATTTGGCCTTCCTGATTTCACTCCTGCTTGCCCGAGCAATATTTTTATACTCTTCCCTGGTCATTTGTCCAATCTTCCACTTCTTGTAAGCTTCTTTTTTGGGTTTAAGATCAGCAAGGATTTCACTGTTAAGCCAAGCTGGTCACCTGCCATATTTACTATTCTTTCTACACATCAGGATGGTTTGTCCCTGTAACCTCAATAAGGATTCTTTAAAATACAGCCAGCTCTCCTGGACTCCTTTCCCCCTCATGTTATTCTCCCAGGGGATCCTGCCCATCAGTTCCTGAGGTTGTCAAAATCTGCTTTTCTGAAGTCCAGGGTCCGTATTCTGCTGCTCTCCTTTCTTTCCTGTGTCAGGATCCTGAACAAGACCATCTCATGGTCACTGCCTCCCAGGTTCCCATCCACTTTTGCTTCCCCTACTAATTCTTCCCAGTTTGTGAGCAGCAGGTCAAGAAGAGCTCTGCCCCTAGTTGGTTCCTCCAGCACTTGCACCAGGAAATTGTCCCCTACACTTTCCAAAACTGCCTGGATTGTCTGTGCACTGCTGTATTGTTCTCCCAGCAGATATCAGGGTGATTCAAGTCTCCCATGAGAACCAGGGCCTGCGATCTAGTAACTTCCATGAGTTGCCGGAAGAAAGCCTCGTCCACCTCATCCTCCTGGTCCGGTGGTCTAGCAGACTCCCACCACGACATCACTTTTGTTGCTAACGCTTCTAAACTTAATCCAGAGACACTCAGGTTTTTCTGCAGTTTCACACCGGAGCTCTGAGCAGTCATACTGCTCTCTTACTTACAATGGAACTCCCCCACGTTCTCTGCCCTGCCTGTCCTTCCTGAACAGTTTATATCCATCCATGACAGTACTCCAGTCATGTGAGTTATCCCACCAAGTCTCTGTTATTCCAATCACATCATAATGCCTTGACTGTGCCAGGACTTCCAGTTCTCCCTGCTTGTTTCCCAGGCTTCGTGCATTTGTGTATAGGCACTTGAGATAACTTGCTGTTTGTCCTGCTTTCTTAGTATGAGGCAGGAGCCCTCCCCTTTTCCGTTCTCCTGCTCGTGCTTCCTCGCCGTATCCCATGTCCCCACTTACCTCAGGGCTTTCGTCTCCTTCCCCCGGTGAACCTAGTTTAAAGCCCTCCTCACTAGGTTAGCCAGCCTGCTTCCAAAGATGCTCTTCCCTCTCTTCGTTAGGTGGAGCCTGTCTCTGCCTAGCACTCCTCCTTCTTGGAACACCGTCCCATGGTCAAAGAATCCAAAGCCTTCTCTCCGACACCACCTGCGTAGCCATTTGTTGACTTCCACGATATGACTGTCTCTACCCAGGCCTTTTCCTTCCACGGGGAGGATGGACAAGAACACCACTTGCGCCTCATACTCCTTTATCCTTCTTCCCAGAGCCACATAGTCTGCAGTGATCCACTCAGTGTCATTCTTGGCAGGATCATTGGTGCCCACATGGAGAAACAGGAAGGGGTAGCGATCTGAGGGCTTGATGAGTCTCGGCAGTCTCTCCGTCACATCATGAATCCTAGCTCCTGGCAAGCAGCAGACTTCTCGGTTTTCCCGGTCGGGATGGCAGATAGATGACTCAGTCCCCCTGAGGAGAGAGTCCCCGACCACCACCACCCGCCTCCTCTTCTTCGGAGCGGTTGTTGTGGAACCCCCATCCCTAGGACAGTGCATCTCATGCCTTCCAATCGGCAGAGTCTCCTTCTGTTCCCTTCCCTCAGATGTATCATCTAGTCCACTCTCCGCATTAGTACCTGTGGAGAGAACATGAAAATGGTTGCTTACCTGTATCTGCGCTGCTGGTACATGGATGCTCCCCTTTCTTCTTCTGGAGGTCACTTGCTGCCAATTTTCTTCACCGTCCTCCTGTCCCCACTGCGCAGCCTGCTCTGAAGCTTCAGAACACTGTGCCCGTAGAAGCATATCCTGACTTCTGTCCAGGAAATCTTCAGTTTCTCTTACGCAACACAGGGTCGATACTTGTTTTTCCAGACCTTGAACCTTCTCTTCCAATATGGAGACCAGCTTGCACTTTGTACAGACAAAGTCACTTCTGTCCTGTGGAAGAAAGACAAACATGGCACATCCAGTGCAGGTAACAGCTGAACGCTCCCCATCCATATTACCTTCCTTCTACGAGCTTCCTCAGGAGTTGTAGTAACTACTCAGAGAAGCCAGCAAGATGTAAGCCTCAGTGGGCTCTCCCTGGGCGAACTCCCTCTGTTAGCCTCTCTGTTGTTTGCTGCTCAGCTGGTTCTCAGCTGACTGGCTTTTTATAACAGTTAGGCCCACTCAAGGCTCACCTGGAACAAAGCACTCCCAATTCACACTTTTCAAACAAACAACCAATCAAGCACACGGTCAAACTGTCCCCACAACAGACACTCAGATACTTACCAACACAGCCTCCCCAATGCAGCCCTTAGCGTACCTCCTCTCAGACAGATCCCAGGCAAACTCCCTCTGTTAGCCTCTCTGCTGTTCACCGCTCAGCAGGTTCGCAATATAATAATGCTTTCTGTTTCCGGTCCCACAAAAATCAGTGCCTAGTGTTATTTTCTTTTTCATATACTTTCCCAACAATACAGTGTGATGACAGCAGTTAAGAAACAATCAAAACACTTTAGGTAGATTACAATTCAGAGTACTCCCCATCTCTCTCCATTTACACCCAAGCCGCTTTTAAAGTAGGTAACATTTTCATTCTATGCTACATAGGAGTTTCCCTTTCAAAATGTCTTGCCATTCTGCAGCTCATGAATGCAACTGTTCACTGAGCCTAACTTTCAAAATGATTCTCCTAGGGCTGTGTTTCCCCCCCTCTTCAATTCAACACACAAATAATATGCTTTCTGTGTTGCAAGGAATCTAATTGCCTCAATCTCTGTAAAAGCATCAAAATGCTCATTTAAATTTATTTTTGGGTATTGGATATAACTTTGGAAAATAAAATTGTTTTTAATAAAGAGCTACAAAGTTTGATATTCACTTCCCCCTGTTCTTTGGCCTTCTAAAGCACTTTTCATCTTCAGAATTCAGAGCCCATTACAAAGGTAGGGTAGTATTATTACTCCCATTTTACAGACGGGGAGACTAAGACCTGGAGAGCGTAAGCGATTTGATCAAAAAGTCATGGTGAGGCAGTGGCAGAGCCTCCTGCCTCTTAGTAGGGAGCTCTGTTCACAGAACCACAAAGCTCAAGGATGGTCAGCCCACTAGAAACATAGAAGCCAGCCCTGAAGTTTGAATCAGGATATGAATTTTCCCAGAGTTTGCAGATGTATGACACAGGGAGATTTTGATATGGACTACTAGCTTGGGGGGATCTCTTTTTTAAAGCAAGTTTCCAATCTTATTTTAAAAACACAAACAAACTTCTATTCACTATGTTTTCCCAACCTGCCAGCTTCTAGAATTTGCCAGGCTGCACTGATACGTGGCTCATGCCCAGCCACTATCAGTATGCAATGCTGTTGATATAGCTGGGAGTGACACACTTCATGACCATGGTGGACTAGTAATCATTTCAAAAAGGTAGCGCTGGGAGTGGGGTTGAAACACTCTGCTGTACACAATGGCCCACAACTTCTCTTCAACAAAATAGTCTTTATGCTTTTTTTAAAAAAACAAAGCAAGCAAGAAAAAAACCCACCTTTGTTCAAAATGACTCTTGTGAGGTACTTAATGTTGACACACAGAAATATTGTGCCAGAACCTTTAGTTCAGCATCTGTTCATTCAGAGATGCTCCTTTTGTGTTCATGTATTTCTCTTCAACTATTTATAATACAGTCACCTTGAATTGCATTAGCCCTTGACAAACTCTGCTAATGCAACTTTCTCTGAGAGCTGAGGAGCCCACATGAGTGAAGGAATGAGGGATTAAATTTCTGTGCTCCACCTCCAATTCTCCCCTTTGTTATTGCAGCACATGGACCCTGTAAAATGACTCACCTGTTTGACAGCTTTGCAGTGTGCAAACAAAACTTGGTGATTAAAGAATGGAATGTTAACCTGGCCTTTGAGAACCCACTCAAACAAGCCTTTATTTGAATCTGTGAGGGCTATTTGCTGGCTTAGCACATAAAATTTAGTAGTGGGAACTGACTTCCTTTCCTGAACGTATAGCCCGTACAACTCAGCTTCTAATGTTCAACTAACCGCTACTGCTGTTTTATCTTCTACCTTAATAGTGGGGGGGGGGGGGTTACGTCTATTCAGAAATGCCTGTTTTGCTTACATCAGTATCTCCCTATGATCCGGATAGTTTAGGGCTAACAGTCTTGAGTGCCTCCCAAAGTTTTACAAAACAAGCAGGGATTCCCAGATGTGCAGTGAAGTTTTCAAAACATGCCATGACTTTTTAGGAACAGACATAATTAATAATAAACAGCTGCCTGATGTTTCCTGCATGGCTGCTTCTCTATCGTGTGTTATGAATTTTTAATAGCAGGGAGGCATGAGAAATATTCATCAGGCAATGCAAGGCGACACCCAATTCAAGTTTTTTAAAATTTTGTAACAAAGTGAAAGAGGGCCCATCATGCAAAGCAAAATGGGGCATTTCATGAGCTAAATAACAAAATAAAGAGCAGGTATTCACATGCTATGCACAACTCCATCTGTAGGTCCATTCTGTATGGGTAGGAAACAAGGTTTACTACCTGTTGGTATGAGTAGCTTTGCAGGAGGCTTGTGGGTTTATTGTCCTATTCTAAAAAACCCTAACTTTTTATAGTAGAGCGCTATTTTATGTCGATCCACAGTTATGTCTATAACTGGATTTTAGTGGTGTATTTTGTTCCACACTCTCTAAGGATTTGGTGTGTGTGAATTGTTTATGGAAGATGAGTAGTTCCTTTTCCAGGGAAGCTGGTCTACCAAGGTGAATATTCTCCTTACTGGGGTGTATGCCATCATTATTCTGTGACAGCACTGTGTCAAGGCCTCCCATAGGACTGTAGGCAATTTCTCCTTAATGCCACTCTGCATTGATGGGATAGCAGCGTGGGCATCTGCTTACGTATTTTATGAATCTTTAATGATAGATTTACAGAGGTGTTGAGCACTCTCAACTCCTAGTGGAGCTGCAGTTGCTCAATGCCTCTGACAATGAGACCCTTTAATCTCTTAGGGTATGCCTACGCTGCAGTTAAAAACCCGCGGCTCGCCTGTGCCAGCTGACTCAGTCTCGCAGGGCTCAGGCTAAGGGGCTGTTTAACTGTGGTGTAGATGTTTGAGATTGGGCTGGAGGCCAGACTCTAGGAGCCTGCAAGGTGGGAGTGTCCCAGACATGGGCAGGGGGTATAATAGGCCTGGGGAGACTCAGCTTCCCCTGGTGCTGCTGTGGCCACCAGAACCCCGGTTGCGGGGAAGTTTTTGATTTATTATGCCCTGTAGCTTCTTCCGGAGAAAAGAGACACACGCTTCTCCGGGTGGCTTGGGGGCTGGGGAGGGGAGGTGTGGCTGCAGCTGGCCCGGGACTCTGGGCAGGGGAGCTCAGGGCTTTGGCTGGCTGGGGGCTGCTCTGGGCAGGTGGGGGGGGTGGGCTCAGGTCTCTTCTGGGTGGGGATTCCAACCACAGGAGGGGAGAGGGGCTGTGGCCAGCTCAGGGATCCTCCAGCTGGGGGTTGGGGGGCTTGGGGCTCCAGCTGAGGGGGGAGTGCGGAAGGGGTGGAGCCAGGGCTAGCCTCCCCAAAGGGGGGGCTCCACCCGCCGCCCAGGGTTCCAGAGTTCAGGCTGAACTTCTATACCACCATAAACAGCCCCTTAGCTCAAGCCCCACTAGCCCCAGTCACCTGGCATGGGCCAGCATGGGTGACTAATTGCATTGTAGACATATCCTTAGAGACAAATTCTTCCAGGGGCACATCTCTACCCCTCACCTCAGCAATCCAGGGAGGCATAAGGCCACAATTTGTGGCATCAAGACATTTCACTAGTGCTTCCTAGAACATCTATTCTGAAACCAGTCTTACGTTAACCACTTAAGTTTCTTTTTAGGAGGTGAGAAATTCCCCAGATACCAAATAACTCCATCCTGTAAGACAGCTGTGGGCTTTAGGGTTACAGAGCACTTTCCAATCCAGCTGTTCATCAGGCACAGTACCAAAATCTACTCCCTACAAAGCCCATTCCATGTGGACACTGGAATCATTCTGAAGCAGCTGTTGTCATTCTCTATATGTTCCTTTAGAGCAAATAAATGTTTCTTATGTGCATATGTATTCTCTCATCATTAATTATTCTTGTGATTGGTTACTATTTTCCTTGGTTTCAGAGTAGCAGCCGTGTTAGTCTGTATCCACAAAAAGAACAGGAGTACGTGTGGTACCTTAGAGACTAACAAATTTATTTGAGCATAATCTTTCGTGGGCTACAGCCCACTTCATCAGATGCATAGAATGAAACACAGAGTAAGAAGATGTGTGTGTGTGTGTGTGTGTGTGTGTGTGTATACATACATACACACACGCACACACACAGAAGGTGGAAGTTGCCATACAAACTGTAAGAGGCTACTTAATTAAGATGAGCGATTATCAGCAGGAGAAAAAAACTTTTGTAGTGATAATCAAGATGGCCCATTTAGAGAGTTGACAAGAAGGTGTGAGCATACTTAATTTAGGGAAATAGATTCAATGTGTGTAATGACCCAGGCACTCCCAGTCTCTATTCAAACCCAAGTTAATGATATCTAGTTTGCATATTAATTCAAGCTCAGCAGTTTCTCGTTGGAGTCTGTTTTTGAAGCTTTTCTGTTGCAAAATTGCCACCCTTAACTCTTTTACTGAGTGGCCAGAGAGGTTGAAATGTTCTCCTACTGGTTTTTGAATGTTATGATTCCTGATGTCAGGAAAAACAAAAATACAACAAAAACACTAACCCAGGAACCTATCCTTGCAACAAAGCCCGATGCCAACTCTGTCCACATATTTATTCAAGTGACACCATCATAGGACCTAATCACATTAGCCACGCCATCAGGGGCTCATTCACCTGCACATCTACCAATGTGATATATGCCATCATGTGCCAGCAATGCCCCTCTGCCATGTACATTGGCCAAACCGGACAATCTCTACGCAAAAGAATAAATGGACACAGATCTGACATCAGGAATCATAACATTCAAAAACTGGTAGCAGAACACTTCAACCTCTGTGAATAAATATGTGGACAGAGTTGGCATCGGGCTTTGTTGCAAGGATAGGTTCCTGGGTTAGTGTTTTTGTTGTATTTTTGTTTTTCCTGACATCAGGAATCATAACATTCAAAAACCGGTAGGAGAACATTTCAACCTCTCTGGCCACTCAGTAAAAGATTTAAGGGTGGCAATTTTGCAACAGAAAAGCTTCAAAAACAGACTCCAACGAGAAACTGCTGAGCTTGAATTAATATGCAAACTAGATATCATTAACTTGGGTTTGAATAGAGACTGGGAGTGCCTGGGTCATTATACACATTGAATCTATTTCCCTAAATTAAGTATGCTCACACCTTCTTGTCAACTCTCTAAATGGGCCATCTTGATTATCACTACAAAAGTTTTTTTCTCCTGCTGATAATAGCTCATCTTAATTAAGTAGCCTCTTACAGTTTGTATGGCAACTTCCTCCTTCTATGTACGTATATCTCTATCTTCTTACTATTTGTTCCATTCTGTGCATCCGATGAAGTGGGCTGTAGCCCATGAAAGATTATGCTCAAATAAATGTTAGTCTCTAAGGTGCCACAAATCCTCCTGTTCTATTTTCCTTGGGGCTCCGCTACTGGTTTATCAACTATTAGGGGTATATTTTTGTGTGACAAAACTCCAATTCCTTTCCTCTTCATATTGTAGGAATCTAAGAAGGGTCTGACCTATCCTGTCAGTTGTACATTTAAGAATTTTCAGTTTCACCTCGGTAAGTTTCCTAGAAAAGGGTAATTCCTATTTCTTTCAGGCATGCTTTTATCTCATCACCACCTACTTCATTCTTGAGATGAGCAACTCTTATGTCAGGTGACAATTTTTCTCTCTCTTTAGAGTTGCTGGGTTTTCCTTTAACCACAACATGGTATCCCCACAGTCTTGGTGTTATTGCTACTCTCGGGTGATGCCTTTGGTTTGTTTTCCTTCTCCTTCCACTACCGTTATGTCTCCAGCTCGGCTCAGTCTAGTTAAAGAGACAGGGCTCCCCTCCTTCCCTGAATTGCTCCTTCTGATCAGCTGCATCTGTGTCTTATTTTTATGCAAGCAGACTCACTCCAGGATACTCTGTTGCAGAGGAGGCCTCCTAAAACATCAGCGTTTGCCAACAGGTGTAAGGGGAAATTATGGCCTTTCCTGTTGTACCACTGTTTAACAAATGCTGACTTTTTAATGGTAATCACTGTCATTTGGCAAAGCTGAATTTACCATCGCACGCAGGACTCAAACCCAAAAGGCCAAAATTATCACTGCTGGAACTTTAATAGGGCTATACAGGGGATGAGTTTAACTCAGACACCTGTAGGTGTGCATGTCATCACCTTACGCATAAAGAGTTGCTAATTCAGCGAGGCTCCCATTCCCCTTCTACTCAATCCCCGAGGTGCCTGGTTGTTAACACAGAATTAAACCAGCCTTGTTTATATAAAGAGATACTCAAGAGGTTTTAAAAAAACAGGCATTTGTTGACTTTTCATTTAGTTGCTCAGGGAACTAGCTATGATGATTGACAATTATTTCAGAGGATATTTTACATTAGCTCCTGACTCAGTGTGACAGTCAAACATAGTGTCTGACAAACCATAAAACCAAGAAAAGGTATATTTAAAACAAAGGGAAAAAAATTTGGCACCAGTTGATACAAAGTCCTAAATGAATATCACTAGTCTGTTTTCAAAATAAAGATAAAACCAGACACAATGGTGTCTAAATTTAAAATGAATCGATATCCCAGACAGAATTTCATTGTTATTTTGGTTTTATTTATTTTTACTATTGCTTTCCTCTATTTTTGTTTGTTTTATATAGATGGCACCAATTCTCTTTTTTAGGAAGCTTGCATGACCCAAATAACTTGTAGCAAGCAAGAAAAATAGTGTGTATCACAAAAAAAGCCTCTATTATAGTGTTACACAAAATACAAAGCATATATTGGTATGCGTATTTAACAGCAGAAGATTAAGCTGCAGTTCCATCCTACTAGCAGCACATGGGCTTATCCCAACAGCAAATCCCAAACATTCATTAAGTTAATGCTCTGGGATTTGCCATGCTAGTCCACTCCTTTGTATAGGAAGTTTGCATATAAACAATAGTCCAGTCACTTCATAAATTGCAACCTGATGTGGATTTGCAAACTTTGCTAAATCAGTACCAGCAACAGACAGGAAGAGCACTTAATTATTTCAGATCATTTCCCTTGCAGTTCAGAGCACTCACCAAAGCTACTGGGAGTTCTCCGCTAGAACGGACAGCAGAACATAGCCCTATGGAATTCTACAAAATTACAGCAGTCAACTTGATTTACACTGCCAGCTCCCTATGTGGCTTGTTTGTTTGGTTGATGTTTTCTCAGAAATCTTTATTATATCAAGAAGAGGTGGATGCACAGAATGTACACTGCTTCTTGGAACTCACTAGGAAGGGATGCTTCATGGGAAACTGAACAAAAAGAGTTTGCCTAAGTATTTTAGAAAAGAATAATTGACCCTTTGCCTTCAAGCTATTAAAGCAACTGCATAGTAAGATCTTCATTTGGACTCTCCACATATTCAGTTGCTTTAATTATTTAAATAGTCTAGTAGAAATGTATCTACAAAAACTAATAATCCCATAAAAAGACTACTTCTGAGATCTGTCTGCTCATGTAAATAAAAGTTACATACATTTTACAGCTCCCCTTTAAGATCTATAACAAAATATGCATTGTCTTTTTACAGCACCATTTGGTCTCTGCTGGGCTTCCTGGAGGAGCTATGGCAGTGTCATTCAGTTTTAGGCCACCCAGATAAATGCAGTGAACGTCTTTTTCCCAAACAACCCTGCAGGGGACACCCAAGAACATTCTTTGTCACTTTCTTAGCAAATTTACACACCTCCAGAAGTACATTAGACTGGGCACATTGTCTATAAAATAAGAGGTAGGAGGCATTTTGGGGGGAAAGCAAGTAAACAATCTTTCATAGTTTGAATGTGCTGAATCTGAAAAAAATAGTTCCCAAGCTGAATTAATATTATAAATAAAAGAATATATACTTGAACTCACTTAAAAGCCTAAGAGATAAAGTCTTAATAAAGTCTTTATAAAGATAATGGTCACAAGCAAATGAAAGTGAAAACACGCATCTAAAAGTCTAAACTTTATCTAGCTAGCGTTGTTTCAAGATGGCCTTTCTCACCAACATTACCAGTAAGATGGTGGCTGACCCCCTTTCTCGGTCAAGATCCCTTCCCGAGGCCTAAAGGTCCTGGTTCCTTTGTCTGACTGAATGAAAGAGAGAACTGGGGTTCTCTGCCTCTTTCTTTTATAGGCCATTGAATCTGAAATGGATTATATCCCCCAAAGTAAAGTTCATACAAGCTGTGAGGAAGGCAACATGGAGTCTTGTGAGGAAGGAAGCTCAATGCTCTTTCTTCTCTGACTGGTGTTTGCTGAAATGCAAATTGTTTTGTTTCTTGCCATCTCCTTCCCTACTGTCTTGATAGTTCTGCTCACTACTTATATGTAAATTGAAGTAAATACACATTCCTTTTTTTAGGATAGGCCTGTTTAACAACTTTTGCTTAAGCAGGGATGTCTGGTTATGAACAAGTAAAAAATCAAACAGGGAGAATTCATAACTTTACATATAATGTTACTACATACATTTCACCATGATATTGTTGACCAGAGAGTTATTAGTTCTCCATTGATCAGAAGGCATATTTTGTACAAAAATTATTACAAATAGAGTGTAGGGTGTCAATACAAGGTGCTTTGAGTCAAAGCTTGATCAACAGTCAAGACTGCTTGTTTCTGTTGAAGATAATATGTGACTTGTGCAAGTCTTTCCATGATAGTATTCAGTGTATCAACTTCATGACCTGGGGACTGAATACAGGTGGGTAGCCACCCGTAGTTAATGAAGAGTTATTGGTACTGTGGTTTTCATTAAAACTTGCCCAGACAGATTTTGGATTTTCAAGTTGACATTTGAGGAAAAATGCCATACCCTGTGCTTGTGCTTTCAAAGCTAACGATCATCTGCAGGCCAGTTACACCATTCTGTCAGGACAGCTTCCCTGAATTTTGGTTCCGCTGCGCCTTCTGTGACGTGAGCAGGAAAGATGGCGTTCACTGCATCTGGAACATTCCAAGTGGCACGATTGGTTGATTCAGTGTCCTGCAGTATCAGATCAGATGCAGGGCCTCTCTGCCAGGCTGCATACTCTGTGGCATGAAATGTGTTTTGCCCATCCAGGGTACACTCATTTGTATTAATGTGATCAGTCTGTATCCAAATCAAAGCCTCATGAGTAGCATACCACCAAAACCAACACATAATTTACATTTAAATTATAAATATGTATTGATTTAAAAACGGTACAGTTGATACTAGCAGTGAGGTCATTTTGATACAAGTAAAGTAATGGTATTACAATGCATCCTTTATATTTTAGCTTCTAAAATCAGGGCTGGGATCCCATACTGAATTAAAAAAAGCCCTCTAGGTACTTGTAAAATTGGATTAAAACAGCTTGCACTAGCTAACACAAGGGGACAGAGCATCATAATTTATTACTGGATGGTTTCTAATAAGGCAGAAAATAATAGTACAGTTTATCATGAGTAAGGATATGATTCTGTCACAGAGGTCATGGATTCTGGGACTTTCCGGGACCTCGGTGACTTCTTCCAGCACAGGCCTGGAGTAGCTGTCAGTCCTGGGGCCACCAGAGCAGCTGCCAGAGGACAGCCCCTGACAGGGTATTTTTAGTAAAAGTCAGGGACAGGTCATGACCTGTCCCTGACTTTTACTAAAAATAAACCATGACAGAATCTTAACCTTAATCATGAGACCAAATTTTTTTTGCATCATATGCAAGATCCACATTTGCTTGGTATAAAAATCATAGAAACGTATGGCTGGAAGGGGCCTTGAGAGGTCATCTAATCCACTCCCATGCGCTGAGGGAGGAGCAAGTATACCTAAACCATCCCTGACAGGTGTTTGTCTATATACAGGGCCAAAGCTAGAAGCACCACACTCTTACATTACTAACTGTGAATGAGGCAGAGACACTGGGGCAAAGGTACATTTGCGTTACTTGGATTTTGTTCTTCTAAGTAGGTCAGTGGTAGAATGGTCATTAAATTGTATAACACCGTGTTCCGGTCAGAGTGATTTTAGGGGTGTGTTTTGCATATGGGAACTAAAGATCAACCTTATATAAAAGAGAAAAGGAGGAGGAGGAGGAAGGAGGTCTAAGATCACAGAACAAAATATAGCAACAGGAATGCCACCTCCCCAATCTACACTCTGACAGCAAAATTGTGATTAGCCCTAATGTGACCAGGCAGGGGACCAGATGGGAGTAAGATTCCCCATGCATGGCCATATTAGCACGGACTTAGATCTAGGAGCAGGGGGAGCACAAGGGCTGCCTGTCGGATGCTCCCCACAGTAGCAAGCGGGAAGTGAATGGATGGGAAGAAGTGTGAGGGGTTGGCGCTATGCCTGCCATGCACCCAGCCAGTAGTGCTGGTTGGCCATGCTGTGGGGAGTAAGGGAGTAATGCTGCACCCTGGAAAAGGGGTGTCGCAAATGACTCTCCCTCCGGAGCAACAAGGGAGCCCTGGGGGATTTGTGCCAGCGAAGGGTGTGTCTAAGACCCAATACTTCCCAGGGCCTCATCTGGGGCAGTGCAAGTTATGCACTATCCCTTATTCAGGGCAGTCCCTAAAGGCCCACTCCAGCCCTTAAAACAAATCTCTCTCTAAAACACTGCGGGCAAGCATTTCACTTCTGTACAGGAGCAACAATAATGACTGTTAGAATTCTATCTATGCCCCCTGAAGAGGTACAACGGATTCTGTACAGCTGTGTTAGACCTGACATCCAGGAAAACAGCACAAAACAGATAGAAAAATTAAATTAAGTGCTAAAAACCCAAAACAAAGGGGTATCATTACAAAGGGCACCAGTGCTTTTTAGAACAGAAGACACCGTTTGGGAGGTGGGAAGGGTCTTCAGTAGATTTTAAGCAGCAGGAAGGAAGTGTTAGATTCCAGCAGCAAGTGCCACCTTAGATTCCATTACAGCGAAGAACTGGTCACCTGCCAACCTATGGCACTGTGATGAGATCCTTAGAAGATGCGCGGTGCGTAAGTCTAGTTACTCACAGAAGGAGATTAGGAAGGACAATCACTTTTATTTTACTAACAGAATTTCGCACACGCCAGGCACACTGAATTATGCCATGTTAACCAGAAAGAATAAAATTCCCAGTGAAGAGGGCATCATCATAAAGTAAATATTTACTGCTGTGCAGTATAAATACCTCATTGCAGTACACAGATGAAATACAGAAAATACCATGGTAAAGACAATACCACAATACAATGTCTGTTTAGTTTGCAATGGTGTTCACTCTGCAAAGGAAAAGACAAAAAACCCAATTTGCATGACTAGCTTAATTTAATTCATATGAACAATTCAAAGATAATTATGCAAAGGGGTGAGAATTCAGGTAGATATATTTATTTAGAATACCATTTAAATGATATTTTAAAACCTAATACTGAAACTTTAGGTGCCCAAACAGCTCAGAGAATTTTTTTTTAAAACCTGAAAGGACCATTACAATCATCTAGTCTGCCCTCCTGCATAAACTGGGATATATTAACTTACAGTCACATAATGATGACCACCCAGCCCCATAAGAATAATCACATGCAGGAAACAAATTAATTCAGTCAGGAAATAACTCAATACATGAGAAAAGCCCCCAAATCACCTGTGACCACTGTTCCCTCTAAGCTGTGTGCGTGCACACAGATCCTGAACCCCATGCACATGGCAAAACACCACACGCACAAAAATTTGCACAGAAGCACAACAATTTGCACAGAAGAAATTTTTTGTGCACACGGCCTGTCAAAAATTAGAGGGAACATTGCCTGTGACTAAACAAAGATGTAATTAGCCAGAAATTCACTTTTCTAAGAGTATATTTGCAGAATGTCCCTTAATCCTGACACTTTATACTCTTATAGGCCTCGGCTGGGAAATCCTTATGACCGATGGTAAACATGAGTAGTCCCAATGAGTGTAATAGATCTACTCCTGTAAGCAGATGCTCACTGACATGACTAAAGACAGCACAAGCCAGCCCTGAGCACATTCACCACTATGGCAGCGTAATGACAAAACAGGGTTTATTACAGCCCAGTCTGCATGTCAAATACTTCAAAAAAGGCTATTGTACAGCCCGAAAGTGATTGTAACTACAGCTATTCATCTCCTGAATACAACCCATTCCTAATATATAGCAATGAATAAAGTAAACAACAAGGCAATAATCCAGTCCAGACTTTCTTTGTGTGGATGAATTTCCTGCTGGTCTGAAAGGGGCCTGGCTGATTGCTGTGAGGCTGGTGTCCCCTGTTTATCCATAAAATAAGTACAGCAGGGCAGTGGCAATATATATTACCCAGACTGCCCTGCCAGTCGGCTCCAAATCTGAAACAGAGGGGCACCACCTTTATGGTAAACGGGTGGATCAGGGTTCCAGCCCATTCAATCCCTTGTCGTCTCTGGTGGGTGTGCCAGCAAGGGTGGTGACTACAGTGCCAGTTGCAGGGGTGGGGAGGTGTTATGTTGTGGATACTCAACCACTGAGTCCAGGACTGAAAGTCTAAAACTAATTTCACATAGGCCACCAATAAGTCAGCAGTGTGTGTCAACTTTGACCTGGGTTGAGTGTGAACCATTGACCTCCACATGAGAAGTCCATAAACTCATAACCAATCCCCTGAGCTTTGAGGTCTAGTTCCCCCTAGGAGCTATTCAGAGTCAGAATTTAGGATAATATTAACAATATTAAAAAGAGACTAATACCCTTTAGGATCTAACTATTATTTTGTGTTGAATGGCTCTACTCTTCTGCTCTTTTTCTCTAATCAAGCCTTACTTAGAACTCACTGGTACAAAGTGGTCCTTGGGGCAGCGAAAGTAGGACCCTTAATCTAAAATATTAACTATACACACAGAAAACCCTTGCCTTTTATTACCAATTATCCATAAAAACTGCTTTTCAAAGTGAACTAGTAAAAATACCATGCTTCAGGGGGTCCCAATGAAAACATACCAGTGACTGAACCCAAAGTCCATTGAAGTTAATTTGAGGTTTTTTTTCTATTGACTTCAGTGGGCTTTGGATCATGCTCCAATATTAGAAACGGGCTCTTTGCCACCAATAGGTGTTAAATGTATTCACTGATACACCAGTAACACCCTACATTTCCTGTTCATTACCCATTCAGGAGCTGCTGAACTGCAGTATTGTGATCTTTCAAATTTTCGCAAGAGGCAGAGCTTTGAAGAGGAATTTATGAAGAATTTTGTCTCTAACTCCACTGCCAGGTTTACATGGAGTTCTAGCTACACCATGTAAATCTCTCCTTGTCCAGGAAGCCATTTTGCAACATTCTGCAAATATTCCTATTTCACAGGAACTCTGCTAGAGATTAATTCAGGTTAAAAAGACTCAACAGCCAGATATATTTTCTATGACTTTTACCAACTGGCAGAAAGACATCTTGGAAGAGCAAGAATTTTCCATGTAGTGAAATCTGGACAGTGTGTTTGAACATTCATGCTAAATGATGATCTTCGAGGAACTGCCTTTTGAGTGCTGTTTTATGCAATGTATTAAGAATATTCTCCTCTTACTGAAAATATGGAAACTTATAAATAGATTAACATTCAAATATTGTTTTTGTTTCCATTAGATAACAATATTGGCAACTCATCTGTATTCAGAATCTCATTCGTATTTCTTTTTATATTCTTTGGAAAAAGATGTTTGTTTATTTTTCTAACCTTTTGCAAAATGTTTCATCCCATGGATCAATGGGTTGTCATAACAAATGACTCAGGATGGAAAATTCCCCTGGTTTATCTAGGGGCAGGCAGCTCAAAAACTGAGGATTTCTATTTTAATGTACATCTCCAAATGTTGTTCAAAATAGTCTGAAGTCTCACAGGTATCATTCTGACCTGGGCAGATTATTTTTCATGGCATTCAAGATCTTTTTAATTAAGGTGGGAATTAATTTTGTTGGTACCCATTTATAATCTGCCAGAAATCTGACTGCCTCCACTCAGCAGAGAACAAAATAACTTTTCTGAAACCTGGTTACGGCCTAAGGAAGATCCCTCCGTAGACAAGGCAGAGAAACAATCACCACCATTTTCAAGGACTAGAACAAAAATGGATTCATCTCTGTGGTAATGCCAGCAAGGACCATCTTTTTGTTATAAGTTTGTGCAGCGCCTGGCACAATGGGATCCTGGCCCATGACTGGAGCTCCGGAAGTGCTAGTGCAATGCAATGCTAGTGCAAAGCTAGTGCAATGCAATAATAAATCATAATACAAAAGGTAGGGTGGCTGATAGGGATTTAACTGGAAGGGATTTCTCTAATCATATTAAGGGAGCCAGACTAAGAGAAAACAGTTGTTGCTCTTTGCTTAAGTTATGTCCATGAGCCCAAACGCTGTCTATCTGCCCCGCAGGATGTTTCTACTAAAAAGTGGTTAACAGTGAAATAATTCAGGTTATTTAAACTGTTACTGCACTCTGAGAGCCATTCTTTCAGATTGCAGTATACTGGTAATATCTGGAGGGCTCTCTCTTCCACTGTCAGGGCAGAAACAATTTAAAAAATACCTTGAAAGTTCAGATTCTGCAGAAACTGCTGGAGATGCTACATCAGGGAGATGCTAGCATGGCATACTACTAAGTACTGGCTCAGTGCAAACCCATGCTCAGAACTCAGAGGGTATATCTTCACTGCAAGTTAGCCTGCGCTCTTATCCAGGCGTTATCCTACCACAAAAATCTCTCACCTGAGTTAAGTGGTGCTTTCAACCTAGGCCACGTGGCCTGGGTTGGAGGTATGGTTTAGAGCTCAGGTTCCACTTTCTCGGAGCAGCTAACCTGTCCCCTTTGCAGCGAGGACACAGGCTAAAATCACTTGACTGCTGATAGTCCTCCAATGCCTTCCCACAAATCCCCGCTGTGCTCAGAAGGATAGACAAGTTCTCCCACAACTCACTGGAAAAGCATCATGGAGAGGCTTGGTTTAGTGCATCACAAAGAACCCTGGGAAACGTCTCCAGAAGACTTAGTGATACACATGGGTGAGTGCAGTACCAGTGAGGACATCATAACCTGAGTAGGTCTTTGTAGTGTGGCTGCTGGCACCCAGGTTAGGCTAAGTCAGGTGCTCAGACCTGAGTGCCAACCATCCAGGCTCATTCTGCAGAGAAGACAGACCCACAGACCCATTCGAGAACAAGGATTTAAACCTGCTAAAAACCAGCTGAGGGGGCTAGCTGGTGGCGTAGATTAATGCAATAAAGGAAAATTGGGTTTAACTTGACAATGTAGAATCATAAATGACCATCATTTTGGTGGTCTCAGCTCACTCATTTTAAGAGATTTGCCAAAATAAAATGTTCATATGGTTTGGCACAATAGCCATTCCTTCATTCAGGAAGAGGTGTTAGAACAGCAGTAATGTCACCCTGCAGTGAAGTAAGGCTTGAGGTGTGGCTGGTAGAGAGATGGGGGAAATTGCATATCTGTTACCTCATTAATCTAGACAACAGCCAGTCACTGACTTGTTTATAAACACCAACATTTACCCACAAATAATTCTCCAAAGAGAATCCAACCCTTTGCAGATGGCATGATCTGGGCCTAGCACAGTGGGATCCAGGAGTGGTGCTATTAGATGTTACAATAATTCATAACAATAACAACACAAACTTTCCATATTAGAAAGGCAGTTTGTTTCCAAATTTTCTTTTGAAGCCAGATGTAGCATAGCATGAGATTTTGTACCAAATAGGTATAGAACTTTGGTCTGGAAAGGCAAATGCTAAATACAAGTAAATTAATGTAGCGTACATCCAGCATCGGTCAATATTTTAATTAAGAAAAACAAATTTCCATACTGAATTTTACAGGACCAATTAGTAATGTGCTTTTCAGTCATTTCCTGTGATGGTCACTTCTGGAAAAGCACACAAACTTTATAAATACGCCAGTCTGCTACAGAGATTGCAACAGCTACTGACTGATTTGACTTTGTAATATCGATTTTCAAAAAACCAAGTGGTTAAAAGTTAGGCTTCTAAACAAGTGATATGATTTCTAAATGTATTGTACACCAAGCAACTCCCATTGACTTCAGTGGGAGTTGCTGGGTGCTCAGTACTTTTAAATATTAGGCCACTAATTTAGGAACTTAAATATAGCCCTGAAGCCCGAATTTTAAGCTACTGCTTTTTAAAATCGCACACTCCTTACACACAGAGCAGTAAGAGCATCAGAGAAAATATTGTTGATAAGTTTTTAGTGAAGGCCTTAAAAACAAACCACCAACAAAATCAGCCTGATTTAATTATCATTATAACTTTAGTGTCTGACTCAGTGAATATATTCAAGTGATGAATCTTTGCAGTAAGACGCATTATACCAGACTTAATATCCTTCAGATAGCAGAGGAAGGGTGTACAATGGTCTTGTGTAACACTTGTTATGTGTCTCTGTTTTATGAAACGTGACCCTACTCATATATCTAGTTAACAGCCAAAGCATTAAATACTTTAGCAACGGTTACTAGCACTGTATCGCATATTGTTTAGATAGGTTTTGTAGTAGATTGAAAAGGTTTTGTACTTGATAGAAAAGAATAAAATACATTTTAAAGACCTCTTCACTGTCAAAGAGAGCAATGAGATAACCTTGCTCTAAATTTTAAGAGTACAATTGTCTTAATATAAAACAATGCCCATGAAAGAAAGATTCTTAAAGACTAATGAAAGGGAGTTTTCCATTCAGAGGGATACTACTGTCAAGTCAAATGTGGTCCTAAATGTAGGCTATTTAAAAACAAGCTTTTACAAGACCTAAATCAATAGAGACATTTCTATGAATTTAAAAAGAATGACACTGGACATTTTTTTAAAACAACAACAAAATTTCCCTGCAGTATATGCCACCCCATCATTGTAGCATTAAGTCAGGGAATGGGAAAGCTGAAGACAAAACTGATTAGAAAGTCATGATAAGCCAAAGAGAACCTGACTAATTCATTTTCAATTGTTAAGCCTGAGGACAAAAACCAAACAGTATTTATCAAACAGGATAAATAGCGGCAAGTGAACAAGATTTTTAAAAATTTTCTGTTTTCCTTTCCTAAGGTAGTACTGGGAATTCTAGGAATGCAGGATGTAACCTTCAAATGTTATCTGCAAAATAGGTAAGGAGATTTATTTTAAAAACTATATAGGAAATGCCATACTGGATCAGACCATGTAGTCCAGTGTCCTCTCCAGTAGTGGTTGACACCAGCTGCTTCAAAGGATGGTGCAAGAAACAATGCAGTAGATAGTTACGGGATAACCTGTCCACAGGGAAAGTTTCTTCCTAACCCCTATCAGTTAGATGTTGGCTAAAGCCCTGAAGCACGAGGGTTTATATCGCTTGCAAACATTTTTTGTTTTAATCTTTACTTTGGAACTTAACTCTGGATGTGTTCATTATGTTTAACCCTACACGGTGACCTTTCAGTGCAGAATGTAAAACACAAAGTTTACCTGATTCAAAGAAGCTGACTCAAGAGTCTATCAACAGTGGCATAAAGTGGTGGGGTAGGTTACATTATTTTTCCACTTGCATGGGTTTAGTATTCCTTGAGAATCAAATTCTGCCTGGTGTGGTGGATTCAACTCCCTTTGAGATCAATGTATAGTGTGGGTGTGTAACAGCTGAGAGGGGCTTTGCAAAAAAAAAAAAAAAAAAAAAAATCTTTCATGCTCTTAGTAACTTCTCTTGCTCCCTGTCTAAGTTTTATTCGCTTAGGGCACCAGAGTGGATGCAGCAGGTGTATGTTACCCTCTTTTGCCACGTACACCTAACGTGTAGCTAACACCACTGTTTATATCACTTCTGGATTTTGCCCAGAAATTCCTCCAGGAGTTGCACTTCCCCTCTCCAGGCTACATTTGGCTGAATTAGCCCATGATCTTTATGCTCACGCAATCCCATATACATAAGCCGCACTCAGATTGTTTTCAAATAGAACATATACATGTATGTTGGTATTAAGCAGTTTGACACAGCAAAATATTATATATCTAATCTATAGCTATATCTATAAAAAAAATTCCAAAGCTCAAATTGATTTACATTGTTTATTTGAGACTTGTTGATAGAATTATGCTTTCATATACCATAATAGGATATAATTAATTAAGATGTAAGTGAGGTGTAACAGGATCATGAATGGCTGAAGGTCGGGACCGTATTATAGAAGACTAAAAATAAAATACCAGCAGATTGTTTCTGGGCCTGAATGAGCTGATTCTGCCAAACCATACTGTCAGGTACCAGGAGTCCAGAAAACCATGGCAAACTGGGCAGCCAGCAGACCGTTCAGATAGCCCTCTCTTCCCTAATTTACCTTATGGTTTTGAGAATTGGGGGTACAGGAGAAAAAACCCTCTCACCCCAAAAATCTTTATGAAGACCTCTGACCTAAGTGAGAGTGCTGAAATATATTGGGCAGAACCTGGGGGAGAAGGATGTTCCGCATTGGCTCTAGAGATGAATCAGTCTGCTTGAGGGGCTGCCCATAAATTGATCTAAAAATTCTGGACCCAAACTGTTTACCTACCAAAAGTGAACAAAAAGAACGATAATTTCTTAAAGCCTGTTAAAAAATCATCTGGCATACATGTAATTATAAGGGACATCAAAACCTCCCACAGAATACTGAAAGCTACAAGGAAGAACAGAGTAATAAAATTACCAAGCTGCTTGTCTGCCATTTCCTCGATTTCTAATTAAGAGAAATCAGAACACTGATAAGTGATTCAGTGAATCCAATTGATTTCATTTAGCAAAAAACTCAAGAGCCACCAATCAATAACAAGACTTCACTCAAGCATATGCTGGATCACAGAAGGATCCACTTCTACGGCCATCAGACTGGTGTGCAGATTTTGGATTGTTGCTTTGATTCCAAAACGCTGTCTCCAAAGGACAAATGCAGCCACAATCTGTGACTGCACATTGTGAGGGTGATTGACTTTACATCTGTAGATGTCATTCAGTGACAAACCCAGGGACAGTACAATATGCTCCCACTCAGGCCCCAGACTCCTGGCAAGTTTGTTAATCTGCTGATCTGTTGGTGGGTTCTTCAAAACGTCTGGTGGAATTCCAGTTAACCCGTCACCTGGAAAAAAGCAAAAAGCATACATACATCACTAGGCAATATTTTGGGCAAAAAATGGGCAAGGTTAATGCAGCCGGAAGCTTCAGCAAAAGGGTTAAGGTTTATGGTTAAAGACTGAATTAATTTAGGGAACAAAACATATATAAAACAGAAGGATTCATTATAAAAAAAAAGTGCTAAACAAACTTTATTATAGGACTCTGAGATTTAGGAAAATAAAAGACCTAGACATTGTGATACTACTGAGGGTATGTCTACACAGCCTGTGGAACCAAGCCTCCCAGCCTGGGCTGACAGACGTGGGCTAGCAGGGCTCACACTAGCATAGGTGCTGGAACTAGGAATGCTGGGGGGGCTGCCACACCCCTTGGCTTGAAGTGGTTTCCATCATGTACAACGTTTACAGTTTGGTTCAATGGCTCTCTGTGCCTCCACGATACAAATTGTTCCCGCTTCATCGCACATTAGCACTCCAAAAAGAGCTGTGTAGGCAGCGCTTTGAAATTGCGGCTCTGGCTCTGAAGCCCCCTCCATCCCCTTCCTAGGCTTCAGAGCCCGAGCTGCAACTTCAATAGCTCAGACATAGGTAAGAGGTTTTTCGCAGGAGTGGGTGGGTGAGATTCTGTGGCCTGCGTTGTGCAGGAGGTCGGACTAGATGATCATAATGGTCCCTTCTGACCTTAATATCTATGAATCTATTAAACTAGTTTCAGAGGGCTAGCGCAAGTCCTGCTAGCCCGAGTCTGTCAACCCAGGCTGGGAAGCTTGCTGTCACAGACTAGTACACATACTCTAAGAGGCCAAGATTTTCAAAACTGACTGGTGGTACTGGGTGCCTAATTTGAGATTCCTGAACAGAGGGTTAGTGTTCAGCACTTTCTGAAAAGCAGGTTCCTCTAAGGTGTCAAGCTGGGCACTCAAAATCACCAGTCACTTTGGAAAACTTTGGCCAGAGTTTCTGTCATAGTTGCTAAGGCCAGAACGGATCATTATGGTCATCTAGTCTCACCTTCTGCATAAACACAGGCCATAGAATTTTGGCCCGTAATTGCGTCAAGCCCATAATTCCTGGTTTAACTACAGTATATCTTTGAGAAAAATATCCAACCTTAAAGACTTCAAGGGATGAAGTATCCACCACATTCCTAGATAACTTGTTCCAATGGTTAATTAACTACATAGTTAAAAATTTGTTCTTTACTTTTAGTCTAAATTTGTCTCGCCTCAGCTTCCAGCCATTGGATCTTGTTATGCCTTTGTCTGTTATATGAAAGAGCCATCTACTATCAGAAATCTTCTCCCCATGGAGTTACTTATAGACCATGATCATCCCTTAACCATCGTCTTTTAAGTTAAATACATTGAGCTTCTTTTGTCTCACTAAGAGGCATGCTCAAATCATTCTTGTTGCTCATTTTTGATCTCTTTCCAATTTGTCAAAGTCCTTTTTGAAGTGTGGCCATGATGAGTAGACACAGTATTGCAGTAATGGTCTCACTAAGGCTTTATACAGAGATAGTAAAATCTCCATACTGCTTCTTATTCCCCTACTTATATGCGCAATGATCACATTGGACTGTGAGCTCATATTCAGCTGGCGTTCTACAAGTACCCCTAAGTCTTTTATGTGTTGATGCTTACCAAAATATAGTCCCCTATTCTATGAGTCTGATCTACATTCAGCATGACCTAACTTTCATGCATATAGTTGTATTAAAATACATGTACTTCAAATAAGCCTAGCTTACCATGGAATCAAACTTGCTCTGTAGAACTGACCTGTCCTTATCGTTAGTTACCATTCCACCAATTTTTGTCATCTGCAAATTTTGCCAGCAATGATTTTATAGTTCCTTCCCAGACCACTGATAGAGATATTGAATAACAGAGGGCCATTAAAAGATCCCTGTGGGATCCTACTAGAAATGCTCCCAGTGGATGGTGATCCCCCATTTACAGTTACCTTTTTTTTTTTTTTTTAAAAAGATCTAGCAGTTAGCCAGTTTTTAATCAATTTCACCAAACTGCCCAAGTCTCCTCTCCACTCCTGCCAATACAATCCCAACCTGCAACGCCTTATCTCACTGAGCTATTTGGCCTCTCCTCATTCACAATCTCCTTCCCATTACAAATTGTTTCCCATAATCCCTCTTCCCCGACCCAGTTCCATTCATCCGGCCTTCCTCAAATCTCTTTCATGGGATTTCTTCCAGTCCCATGGTCCCAAAACAATTCTTTTGGCTAGCTCCTGAATTTTGTCCAAGCTCCTCAGTGCTTCCCGCAAAATCCAGGCATGTATTGCTCACCTCAAAAAATTCCAATGCACTGCAAGATTTTACTACCAGAGTCACAGACTACAGTACCAATACAGTCCATCCACCAATACAGCTACCTGCGGAAGTGCATAGGTTACCATAGTTAACAGTGTTTAAAATGTTAAAGGAATTGAACGTAAAACCTCCTGTTAACCTGGGGGGCCTTCCTGAGTATTCTTTATTGTAATTTCAAAGGACCTGAAAAGGATATTTTAGATCTCAATGTGCTGTTCAGAGACACAGTCTTTTGCCTGTAAAGTCACAGCTGATACTAGTTACGTTGAAAATGATGCAATTAGAAAGAAGGTATTGCAAACATATCTATGAAACCTAGTCATCCTTAGATACTAACTGTCCCTTGAGATTACACCCTGATGCTACAGGCCAATGAATTTTGTACTCTAAATTTGTTGCCTGGGGGATTGCATCAAAATGGAAGATAAATACCCTCCAAGAGAGTGCTAATTATAGCCTACTGATCTCAATAATGAATAAGCAGCCAGCTTACAGAAGAGCTGCTTTGTGAAATCTAATTCATAGCTCCAATATCATGCTCAGTCTCCATCAGTGTAACACAGTAACAACAGTGAAAATGCAGCACTCCCTTTGCATCATGAAAAGTTTCTTGTAAAATATTTTTGGCATAAAATATCCAGGGCCTGCAGATCATTTGGGTCATTCAAGACTGATTACACTATCAAGAGCTCTTTTGAATAAAATAAATAGTTACTGTCTGAAAAATATTTTAGGCTGCTTTCATTTTTATGTCTCCAGACCACTAGAAGAGCCCTGGGGGGTTGGATGGTTAACAGAGGACTAATGATGGGCTACCCTGCCTTCCTTAGGTCACCAATACAATCCCAGCCCAAGTCAGTACTAGCTGAACAGGATGACCCCCCCAATCGGCCATTTCATGGCTTATGGGAAATGAGTTGATGGTCTCAGTCCAGATCACAGTGGATGTAATTTCCAATCAGTTTGCAAAAGTGGATTATTTTGGGCCTGATCCACTGAAGTTAATCAATGTCTTTCAACCGACTTCAGTAAGCTTTGGGTCATGCCTTTTGTTGGCAATCTCAACAAAGGCATCAAGGATGAAACGGGTAAGAAAACTGAACTACCCTCTCGTCAGTAGAAGGGGTCTCTCCAGAAAAGGGTTAAGACAACGTTGGTGGGGCTGCCTGTACTGCCGCTTCCCAGCTCTGCAGGTAATCAGAGGCCTGTCTCCATAACTGTTAATCTGAACCCTCCGTGAACAAATATTTAACTAAAACTAAAATTAAAAAGATATGGTACAGTATAACTATGGTTATATTGTACTCTGGCCGATAATATCTCATGGTAATACAGTTATTATTATGCTTAGCTACTAAATATAAAACAATGACTGCTCCCCTCCCCCCCAAGAACTGTTATCTGCCAACCTCCTATGATCTTTGCTCTCATACCAAACTGTTTACATTTTCTGGGCACTAGCAATAAGATGATTTTATGCTGAGGATATTGAAATGTGATCATGCAGGAGGCCTAACAAAAACACACTATCCTGCGCATCCATTCTCTAATATTAAACAGATTTGATTACACCTAGTTGTGACCCAGGGAACCCTTGGTGCCAAATAGCGGAAAGCACAGGGGGTTGGATAGGTTTTACAGGGATCTGATCTCCTGGGTCAGATATCTGCATGATAGCTCACCAGAAGGTGACATGAAAGGTCTCTACCGAGAGCTGGTAGCCCAATGGTTGACATAACTATTGCAAAATGTATGTAGGGATAATATTTAAGGAGTTATGTATCTACACTGAAAATTATGTTCTTAAGGTCTTAGAGTAAGGGAGGTCACCAAGAGGAGACATACCATGGACATATTCCTTTCAGGCAGGAGGTAGCAGACACTTATATCCCTGTCTGATCATTTGTGTATTGTCTGCCTCACACTGGAGGCCTATGTGCATACTGAGCCAGGTGCCAGTCAAAAAGCTACAAAAGCTACAAAAGAGAAAATCTACAGGCAGAAAAATACAGCAGGTGGAGTGTCCTGTTTATGGATGTAGAAAAAGGATGGGAGTGGTCCATCCTGGGGGGCAAAGAAACTCACTCAGTCATCCTTGACCTAGGAGACAAGCTGACAAGTTGTCTGTCTCATGAAAGGAGGATTACAGACAAGCCTGGTTGTAAAGCGCTGCAAGGATTTGGGGTGAGCATTGCTCTAAGACACGAGAATATCTTAGTAATTAAGTCTACGTTTTAGGATGAATGTTATGATTTTGTTTTATATGTAACCATTTATTTCCCCTGCTACTACTTGAGTCTCTGTGCTTTGTTAAACAAACTTATACTTAATTTCATTATAAATGGGGCCCTACCAAATTCACAGTCCATTTTGGTCAATTTCACGGACAGAGGATTTAAAAAATCATAAATTTCATGATTTCAGCTATTTAAATCTGAAATTTCACAGTGTTATAATTGTAGGGGTCCTGACCCATAAAGGAGTTGTGGGGGGAGGTCCGCCAGGTTATTCTAGGGGGGCTGCGGTACTGCTACCTTTACATCTGCGCTGCTGCTGGAGGCAGTGCTGCCTTCAGAGCTGGGCAGCTGGGAAGCGGTGGCTGCCGGGCGGGAGCCCAGCTCTGAAGGCAGCGCAGCTGCCAGCAGCAGCACAGAAGTAAGGATGGCCTGGTATGGTATTGCCACCCTTACTTCTGAGCTGCTGCCTGCAGAGCTGGGCCATCAGTCAGGAGCCGCCACTCTCTGGCTGCCCAGCTGTGAAGGCAGCAAAATAGAAGTAAGGATGGCATGGTACGGTATTGCCACCCTGACTTCTGTGCTGATGCTGGCGGGGCACTGCCTTCAGAGCTGGGCACCTGGCCAACAGCCGCTGCTATTCAGCTGCCCAGATCTGAAGGCAGCGTAGAAGTAAGGGTGGCAATACCGTGACCGCCATAAAATAACCTTGCAACCCCCCTGCAACTCCCTTTTGGATCAGGGTCCCCAAATTTGAGAAATGCTGGTCTCCTCCGTGAAGTCTGTATAGTATAGGGTAAAAGCACACAAAAGACCAGATTTCAAGGGGGGGAGCCCAGATTTCACAGCCAGTGACGTGTTTTTCATGGCCGTGAATTTGGTAGGGCCTTAATTATAAACATAGCTAATTGCTGTGCGTTACGCGGAGTGGTGATCCAAGGTAGATCTGGAAAGCTGGGATGTAGTGTTTCTTTGGAAACAGTGAATCTGTGTATACTGCAAGTGTCCAGTGGACGAGGGGCTGGACATTCCAGGGGGATTGGAGGGCTCAAGGTTTGGAGAGCAACTATTGCTACTTCTGCAGAGTAGCAGTGGGGCCTGCAAAGACTAAAGGGGAGTGTTTGAGTTGATGGTGGTGTTGGGGAGCTGACCCACGCCAGGCACAGACAAGGCTTCCTCATGCTAAGGGCAGATGCGGTAGTGAGATGCCTGGCAACTCGTACCCCTGGGAAGCATCACACAAGTATCTTGCCTTCAGCATGTTATCAGCCCTTTAATAATAAATTATCATCATCATCATCGTCATAAATAAAACCCATCCAGGAAATCTTTTAATCTTCCATTTAATCCAATACGGGTGTACATGTTTCTGGGATGTTAGCCAGATGTTATATTTAATACAAAGCATTGTTATCTGAGTCCCATTCTATACTCTGTGCTGATTCTTTTTCATATATAGTAGCACAGTTATTGGAACATTTGGGACAGATAGATAGATAGATAAAAACTGTTGTATCTTTATTGAGAAATATTTAAATAGGCCACTTTAGATTCTAAGTTACATAAAAGAGGGTTGAGGTTTATTATGATTACTGTTTTACAAAAGCAAAGGCATTTGAGTTGAGGGTGAAATTTGCTATACAATTGAGGCCTTAGTCTTAACATATTGTTCAGATACTACAAGTAATTTGTAGTAACTACAAAGTATCCCCTTAAATACTACTTCAGTGTGCTCTAGTGAGCCTAGGTGTTGGGACCATATAGCAAATTTCAATGAACAAGGATCAAACTCATAATCCTTTTCTTTCAGTCCTGATGCATGCAAATTGTATTGCACCTTCCAAAGCCCTGTCTGCTCCCATTTCTAAGGGCTAGTCTACACTAGAAGTGATGCAGCTGTGCCGCTCTAGAACATATGATGAAGACGCTCTATACCGAAATGGCAAAGCTCTCATTGACTTTAATGCTGCAGGATCAGGCGGGGTGTTCCTCAGCTTCCAGACCAGTGCACAGACAGGAGGATGGTACTGTGCTGGTGAAAGCAGAAAGCCAACAGAATCAGGATCTAAACAGAACAGACCATAGATGTGTACCCGGACACAACATGGCTCTCCCTTAATAATCCAAGCAGCACAGCCTTAAGTGGGGCAAAATGGCAGGATGCAACCTGTGAATTCCCTTGTTCCTCAGGGCTCTTCTGACTTACAGCAGACTAAAGGGGCCATTGAACAGCCCCAGGTCATTGGAGCATTCCAGTAATGCCCCGATGCCAAGGGCGGTGAGGGGAGATGGCATAAAACTAACCAAAGCAGGCTTTATGCCACCTTGAGATTTTCTTATGTCAGGGGACTCCCCAGCTGGCCACGTCAGTCAGCTTTAGCGCTGCTTTGTGCCACTCGTTAGGGCCAAGGATCTGGTCTTCCATTCCCAAGATTGTTGGAAGTCATTAGGAAGTGCATAATTCCCACAGAGTTCACAGCAAGCGTATCAATAGCCTCAGTGATGACTTTAGCCTCCTGCCTTCACTCAGAGCACAGTTCTTCCCTGAAAAGTGCTAAATTAAAAAAGGCAGCCTGGGGCTCAACATTTCTCATCTCTCAGTGATCTCCATAGCAAATCTGCTCACTTGACAAATCTAGTGAGCCAACAGCCTGTCACACTCGGAACACACGTTTAATTTTTTAAAGGAACTTAACACCAAATTGCTCTCCCTGCGGCCCCCTACAGGCCTATACACTTGCTTAACTGAAACACATCACAGATCTAACAGCAGGTACAAAACTGGCACACACAAAGCTGCCAGGTTCTGTCCTGCTCCAGGTGTGATATATTACACAAATTATTTAAGGAGTGAATGTTCCTATTAGCAAATAATTTGCATGTAGCTATAAACTCAGGGCATAGACTGGAACAGAATTTGGCAGCTCTGACTGGTAGCTGGGTGGGGGCAGTGAAATCTGAGTGGGAAGCATGGGGAGGTGGTGGTGTGGGGACTGGTGCTGCAGCAGAGCAGAGTGCTAGGGCTCCCAGGGACAGGGAACCCCTGGGGGAGGTAAGAGGTACTTGTGCTGCTTGTTGCAGGGTAGGATAGAGTGAGCTGGGAGCTCTGGAGGCCGGGGGATAGAGGATGTTGGGGCTCATAGGTGGGGGCACTTGGCAGAGGTGGTGGTGGGGAATAGAAGGTTCTGGGGCTCCCTGGGAGTGGGGGGCAGGTTGAGGAGAGAATTTTGCTGGGGATGGGGTAGTTTAGCTTGGTTTGTACTGAGGGCAACCTGAGGCCAGTATCAGGCCTCCCTCTTGTGCTGTCACCCTTCCCACCTTCTCTTCCTGGCTGCTCCTTCTTAGCCCCATTCCATCAGGCAGAACTACGGGCAAATGCCTGTAGCCCCCTGCAGCATATCCAAATACGTGAGCTCAAGGCTGTCCTGTGGGAATGCGTGACTGGACTGTCAGATACATGTCCTGAGATACGCATGATATTTAGCAGCCCTGCACAGTGAATGTTTACTATGTACAGCACCAAGCCCCTTGTTTGCACTTCGCAAATACTTGACAATGAGAATGAAGTATTACAGTGATGTTACAATTATTCTAAACTTCAAAGGGGTCAGATCCTGCTCTCATTTAAGCACAAGCATGGGCTCAGATTGCTCAACATCGATGCGGTCATATAAATTACCCAGACAATTTCCCAATTTCTGACGTTGTGCAAATTGGACATTGAACTTGCTCAGGGAGGAAAAATGGCACTTTGCAACAGCTCCAAATAAATCATATATTCTGGAATAGGAAGCTATTACTTATGTACATACCATCCCCTTTCCACCCTGTCTACTAACAGGATGGAATAGTCTGAACCAAAGCCCATTCAAATCAATGGTGGTCTTTCCACTGGCATCAATGGGTTTTGGAAAAGTATTTCAAGGATCAAGGAAAATGGATTTAGATGCTATAATATTTGAATTTAAGCAAACAGGTTGGATATGTTAAAAAGTTTTCCTTATCAAAGTCAATTAAAGTAATATAGATTAGAACGTTCTTCAGAAGGTACAGAACCCCCTGCAGGCGTTGCTGTGTACAGGAATCTATCTGTGCTGTTACACATATGAGCAATGAGTAACATTTCTTCACCTTGGGAGAACATGTCCATGATGCAAGATTTTGGCAGGCCCTGCCCTAATCTCTCCCCACTGCTCCCCTGGAAGAGGTTTTTACTCACTACTTAGCCTCGCCTTCTCCTCATAACCCAGTACAAGGACATCTGCTTGTAGTCCTGTCTCATAATTGCTGCCAAGAATTAGCTGACCTGTAAGTGGAAACTCCCTTTTCCTTGAATTACAGAATGGAATCAGTATTTTGGAAAATTCTGGTGATGGAAAAGCTATCTGCAGAAACGAGGGACCAGATTCTTTTCTCAGTAACCCCTCAGGATAAATCCAGAGTAACTCCACTGCCTGCTGTAGAGTAGGATCGAGCTCAGAGTCTGGCCTATTAAATATCCTGCAATATGGAATCTGTACCCAGAGTAGAATGAGGAAAACACCACAAGTCTTCCAAAACTTGCATAATACTTTTCAGGTTCAGTTAGCACTTACCTGTTTATTCCCCATTCCCTCAAACCTACAGTAGCACAGGCTTTAATGAGAAAATTATGCTAGTTTGGGATACTGCTGAGTTAGGTATATACTGTAGGTATAGTTTTGCTCCGCAGCCCTTGTTCTCATGTCTGAATTCATTCAGGATGGTATGAAGCCTATATAACTGGATAGCTTCTAATCTGATGATTGCAAACAAAAAAGTCATTAAAATGCAGAATATGTATCATACCAGAAATCACAGACACTGACAAGTATCCATATGATATTTAGTATTTCCATGTATTGTAACTGATTGATTGAAGCTGCTAATAAAAATGGAAGACAAAAAATAAAATATGGTTTGCCATGTCCTTTGAAATGCTTCTACATAGGATCTGCAAATTCTCCCAAACCTTAAGCATCTGGTAGTGAACGTTGGTAACTTTAATAGTCATCATAGCGAGTGGGGTTTTGTGACCGCAGACCCAAAACAGCGAACAACTGTTGGAGTTGGCAACTAATAATGATCTCACATTGGTCCATGACCCTAAGCAGCGTGGTATCTTCCATTCAGCACGTTGGAATAGGGACTACTGCCCAGGCCAGGGCTGGGTCACCTTATATGCCAACCACACACAGCCAGTGGCGTGTACTGTATTTAATGATTTTCCAATAGCCAACATTGTCTGTCATTGATTCAGATGGGAATGCGTCTTCCAATTATAGGGAGTGTACTGAAGCCTAGATCAAACTTCCAGAAGGCAGACTGCGACTCCTTTACAGATACTTAGAACGGAGCAACAGATTATAACCATCCTATTAAACATCATCTCCAGGCAAGATGCAAACCATTGTTTCTGTCGTGCCATTTTTAAAGCTGCAAGTGCAACAATTCCACGCAGCTTCTGACCAATGTACATTCCATGTCTGAACGAGGACTGTGAAGACTTGCTCAGGCAGTATGAGCAGTCAAGGGATCCGGAGATTGTGGACCATTTTATAGAATCGTTGGATGCTACTTGCCAGGCTTAATGGAAGGAAGCAAGAGTGGCACTTGACTTTATGTAATCAAGCCGGAAAAGCTGGAGCTTAATTCATCATCCAGGTATGGCTCAATGTCCATGTGCATTAATCAGGCCAGCAGTTATTCCAAATCAGATTGCCAGTCTTCTGTTGAAGGTCACCAAAGCTCCTGTTGACAGAGTTGTCAAATGACAAGTACATGATGAATGGCAATGTTTCCTAAGGAGTAATCCAGCTGATGGTAAAATGGAGCCATTTACTAGTCTGGAATTGTATAAAGTGCCGAATAATTTAAAAACGTGTACAGTTCCCGGATAGGATAGAATTGCGCCTGAATTCATGAAACATCTGGATTCTTGAGCTCAGGAATGGCTCGTTTGGTTTTTCAACAGAGTTCTGCGGGAATCCAGACTGCCTAGAATCTGGTGCCAAACAAAGATTGCCTTGCTGAAACCAGGGAAAGATCCACACTTGCCTTTGAGCTATAAACCAATTTACTTCTAAGCGTCTGCTTTAAGAGGCTTGAGCATCTGATTTCAGAAAGAATTTGACCATCTGTGGAAGGCATACTGGTACCAGAGCAAGCTGTTTTTTGCCACAGTTGTAGTACATGTGATCAAGTGCTGGCACTTACAACTTCCATCAAAAATGGATTCCAACATAAGCTGAAGACCGGTGTTAGTTTTCCTTGACCTGACCATGGGATACGGTATGGTTTGGCACATGGGCCTCCTGGTGAAATTGTCTAGAACTATGCCAAGTTGGTTAGTACGTGCAATGGCTCTGTTTCTGAGAAATCGTCATTTCCGTGTGGGTATTGGTGATGGAAAAAGTGCTTGGAGGCACCAGAAGAACGGCCTCCTGCAAGTATCCATATTGTCTCCAACATTATTCAACTTATATTTGAATGACCTGCCATATACTGGGTCTCGCAGGTTTGCTCATGCAGACGACATATGCCTCAGCACTCAGTCACACTCCTTTGACATACTTGAAAGTGTTCTGAATGAGGCTATGGCCAATTATTGCCATCGGTGGTGCCTGATACCAAGTGGAAGTAAGACCGTGTCGAGCGTCTTTCACTTACATCATACAGAGTGGACAGAGAGCTGAATATAGTTCTGAATGGTCAGAGAATAAAGCATGATTCACACCCACTGTCTAGGCATCTATTGGATAGAACTCTCACATATCATGACTATCTTACAAAGATAGCGACTAAGGTCAAAAAGTGCAACAATCTGCTCTGAAAACTGGCTGGAATGACATGCGGTGCCAATGCCCAAACATCACACACTTCAGCCTTGGCACTCTGTTATTCAGCGGCGCAGTACTGTGCTCCAGTACTGGCTCATTTGTCTCATACAAAGACGATTGACGTACAACTTAATTCCACCATGCATATTATTTCAGGCACACTTAAATCTACTCCTCTGCTATGGTTACCAGTTCTCCACAATATTGCTCCACCCAGCGTTTGCAGAGAGGAAAGCGTAGCAAAACTTGTCACAAAATTGCGTGATATGCCACATCTAGTGGTAATTAAGGACTTGTTTAATCTACCACATGGTTGTCTGCCCTGACAGCACCCATTATGGATATGTTTACCAGGTGAGGGCTTATGGTAGAGGACACGTGGCGACTTTCATGGTCCACAGAGAAAGTGACAAATGATGATCTTGTCTCCGACCCCACTCAACGTCAAACCGGGTTTGATTTACCGTGAAGGCGATGGAGCCTTCTGAACTGGTTTCGTACCAGACATGGAATTTGTGCTACAGTGGAATTTTGGTGGCATTTCAGAGACAGTCCACTCTATCAATGTGGGCAGCCACAAACCAAACCACGACACATATTGTTGAGTTTGTTCTTTATGTGTTCTTCATGTGTTTGTTCTTTATAACTTTCCCGGTCACATCTGCTACTGAACTTTTCAAAATCTCGCCAAAGATCTTTGTAAATTAGCAGATGTGACAGGGAAAGTTATAAAGCACACACACATAAGGTCACATTTTTAAAATTCAAACTAATTTTTGTTCTAAAATCAATTGCAGGTACAATTAATTGTGGGGACAAATGACAGTATGAAGCTATCTAATTACCTGATGGTGAACAAAAAAGAAAACATAAAATCAAGAAGTCATATGTGTATACGCTGTCAGCTGTATCAATAGTTAATTGCTGAAAGACAGTTTTAAAAGTTTTGCCCCATAAAACATCAGTGGATTCATTTAAGCAGATGACGTGCTTCAAAATTTCCCCTTTGTTTCAAATTCACATTTTAAAATGTTATTTGATTTCAATCTACAATTTGTCTTATTCATCTACTACACATTGAAAAAATGCATAAAATATCTTGCTGATATGTATGAAAAAGTGATACATTCCTTTGGCAATTTAGATCCCTGAAGACATATCCTGCCACCACCATCATCAACAAGAAATATTTTACATGAATACTATAGCAATAAAAAAGCCTTACATAACAGTAGACTTCTGTGCCTATACCGGCTTTCCATCCCCCATTTGCAGTATTAAACCGACAAAATGATAACCAGCACAGGTCACTGACAGAAGTATAAAAATAACTAGTTAAATTTAAATTTTCCATCTGTTTTGCTTAATGACAGAAGTCACTTTGCTTAAACCCTACACTGCAATGAAAATCTGCAGCATTATAGTGGAGGATCCAGTGTTTCTTTGGGCTTGAAAGTGAGACTATTTGGCATTAACGTGTACAGTGTAAGATATTCTGTGCAGGAATCCTCATAAAAAATTCCAATGATTCCTTTTTTCAGCCTCTGTGATAATCACTTTCCATTTACTGAAGTTTGAAATTCACCCAAGTACTGAGGATCTGCACAAAACCCCACACATCACTTAAATCTTAATATAAGTGTTGTGGCCTCTAATGAGTTTGTTGTGAACCTCACAATATTTGGTGTTTTTCTTCAAGCCCTAGCTGCTGGCATCATGCGCTTATGTGAGAATCTCATCGTTAGTTAAAAAAAAAAAGCGGGAGGGAGGGAGAAAGGGAATTTCTAGTAATTAAGGCTGTGAAGAAAAGCTAGAAATATGCATACTGAAGGCTAGAAAGCAAATTAAAATAAACAGAACCCAAAATTCATTTTGTTTTTAAATCATGATTTTTAAGACAATCATGATTGTTGGGGCCTGACTTACAATTTTGAATGTTTGAGCTTGTCATGTTGGTCCCAACCAAGTTCTGTGGCACACTGAAAACTGAATATTAGAGGCAGTGTAAAATTAACAGAATTTAATCTCAAAATAAGTAACACAAGAAAGACTGAACAGATTATATTACTCATTTTATATTTAATTAAAAAAAATCCTACCATTTTTAGTGTGCTTAAAGCTACAATAGCATTTCCTGTTTGCCTCAGAATTTAGCCCCGGAGTGCTGAAAAAAAAAATGCTAACTTTTCCATGAGAATAGAGGTCCAGCTTGTGGCAGAATAAATGAAACTCTGTATTAGAAGGAGGCAATATGGTCTACTGGACAGAGCACTGGAGTGAGACTCATGAGATCTGGGTTCTATCCCTGGTTCTATCACTAGCCTGCTAGGTGACCTTGGACCAGTCACTTCCCCTCTCTTTGGTTCTATTTCCCCATCTGTAAAATGGGGATAATGAGGCTTCTCTGCTTTGTGAAGCATTTTGAGATCTACTGATTACAAGAGCTAGGTATTATTGATATACATTAGTACTAAGTTAAACACATGTGCAAGGAAGTTACATTATAGTTAGTATGGAGCCCACAAGTGAATTTTCTGACATTTGAGCATTTTAAAATCTCAGACATAATGCAGAATTAACACAACAGCTATGAAACGAAATAAAGTTAAGTGAAAATACATTTATGCAATGAATTAGGGCCTAATTCTGGAAGCTCTGCAGCTCTTAATGAAATCAGTGGGAACTGAGGTTACTCAGGAGGTGTTCAACCCTTTCCCAGATTAGGCCCCAAACCAATCTACCCTATCCCCCACATCAAATCCCCTCTAGGTTCTACCACAATACAAATAAGAAATAGTAACAGCAGTCAGCAGCTGCTTATCATGATAACCATCAAGTACATGCATATCTGCACTAGATATCTTTTAGTTCCACTGGAACCATATTTAGCTTCTGTCAGTGCACACCAAGCAGATGTGGCTGCACTGAAAGTACGTTTCCCCCATGTATATGGTAAACTAGGGAAAACTGAAGTGATGAATAATTGTTTTAACCATTTTGTGACAAATTCATCATATGACTTTCATCAGGGATTTGGAAATCACTTCTATCCACCTTGAACCCTCATCTCAAAAGGCCTATGCTCTCCTCTCAAAGATGTTGAGCACACACTATTTGATTGCTCTTTTGCCTGGAAAAATCATGATAAAAATTGACAAGGTGTTTCTCTCCTAACTCGAAGAAACAAACAAAAACTCTTAATAAGCAGAGTGAAATTCCTATTAGTGACATTCCTAGAGAGGGAAATTTCCAAAGGATACATGCAACTTTTCAACAGAAGAATCAAGTGCTTTGGATTTAGCTGCAGCTGTTTCTTTCTTGCAACAACAAAAGTAACACTGCCAGTTATTAAGTGCTGTTTTGTTATATAATGCAGTTAATCTCACTTTTTTTCCTTACGGGATTTAAACCAAGTATTACTGTAGGCTATTCTATTTAGCCTTGATAAAGCTATTCATTCCTTACAGAGATCTTTCCTCAGAACTGGCTACTTTTCTGGCCTTGGTTTAAGAAGTCAAAATTAAAGATCTATGCAACAGCTGGACCTCAGTTTAGAAGAGCGCTTTTGGGTGGCAAAATTATTTTGGTTGACAGGTGTCAAACCAAAATTAACATTGTATACACTATGCTTTATTGAGTTTTAGATTTTAGTGAAGTGAGACTGTTCCTTCTTGCCTATGATCACACAACAGGTCAGTGGCAGGACCGGGATTAGAACCTCATAGCTTGACTCCCAGTCCAAAGCACTACTGGACACTGCTGCCTCTTCTAGTTATTGTCAGGGTTTCCACACATGCTTAATGTAGGGCTCTGGTAGAATCCTGACCTACTTTTATTTCTCTGTTTTACTTGATTTGATTAAATTCATCTGCAAGCTGGCTCATAAGAGAGACTAGTTAAGTTATTAGACTCCAAGAGTTTAAATAATAAATTGTTCCTAGTCATCTGTAGTGTGAAATTTGGGAGTGATATTTGGCAAATCCACTAACCTATTGATCTGAGGTGCCAGACTGAAATGGCTATTTTACTAGCTCGGCAGCTAGCTATTTGAGCTACAGCTGATAGAATAATACATACATATTTTTCTGAATAAACAAGAGACCCAATCTTGCAATTGACTATGCATAGATGGACCTCTATGTCCCCAACCCCACCCCAACTGATGTCAATGAGGCTCTGCACAGTCCCAGAGGGCCTCCCACACATTGTACTGTAAATTGCAGGATCGAGCCTAGGAGTTTGCTCTGATATTGTTCCTTGAATCACATGCTTCATTGTTTGCGACTGTTCCAGTGAGCACCTGGTTATTTGTGAGAACATCTGAGAACTCGTAAAGTTTCACAAATGTAAGTATCCAAACATTCCAATCAAAGCTGCATCATTACTGACTTACTATCTACTATTCAACCTCCATCATATATAATCAACCTGTTTAAAAAATTCATGCTATTGCCCCTTCTGTTTGCTGTGAGTGTAATGCTGTTAGCAGAGACAGTGAAGTAGCATGGACTGGGATGTCTTCAGAATGCACATGACACTCAACTTGTTTGTCTGGTTTTGTATTAGATGCACATGGTGCAGTTGTTAGACATTCCCCAGTGACTTGCTGAGACTCAGGGTACATCTACACCACAAGCACTACAGCCATGCTATAGTGTAGACACATACTACAGTGAGTGAAGGGATTTTTCCATTGCTGTAGTAAATCCATCATCTCAAAAGGCGATTAGCTAGGCCGATGGAAGAATTCTTCCATCGACCTAGCTGCATCTATGGTAGAAGTTAGGTCGACCTCACTGTCACACTGTCACACAAATTTTTCACCGCCCTGAGAGATGTAGTTAGGTCGACCTATGTTTTAGGTATAGACCAGGCCTAGTGTTCAGAAGAATACTTAGCTGGGTTAAGATCAACTCTAATAAGAAAGAAGTGAGGTAAAGCTGCTGGACCTGGGGAGAACAATCAGAGGAGATGGCACGTGTAATATCTGCTGCCACAGCTGAAGAAGTTTGTCTACCTCTTGTTACTCAGATTTTTCAATTAGAGGGTTTTGCTGGATCTGAAACAGGCTATGGATGCTGAGAGAACAGCCATGCTTTTAGCCCCAGTGGGCATCTGGCACCTTCTCCTCCTGGATGTGGACTTCACCACAATTATTATTATTATTATTATTATTATTATTTTTTTTTTACTAGATTACTGCAGTGCATTCTCTGAAGAGCTACTTGATGACCACTCCAACTCCAGCTGACACAGAATGCAGCTGCCAGCTCACTTTAGCAGTGCTTCCTGTGAGGTGCAGATTACACTTGTGCTCCACAGGTTGCACCAACTTCCAATTTTGTCTCCAGATGCACTTCAGGGTGTTGGTTTTAATCTGTAAATTCCTTTGGGCCAGATTCTGATACCCTTACTCATATGGAGTAGTAGCTTTTCACCACAGATAGTCCCACTGAAATCTATGGGTCTGACTGCCCAATGAGGCATCATCTACATGAGTAAGGGGAGCAGAATTTGTCCTTTTATGGTTTGGGACTCAGACTGCTTCTCTTCCTTGCATTTCCTCCTTGTCATTGAAACCAATGGACTCACTTGAGCTCACACTTCCTGGATGTGTTCAGCTGGTAAGTGGGTATTTTCTGTTAAGGGCCCCAGATTTTGGAATACAGTCCTCTCCCCACACCTACCACTTTTGGTTGGACAGAGGCCCAAGTCTGATGACATTAGGGCATGTTGCAAAGCCCACCCATTTCTCCAGGCTGCATCTGAGCAGGTGACTTGGTCTGGGATGAGTGAGCTGAGGTGGCACAGGGAGGCTTAGGGCTGAGAGGTTTGTAGGCTTGGATTTTAGAGAGTTAGGGCTGGAGACGGTAAAAAAAGAAAAAGGCTTGATGTTTTCCTTAAAAACTTCCAAACACCACAGAAATGTTTCGTTTTATTCTAAGTTTTTTGCCATAATGAAAAAATGAAACATTTTCCAGTGAGTCTATTGTATGGCACGTGAACATGTTACATATCGAAATAAGTCCGCGTGAATGGTATACACATCATTATTTGTGGTGTGGTGGCAGTTTGAGACTCCACTGTGCAAATGATGCACTGTACAAATGCATAGTACGAGATGTTCCCTGCCCTGAAGAGCTTACATGCGACAAAGAGAAGACGGACAATTGAAACAGGAACCATACCCTTGTGTTTCTTGACATGTGTGCTTGTGAAATCTAAAGCATAATGTAGGGTTTTGAATATATATATTATTAATAATTATTTGTATAAATTCTCAACCCAATGCATCTTTACAGACATGGGCAGCAGTAAAGCGTCACCATTCATGCCTGTCGATGGCTTGTTCAACCCGTTACGCTCAACCTGGTCATGTCCCTGCACGAAATGTCCTGCCATCTAGTTGGTGATCTGACTGACCTTGGTTGCATTTGCATTAATTTTCTTTAGTATCTTGTTATCTGTTTCTACCTTCTATCTTGTTATCCCCTTCCCCCGCCATTGTAATCTTTTCAACTTTCAATCTTTTCAGCAATCAGTCCTGTTCCTTGATTATACACTCTACTCTCCTTCTAACTTTCTCATGGGTCTTAAAATCACTCCACTTTACACCTGCCATCTTCTGAAGAACACTCATCTCTACTGCCTCCAGCCTTCTGAGGTCGGTTTCATTTAACGCAGCTGCTACTAGACCATAGAGCAATACTGTCAAAACACTGGTTTGATAATTTTTCACATTGGTACCAAATGCAATGTTTTTCATCAGTCCATAATTTCATCTGCTTCTGTGCAGCACTTGTTGCTAAAGCACATCTCCTTTTAGCTTCAACCTTGATGGAACTATTGGCACAAATCAAGCTTCCTAGGTACACATATGATTTTATTTTGTATTTGTATTATAGTAGCACCTAAAAGCCCCAATTTTACAGCTGGGGGACCTTGAGAGAGAGAGAGAGAGAGAGAGAGACATTGTGACGTGCCCACAGTCACACAGCATGACTGTAGAAGAGCTGGAAACTGAACCCAGGTTTCCTAAGTCCCAGGCGACAAAACTTCCTCTCTTCCATGTGAACACCTGAGTTTTCTGTCTCCTGATCCAGGAGCACTTAGGATTTTCAGGAACTTCACCATTCTTTTCTTATTCTTTTCTCCCCATTCTGGGGGTAGTCTGGATTCAGTAAGGTCGCATCCCTAAAAGTAGTTTGGATTTCTGCCCACAAAAACTTATTCCAATGGGTGAAGAGCCAAAAAGCTATTGACTAATGAAGTCAGCCTATTATGCAATATATTGAAAAACTGTTAATGCTAACGTTGGGGTTTTGTTTTTTTAACACTGTTTTTCTCCACCACAGAATTCCAGTAACTGACCTAACTGAAATGTACTTTGATGAGTTACGACAGCACAGAAAACCCACCTATAAAATTATAGCCTTGCAATATCTTCCAAAGTAAATTGTAATCTTGGTATAACAGCTAATGATGGAAAACTACAAACCAGGGGTTTTCAGGCATACTGAAAACAGTTTGAGAGAGAGAGAGAGAGAGAGAGAGAGAGAGAATAACCCAGAGAGATAGATAGCAAGTGCTATTACTTAGACATCTACTGTCACTTAATCTCTTTAGTCCTGGGTTCTGCTACACTGAGAGGGCTCCAAATGATTAACCCCCCTGGAACACTAAAAACCCTGGCAGCCTATATGCTTGCTCTGTTGGTATCTCATTGCCTTTAATCTCTCTCTCAGGCAGCGGCAGATAGCAATAGTTCTCTGCCCAATCTGTCCCACTGCTGGCCTTACCTCGTATGCCTGGTCCTAAATGATCACTCCTCCAGTGCCTGCCTCCCTCCCTGCTATCTGTCGATCCCCAAAGGACACAGGTGAATCACATTAAAAACATGACTCTATCCCCACAGCTTCACCTCAACCCCACTTGGATTGGTGATGACAGAGAGCTTTTCATCTTAGCAGAGTTCCCTTCTTTCCCCTAGGGGTAGCAGCAAAGTTCCTCCCACTCAGAACAAACATACGTTTCAACAAAAATCTTCTCTACCCTCCAGAGAAGCAGCAGTGGCAGCAGGAGAGACTCCCAGTGTTTACCCCTGTAGTCAGGCTGCATCTTCTTGGGTGAGCAGGCTATACCTGTTGCATTGTTCTTCTCCAGCCACACAGCGTTCTGCTGGAGTGGTGTTGGAAGAGCTTTCAGGTCAACAGGTCTTGGAGCTAACCCCCCCTTGAGATGCATGGGGAAATGCACGACTTTCTGAGATATAATTTCTGACTGTCTTCAGACACAGGCAGACATCTCTGCGTTGATTACACTTCGGTCATGTTTCCAAGCTTTTCTCCACAACCATGAGAGAGAAAAGTCTTAAACTAAAACCAAAGCCAAAAAAACCACAATAAAAACCAATCCTAAAAAACAGTGTTGCCAACTCTCTTGATAAAATCAAGAGTCTTGTGATATGTGACCTTTTTTTTGATAGCTCTGGCTTCTGGAGTCATGTGAATAAGTGTGAGTCTCAGTTTTCATTTGCAACGAAAAGCTGGAAAGGTAAACTCTCAAGCTCAAACACCAGGAAAAAAAAAATCTATTGATTTGTAAAATCTAATAATTTTTAAACCAATCTCATGATTTCTGAGTGCTTGGATTTGCAACACTGGTCTGATATAGAAATATAGAATAACAGGGTTGGAAGGGACCTCAGGAGGTCATCTAGTCCAACCCCCTGCTTAAAGCAGGACCAATCCCCAATTTTTGCCCCGATCCCTAAATGGCCCCCTCAAGGATTGAACTCACAACCCTGGGTTTAGCAGGCTAATGCTCAAACCACTGAGCTATCGCTCCCCCCATTTATGGATCAGGGGCAAAAATTGGGGATTGGTCCTGCTTTGAGCAGGGGGTTAGACTAGATGACCTCCTGAGGTCCTTTCCAACCGTGATATTCTGTGATTCTGTAAACATGTATGTTACTAATATATTTGCCCACTTGCCAGAAAGAAAATGGAGCAATGTACAGTGCCCAAAAGGTGTGGATCTGGGCAAGGTTTATTGTCATGTGTATTGCTGTAGAAGAGTCAAGGATCCCTACTCACAGCCCAGGACACCATTGTGCTAGGCACTATACAAACAGAACAAAAACATGGTCCCTGCCCCAAAAAGCTTACTTGTTCCCTCAATTCCTCCTTATTTCCAGTCCCGTTCCTTTTCCTGCCTGTCACTGCAATAAAGAGGAGGGAAACTGAGGGATAGATAAAAGCAGCACTAAACAAATGCTCGCACACAACATTGCCAGCAGATGAGATGAAGCACCTGCAGCCCTGGCACCCATTACAGTGCTTCCTGCAGTAACTGCTGATAAGAGAGAATCAGCAAGACTGGGAGCAGTCCAGAAGCAGGTGGTCTGGGGTGGAGGCTGGGTTTGCAATAAAAGGGTGGAGGACATCACAGTACTTCTAGGTTCACTGAACAGAAAAGTGGCCAGTCCCATTCTCCTTTTCTCTGATCCTAGGATTGCTTAGACTATAAACTCTTCATTGCAGGGATGATGTCTTTATTTGTTCCTGCAAAGCAGCTGGCATACTACTGAGTGCTTTAAAATAATAAATAGGACGGAGTTGGGAGGACAGATAGCTTCAGGTCAGCTGTAACTGTTTCACTCTTCCTCTAACACGCTTTAAAATGCCAGTAATTGAAGTGCTTTTGAAGATGAGCTAGTAAAATATGCAATTTGCAAGACTTCTGCACAAAATAAGAATGAGTCGGCAGGCCACTTGGCTCCTACTGTTGAGCTAATCTACATCCCAGGCAAGTTAGCATGTCAGGAAGTAGTAAAAATGAAGGAATACAGCCTAAAAACTAAAATACTTTAAAAAAATAATACTTCAAATTTTGCCACACTTCTTCATGAACACACAAATATTTAAAATGGACAGACTTGCAGGAATGTCCAGATTTTTCTAAGACATCTTGATCTGAAACATTCATGACCATCGCAGTAGTATTTTTCTTGGATAGTGTAATGAATCAAGTTTATTACCTACTGGTGCCAAAGAGCTGAAAATAAAATAACAGAGTTGAGTGCACTCAGGTTCATCAACTCAAACCAAATACTTCTGAAAAATTCATTACTGTCGTACCCGGAATACAACTCTCAGGGCTTGTCTACATGGTAGTGTGATGCATTCTACAGTGGTGTGATTTCTAAAGTGCATTCACATGTTACATATAAATTGGTCCGTGTAGACCCCAGTGTGCATTAAAGGGTCCTTTGTGCAGTTTAACATAGTACTATTTCAAACAGCACTATGTTAAAGAACACCAGCAGAACCTACGCAGGCTAATTTACATGCAACACAGTGCGCCTCAGAAATCAAACTCTTGTGGAGCACATTACCCCACAGCGTAGACTAGCCCTCAGAATATACTGTCTCTCAAACTGTGTGTTAAATGCATATTTTATCCAGCTGTGTTATTCAAAGCAAATTCCTTATTTCAGAATTTCTCAGTTAAATAAAGTGGCTCTGCAAAGACCCCAAAAGGTGAGTTCTTGGCATCTCCATCCATGTGCAGTGGGTGTGGGTGAGCACTGTATGAGCAGGGGGAAAGGTAGTTTTGCATGTTGGTGTTTAAAGTAAGTGCAAGATTAAGTACCACCAACTGCTGGAGAAGCAGGACTACGCAATTATTACAACTGAATTTATTATTATTTGTATTACTGTAGCACTTAGGAACTCCAGTCATGGACTAAAGCCCACAGGTGTAGTTTGACTTCTATGTTTGGAGGGGGTAGCTCCAGTCAGGCCAACAGGGACATGTGTGGGGGGCAAATTCTGCACCTACCTGAGACTTGCAGTTTGGGGGGCAATGCCCCCATGTCCCAACTACACCCATGCTAGAACCCCATTGCGCTAGATGCTGTACAAGCACAGAACTAAAAGACGGTCCCTAGGAGTCTAGGAATGTGGTTTTATCAAACCTTACAGCCTCATTCCACACTAGTCTCCCTGACTCCCACTTTCCCCTGCTCCTTTCTGAGCAAACTGCAGCCCCTTAAACCATCTTTTTGATGGTAGCTACAACTATTTCACCCTCACAGCTTTTGAGTCCCTCCCCAGGGCACCCCCTTCACTACATTATATTCAAGCTTCTTTTCCTTGACTTCAAGACTCTGAGTAACTTGGCGCCTCCCTGCTTATCCAGCTCTTTTATTGCATCAGCCCTGCCTAGTCCACAATGCCACCAGCCTCAATACATCATTTTATCTATTTCTTCCACAACCATGCACACAGAGGTGACTTGTAAAGCCAATATTCCCTCCTAAGCTTCCTGGGGTAGGGGTTGTCTTCATATGCGTTTGGACCGCACACGTTCACAAGGGATACTGTCATATAAATCCTCCATGACTAGGGCTCCTAGGTGATAGGGTAATACAAATAAATCATCATCTTTTCTTTACTTCTGGTCATGCCATGAGTTGTGGAGAGGAAGGGATGTTTTAGAATTATGCTTTTGCTTCCTTGCCTAGTGTATCCATGCTGAATATTTAGATCTAATCATAGATTTTCACCAAATGGAAAACATAATGCAGTAAACTAATCCAAAGCCTACTGAAAACTTTGGGCCATCGTTTGATTTTAAAAATAAAAGGGGGTGGTGGTGCCTAAAGCTAGACTCTTATGCTCATACTTAAGCATCTAAATACATGAGCAAATTTTCAAAAATTCTGAAGTTAATGGAAACTTCTGGGCACACTTTTGAAAACTCACCCACTTATTTTGGTGCTTAAGTAACAGCCTAACTTTAGCCACCCAGATTTTTTAAACTTTTGTCTCTTGAAGGAAAAGAGCAAGCAGTTTTAATCACATGGGAGAGGGGCTTTTTATTTTTTCTTTCTGGGACATGTCTACTTTGGGCTCAGCAAATAAGGACTCTGCCATTAAGTATTTATCACTGAATACTTAAATATCTTGTTCTGTTTTTGCCAAACTTCCTACAAAAATGAAAAATATCCCTTTAAAAAAAAAAAACACTTCTCAGAGCTTATTTGTGTCTCCATTGGAAGGCCAGTTGTACAGTTTCAGAAAGACTAATATGTCCTCAGTCTGAAAAGGAAAGAGGCTGTATCATTAGAGCCCTGCACGGATACAAAATTTGTATCTGCATCTGATCCGCAAAAACTGTCTGTGGATATCCGCAATCCATGGGTCATAGAATATCAGGGTTGGAAGGGACCTCAGGAGGTCATCTAGTCCAATCCCCTCCTCAAAGCAGGATCAATCCCCAATTTTTGCCCCAGAGCCCTAAATGGCCGCCTCAAGGATTGAACTCAGAACCCTGGGTTTAGCAGGGCAATACTCAAACCACTGAGCTCTCTCTCCCACAGTGATGCAGGGCTCTGCCAAGCCCCCAGTCGCCTCCAGGGCTCTCCCAGTGTGGAGGCTCAGACACCCATATGCAGCCACCACAGCTCTAACACATGCAGACCCAGCCGGGACAGACAGTGGCAACAGCAACTCTCCGCTGTTGTTGCCCGCTAGTTTAAAGTACAACCACGCCTCTTTCAAAATGGTGCTTGGCTCACTGTACAGGAGAACATGGTCACGCTTCCTTCCGGGAGCTGTAGTTTACCTCCTCGGTCCAAGAAATCTGGGGACTACAACGCCCAGAGCGCCCAACAGCCTTTTGGCATATATTGCAGCCTGCTGCTGCATGATTCAGAGAGCCAAGCTACAGCCTGAGAGCTGGGTGACAGCCGCTCTGTTTGGGTGAGCATGTGCTGCAGAGCCCTGCATGGATACAAAATTTGTATCTACATCTGAGCTGCGAGTGGCAAAAATGATCTGCGGATATAAAGCAGATATTTGCGGATTTGCAGGGCTCTCTGTATCACACTTAAGGAAATACAAAGGAGACGTTATTACTGAAAATTTCCATATGCCAGAAAATTTTAGTAGGTCAATTGTTTATTAACACAACCTGAAGGTCTATTTTCAGACATTGTAGCAGAGGGAAGGATTTACTATGGTTTTGGTGACAGGGGAGTGAAGGCCCCTGAAAATCCCTCTTCTCATCCCCATCAGTCACACCGGCAATTATTAACCCTGAGTTGCGTCTGTTTAAAAGACATCAAGGAAAAATTGGAGCCTTCCTACCCATCCAAAAAGAAACAAAAAGATTTTGGATACGTCAACGCTAGCGACTCTACAAGTGTCCATGTGCAGGTCTGTGCCGTCATAACCCCCTCTTGTCCACACTTAAACCCCAGAAGCACATGTCTCAAGGTGAATAGAGGGTGAGTAAGCAAGCATGCCTGAAGGATGTGGGTGAGTACATGCTTTAGGTTGTGCCACTGCCCTGTACCCATGCCACTTTGCAGTTTGAAAGAGGTCAAGGGGCACGTAACAGGTATTGAGTTTCATTAGTTCTCCACCCTCATTCCTATCATGCACTGAACCTTATTCTTCTTGACCCTGACACAATATAGGCCCCTGTTCCTCTGAGAAGTGGTAGTAGCATGCAGCAGAATAGCTTTCCACTGCACTCTTTACAGGTGAAAATGGATCCACCTCTGAGAGCAGCAGCTTGGCCTGCTGAGCGCACCCAAGTGCTGATCCATGTGTGGGTGGAGTCACCATCCTCATGGTGTCATGAACCTTTCCAGTGTTTCCCACATTTAATTCAGGAATTTGCCTCTGGGGTCCACTAAGCCTTGCAAAACAACTAAGTAGCAACCTTTTCGGTTCACATATTCATTTTCCCCTTGTAGTGGGCAAAGTATTAGGCTGTGGGTGCCATCAATGGCCCCTGTACAGTTCTGAAACCCCATCCTCAGAATTCCTGCTATTATTTCTGAAACTTTTCTAATGGCAACCACTTGTGGATAGATCACATGTTAACTGCCTTACAAATGTGCACAACCACTACCCTGACAGTGGACTTCTAACCCCAAAGTGGTTTGGACCAATGGACCAACATCTGTCTGGTGTAGCCAGCTTTCACAGGGCAATAGCGACCCACTTGTGAAGTGGTATGGCTTCTCTGAATCAAGTGTTGGAGGGCTGGTACAAACTCCTCACACAGCTCCATGAAAGTCTGTTTCCTCATTCAGAACTTCTGAAGCTATTGCTGGTCACCCCAGATTTCCAAAATAATGCGATCCCACCACACTGCACTGGTTCTCCTGCACAGAAGCAATGGTCAGCAAGCAAAGGTCAGACATCTTTGACATGTCATAAAATGCTGCTCGAATTCTAACCAGCATCTCACTGAGTGCCCACTAAACTCTATAAACATTTGTCCCACCAGGAGCAGGACCAGAACTGGATCATCATCCCATTGCTCCATGTTTTCCATCCAGTTCTGCAGGGAATAACAACAAGGATTTACGCAATCAGGAATTGCCATTGGCAAAAGGGTGAAAGGGGGATGACAGTGCCAACAAAACACAGCAAAGTAGTTCCTAGACTGTCTCTTTGTGATGCACAGAACCCTGGGATACCATCCCAAAAATGATGCTAATGTTGCGTACCACAGTGGCAGTGTGGATGCAAGTATATGCGTGTACAAAGCATTATACCCATGTCCAGCACAGCACACAGGGACACTTGGGTGCAAGTATGGGAAGCACGCAAGAACATTACACGATCCACTACTCAGGTATGTGCGCAAGTTTAGACATAGCCTTAATGAAAACAGGGTGCAGGGGAATTGTTTGGATTTCAAACATTTCCAATGCGGCATTTGTAACCCAAACATTGCACCACAGGTCTAGTGGAGGGGAGCCAGAAAGTGAAACTTGTTAAAATTGGACTTTTCTTTTTAAAGTCAAACTGACCAATCTATTTCCTTTGTTCATGGAACATGAAACATAAAACAGCATTAGCTGTTAGAAAAGCACTCCCATGGAATCAGATATACAAATATAAACCCAGGGTGTAATTCTTTCTGTTTCAGTAATGTAAGGTGTTATTAAAAAACATACAGATATTTGTGTTAAAATATATGATTTTTAACTTGACAGTGTCTCTACAGAACATACAAAGATATCATCATTATACCAAAAGCTCTGATATTTACATGTTTTAACATATCAGTTTAGGCCTACAATATTATGACTATAGTACATTTAAATATAGTATACATTTAAAATATAATGATTTATGCTTAGCACGTTGTCCTGCATAAACAAAATCTTATCAGTTCCAAGATGAATCATGCTATCAGACATACTCTGCAAAGCTCTCAGTAGACTCAGAGTCTGCCACTAAGGTTTCAAAAATAGAATCTGGCATCTATGTTTGCAAGAATAATTCGTAGCAGTAAGTCTAGCCTTAAGAACACTGTATCCTAGCTAACAGCATGTTTCACATCTGGCAATATTCAGCTGTATTATTACTGTACATTCATTAGAGGTAGGTGAAACAAACTTTCCTAAAGTTTGGGAATGTTCAGACCCAACTGCAATATCCATAGCCTTTGAGGTATGAAGCATACAAAAGAGATGGTTGAATCAGAGGCGCAAAAAGGATGGTGATGAGAACTGTGAAAATTTAAAGCAGACATGCTGCCCATAATGGATTCTATAACTGCAATCCCCTTAGAAGACATCTGAAATGGACAATATAGCAATTAAGTCGGTAAGACCACTTCTCTCTCTCCTGGGCTGCTCTTTGAGATGGATACCTGCACCACTGAATAAGTAACTGAAGGGTTAAGAATTAAACAGCCTCAAAGATATAGCACCTAACTGAGGGTAGTCAAGGGGAAGATTCCTTAACCAATTAGAAGGCAATTCCAACCTTCCTTGGCAGGTGTTACAGAAATGTGACCCTACCTGAAGATGAAACAGCCAGCAGTGGAGCAGGAAAGATCTAGTTTGGAAGAAAACTTGGAAATATTCCGAGTATTGAACCAGCTGTAAAAAGCTGAACTCTCCTGAGGCTAATGGGACTTAGGGAAAATGTTACTCTTAGCTGAGCACATGTAACTCCCACAGAAGTTGCGTGTATCTGCCATGTTATCTGGTGGGAGAAACTCCAGGGATGTATACTGGCATTTTTGGATGGGATCAAAACGGAGGGAAGTTGAGTGCTATATGTTAGCATTCAGCTAAACAGGATTAATTGTTTAAATATAGAAGCCTGACCTCTTTGGTTTCTGAGGGGACACATTAACCTATCTCCTGACCTCTTAAAATTGACAGTGTCAAGTGAAACATAATGTTACAAGAAAAAGATGCATGTAAGGTTTCACTCAGAAGTGATCAACGGTGCTCTGGAAAGGATGAGGCTATGAACCGAAGAGGTTCCAAGTGTCTACAACTCCCCCTGACTTCAATGGGCGTGAGGATGCACAGCTGGTTGGCAGAACAGACCCACACTGAGCTGCATAGTTCTTATAACTTAGCCATAAAGCAGAGAGCAAGAAGAAGACATCAGTTTCTGTGACTAAGGAACCAAATTCTCCCTCAGGACCACTGACTTCAAAAGGGATTACATGGGATTGGGAAGGCCTAACTGAGTAGTGGGAAAGAGTAGTCTGAATCATAACAGAACATAATAGGACTTCCTGTTGCAGCAATTATAACAGTAGCCAGAAGTAGCAGGTAAGCATAGTCGGTTGAATGGCCAGGAATTTCTTACGTTTCAAAATCAGCCTGGTTAAAACACCATTACCACTAACAACAATTTTTGGCTTTGGTAGTAAAAGCCCAGACAATTAGTCAGCCATTTCCAGTTAAAATGTTTTCATAAGGGCTTGGCAAAGCTTTCTATCTAAGGGATGTCTTCCATTGGTGCAAGAGTTCTCAAATAATAGAGAATTCCTCTTGGGGGTGAGCTCTTATGGGACTAATTTCAGTCTGGCTAGTTTCTAATTGTTTGATCAAGCATTCCGTAGCCCTCTAAAAAGAGAAAAAGGCCAGTTGGCTATCAGTTACATTTTCATATGTGATATACTGGAAGTTAAATAGACTGCTCCAGCGTAGGCAAATGCCTAAATCTAAGGCACCTGTCTGTGGTATGTTGACATGAAGAACAGGTTACTTATCTTGTGCTGTAACTGTGGTTCTTTGAGATGTGTCCCCCGCTGGGTGCTCCACTTCAGGTGCACATGTGCCTCTCGAGCCCTGAAGCAGAGATTTTCAGCTATCAGTGTCCTTTTGGCCCATGCATGTGCCCTAAACCTCCTCATGCCAGACACCAAGGCTATATGGGGGGAGGGGCCCCTGCAGGAGAACCGCCCTTGGTTCCTTCTCTACCCCAGCATCCCCTGGCCCAGTCCAAAGCAGAGGGGAAGGAGGGCGGGTAGTTGAGCACCCATACGGATACAGATCTCAAAGCACTGCAGTTACCGCACAAGGTGAGTAACCTCTTCTTCGAGTAGTGTCCCTATGGGTGCTCCACTTCAGGTGACTTCCGAGCAGTATCCCCAGAAGGAGAAGGGAGCTTTGGAACAGAGTCCAGAACTGAAGATAATACTGCAGAGCCCAGTGCTGCATCATACCTGACAGTACAGATAAGGGCGTAATGTTTCATAAAAGTATATACTGAAGCCCATGTAGAGGCCTTACAAATTTAAAAAAATCAGTACATTCTTCAGTACAGCCACAGATGTTACCTGACAGCTGGTCGAATGTGCTATCACCCTAAGACGGGGGGGGGGAGGGGGAGTGGGGGGCAAAAGAGGGGGGAAGGGGATGTTGAGCATCTGCAGTCTCATTACAATTTACAATACAACCAGATATTCATTTCATTTTGATAGTCTCAGAGTAGAGATAGAGAATCCCCTGGATCTATTTGTGATGGAGATGAAGAGCCTAGGTGACCTTTGAAATTGTCTGGTCCTACCTAAACAGAAGGCTAAAGCTCTTCTAACATCCAGGGTATGGAAATAGGATTCCTGCTGAGAACTGAGTTTTTTGGGAAAAAATACTGGTAGATGGATGGGTGAAGGTGAAAATCTGACGGAACTTTCGGTAAGAATTTAGGATGTGGGCATAAGGAGACCTTATCCTTGAAGAATACTAAGGAGCGGCGGGGGGAGACTCTGCCATTAAGGCTCCAGTTTCCACAGTCCTATGATCTGACATGATGGCAACTAAGAAAGCAGTTTTCATAGATAAATGGGGCAGGGAGAAATTTGCCACTGGTTTGAATGGTGGTCTCAAACTGATGGAGAACCAGGTAGAGATCCCAGTAGGGGTAGGCTGCTAATAGAAAGTAAGAAATTGCCCAAGCCCTTAATGACTCTAGACAATGCTGGGTGAGCAAATCCAAAGAATCCCTCCCACTGGGGGATGAAAGGCTGATATGGAAGTCAAATGTACCTTACTTGAGCTAAAGGACAATCCCAGTTTATTCAGATCCAGCAGGTAATCCAGGATGAGTGGAAGTGAAATTGAATAAGGCCAGAGGGAGCAATGTCTGCACCAATGAGAGAATCTTGCCCATTTTTGTAGATCTTTCTGCTGTTTAGTAGCACTTACTGTATGTCCGCAGAGCAGGAAGCCTCTAATTCAGAGAACCATGGAGGAAGCATGCCCTGAGGCGTAGAACAGCTAGGTTGGGATGAAGCACAAGACCTACATCCTGAGACAGGAGATGAGGAATGACTGGATGCTTGAACAGTGGTTGGACAGATAGATGAAGCAGATATGAGTACCAAAGTTGTCTCGGCCAGGTTGGTACTGTCAAGATAACTCTGGCTCCATCCTGTCTGATCTTGTGCATAACCCATAGAATTAATGGTATGGGGGAAATGCATAAAACAAACCCTTCTTCCAAGGGAGAAGGAAGGCTTTTCCCGAAGAGTGGTGACCCAGGCCCACTCTTTCACAGAAAAGATGGCACTTCCTGTTTCTGGAGATGGTGAAAAGGTTGACCTGTGCCAGTTCCCATCTTTGGAATATGCTGCGGAGAATTTGAGTGTCCAACTTTCATTCACAGTCCTGTGAGAAGCGTCTGCTGAGGGCATCGGCTGCAGTGTTCTGAATGCCTGGGAGGTAGACAGCTGAAATATGGGCCTAATGGGCTATATGCCAGTTCCAGAGCTTCATGGCTTTGTCACACAAGGAGTGGGACCTTGCTCCCCCCGTTTGTTGATGTAGAATATGCAAGACATGTTCTCCATTATAACCCTGATTGCTTTGCCTTTGGGAATAAAATTACGGCAAGCATTCCTGACAGCCATGAGCTCCAACAGATTGATGTGTAGCCTGGTTTTTCAGGCTGTTCTTCTGCCTTTAATCAGGAGGGCATCAAGGTGGGCTCCCCATCCTAACAGGGGTTGTTAAAGTCACTGATGGGCTCAAGAGACAGAAAGGGATGCCCACGCAGACATTGATTTGTTCCTTCCACCAATTTAGGGATTTTTTTTTACCTGCAGGGGAACCATCAGCTGCCTGTCCAGGATGTCCTTGAGCAGGAAATAGGTTGATCTGAGTCAATCTTGGTTCAGCCTTGCTTGATCGGTCCTTGTATGGGTATCAGTGTGGATTTCTGTACATTCAGCTGCAGGCCCAACTCTTGGAACAGAGCAAGGAGGGTGGATGATAACACTACTTTGTAGGAGCAACCCTGGAGTAGCCAGTTGTCAAGGTACAGAAAGACTAAGATTGCGTCCTGCTAAAAGTAAGCCATTGCTACTGCTAAAACCTTTGAGAACACCCGAGGAGGCTGATGATAGGCTGAAGAGAAGTACCCAGTATTGAAAATGAGCCCGGCCTACGGTGAAGCACAGGTGTTTCCTGTGCGACCGTTGTATTGATACATGAAAATAGGCATCTTGTAGGTCGAGGGCCAAAAGCCAATCCATTTCCTCCAGTAAGGGAATTATAGTTGCCAGAGTCACCATCCTGAACTTCTGAGGCTTCACGTACTTGTTGAAGAGTCTTAGATCTAAGATCAGCCTCCACCCTCTGTCCCCACCAGGAAATATTTTTAATAGAGCCCCTTGCCCCTGTGGGGAGAAGGGACCAGGAACCAATTCTGTTGCTCCTAACCAGAGGAGAGAGTCCAGCTGTTGTCTCAACAAAAGCTCATGAGAGGTGTCCCTGAAGAGGGACAGGGAAGAGTGTGCAGGGGGTGGGAGATAATGTAAAATGGATGGTATAGCCCAATGTTATGACCTCCATGACCCATTTGTCCATGTTGATCTATTTCCAAGCTTCTGGAAACAAGAAAGATGGTCCCCAAAGTGGAGGAGGTAGGCCAATGGGCACAACTGTAAGTCCAGAGCTAAAGGAAGCTTCAAATCCTCAAGCAAACTATCAACACTGCTGCTTGGATGAGGCCTGGGTGGCCAAGGAGGGTGGTTGAGTGGCTCTTTCTCTCCCCGAAATCTCTCTCTCTTTCTGGCAGTTCAGAAGATCCATGGAGTCCAGAAAACTGAGTAGGACGTGACCTCTGGGCAGTCTCTGACCTACTAAATCTCTTATTATTTGCAGATTATATATAGATAGATAGATAGATAGATAGATAGATAGATAGATAGATAGATAGATAGATAGATAGATATGCAGTGATTTTAAGGTAGCCCTCGAGTCTTTCAGTGTGTGCAGGAACTCATTTGTGGTTTCCGAGAAGAGTTTATGACCATCCAAGGGGAGGTCCTCAACAGTGTTCTATACTGTCTCTCAGAAACCCTGAGAGCTGAAGCCATGGCGCTCTGCACATCACCACCACCATGGAGATGGATCTGGCAGCAGTGTTTGCAGCATCTAAGGATGCTTGAAGAGCAGTTCTAGCCAACAACTGGCCCTCACAGATGATAGACTGGAATTGCTCCCTGTGTTCTTGTGGTAACTGTTCAATAAATATCATAAGTCTGTTATAAATGTATGGGTATGGGTAAATGATGAAGTTGTATTTAGCTATGATCACCTGCTAATTTACAATCTGAAATTACAGGGTTGCTGATGAACGATAACTTACTGCTTTTTGTACTGTGATTTTAGTCTTGTTCATAAGCCAGCTGGCTATTTGCATGAACTACTTTTGTTCACAGTCTGAATTTCCAGCAAGCGAGTCAGACAGCAGCTGGTGATCCACTTAGAAATTCTTTTAGCTTTGAATTGTCAAAGAAACCCCCGGGGAGTTAGGTCTCCAATTCCCACTGGATTTCATTCAGAGTTGGAACCTGACCCACTTAGGCTCCTTGAAAGTCTCAGCTTTAAGGCTTAACACAAACAGGTATTATTGGTTCATGGCTAAATGGACATGATCCTTTGAGGTACTAAGAACTCGAATTTCATACTGACTTCAACAGAAGGATCAAGCCCTATGACAGCATGATGATGTAGCTGGAATAGTCCAAGTATTTGAGACACTATACATTATGCTGCTGTAATAAATGGAGACGCCCCTAAAATTTAGTAGTAGTAACTGTTGTCCACATTTGTTAATTCATAAGCACAACATTCAGTTGGAATCTGTAAAGCCTCATGCATGCTTAATGGTGATGGAGAAATAATAATTTGTATTTCTGTTGCACCTTCCATCAAAGGAGCTCAAAGTACTTTACACACATTGCAAAACCCTGTGAAGTAGCTCAGTGTTATCTCCATTTTACAAGTGGCATACTGGGGCACAGAATTTATGCAACTCAAAGCAGATGAGGCAGTGTCTTTTATATACTTCAACTCAACCAGAAGCTATGGGGTTTACTGAGGAATTATTGGGTAAAATTCTCTGGCCTGTGTTATGCAGGAGTCAGACTACTTTATCATAATTGTCCCAGCTTGGCCTTAAAAATCTATGAACAGGTTTCCTATATCCTGTTTCCCACTCCCAGGTCTCTCCAACCAGCAGATTGGTTCTCCGAATTGGATTTTTTCTATAATTTAGAGGCAGAAATGGCTTTAAAAGGTTATAGGTTTGCAGGGTTGATTGAACATGTCAGATGTTGATACGAGATAGGAGACAGATGGGGCAGTCTGCCCCAGGTCTTGCTTTAGCTTCCAGCCTTTGGATCTTGTAATGCCTTTCTCCCCTAGATTAAAGAGATCTTTACTACCCAATATTTTCTTCCTATGATGGTACCTTATACGCTGTAGGTAAGTCACCTCTCAATCTTCTTTTTGATTTCCTAAACAGATTGAGCTCTTAAATCTCTTTGTGGCACATGGGTCACATCTGCAACTACCAACCACAGATCAGACAAAACAGAGGCTTGAACCCCACCTCCTCTTCTTTCCCTTAATCGGAGTAGAACATTAGAGGCAGACATCTCTTTCCTTGGACCTTATCTACACTGGCAGTGGTGTTTACAGTACACATAGCTACACACCGGAGTGAAAAGCAGGCTGTGTCCACACTGTGATGTGTCACTACAGACGGCAATGGGGAGGCAGCAGGGAAAGGCTCTAGCAGCAGGACACTACACTACTAAAAATAGCAATGTAGATGTGGAAGGCACTACTTGGGTGAGTAGAGAGCCATGTAGGGTATATACCCTAAGATTCGGGTGCTCGCCTAAGCAGTGCCTCACAGCCTACACTGCTCTTTATACCGGTGCTAGTGGGACATGCAGGACCTGTACTCTACATGCCACGCGGTACGTGTAGACATAGCTTTAGAAAGACTAAAGTAGATGAGACATCCCTGTATGGCCTAATCATGCACTGTGACTCACTCACGCCAGGACTCACTCACAGCCATAACTAGACTCCGAGCACATTAAGAGTTTAAAAAAAAAAAAAAAAGGTTCTGCCAGCACCAATCCAAAGTTATCCACTGTAAACCTGGTATACTAATGAATACTTATAAATGATTAACTGCCAGAGTGGTTCAGTAGGAAATTCAATTGCAACTGTAACAGAAAACCCTGAAAAGCAAAACACTCTTAAAAATGACTACAGACTCCACATTTTACTCTGGTTCAGGTTATACTATGAAAAAACTTCGAGATGTAATTGAAAAACTGTAATTACAACAAATAAAGACTTGGCAGAAGCATGTGGGATTCTCCTCCGCCGACCCCCCCTCAATAATACAAGGGACCTATCAGGTCAACATGTTTCAGAGTAGCAGCCGTGTTAGTCTGTATTCGCAAAAAGAAAAGGGGGACTTGTGGCACCTTAGAGACTAACAAATTTATTTGAGCATAAGCTTTCGTGAGCTACAGCTCACTTCATCGGATAGTCAACACTATCTCACCCATGACTATTATGCTGAGAGGTACTGGTGAGTGCATGAGTCACAAATCTCTTTCAGATTGGGTGTGAATGCATCCTTCAATTAACATAGCTGCCAGGATTGCAAGCCCCCCACCTAAAACACAAGGGGGATGAGAATCTGTCCAGCAGTTTGGACTGAGTTGGTGGAGGAGTATAGCTGAATATTGTCTGTATCGTAGGGAGTAAGATGGGCAGCTTTGGGGGGGTGGGGGGTAGAAGTTAGAGGTCTATTACAGGAGTGGACAGGTGAGGCTCTGTGGCCTGCAATGTGCAGGAGGTTCAGACTAGATAATGACGGTCCCTTCTAGCCTTAAAGCAGTGGTCACCAACCAGTCAATCGCGATCGACTGGTTGATCCTAGAGACTCTCCCAGTCGATCGTGATCTCCAGTGGTGCAGCGGGGCTGCTGCTAAGGCAGGCTCTCTGCCTGCCATGGTCCCATGCTGCTCCTGGAAGCGGCCAGCGTGCCCCGTGGGGGGCGGGAGGGGAAGGGTCTCAGCACACTGCTCCTGCCTGCAAGCACTGCCCCCGTTCAATTCTCCGTTCCCGGCCAATGGGAGTTGCAGGGGCAGTGGCTGCAGAGAGGGGCAGTGTGTGGAGCCACGTTGGCCCCTTCTGGGAGCAGCATGGGGTCGGGGCAGGCAGGGAGCCTGCCTTAGCCTCACTGCGCTGCTTACCAGGAGCAACCCAAGATAAGTGCTGCCCGGTGGGAGGCTACACCCCAACCCCCAGCCCTGAGCTCCCTCCCAGAGCCAACACCCCATACCCCCTCCTGCACCCCAAGCCCCTGTGCCAGCCAGGAGGCCAGACTCCCTCCCAGAGCCTGCAACCCTCACCCGCTCCTGCACCCCAACCCCGTGCCCCAGGCTCAACCCGGAGCCCCCCTCCCACACTGTGAAGCCCTTGGCCCCAGCCCAAAGGCTGCACTTTGGAAGAAACTATCAAGGTTGGTAGGCCAGAGAACTGATCCACCTTGGAAGCACTATGTCTTTACATTGGGTTACCCATACATTTATTTTTAAAGTGACTGTTGCAGAACCTGAAAGAAATGTATCTATTGCATACCCCTTATATAAGACTTGCTCTGATAAACACTCCCAGTATATAGGCAGTGCATTCCATGCAAATGAGGAAATCAAATGCTGGCAGCAGTCGGGAATTTTATATTTAAAAGACAAACACTAAGCCCAATCCTGCAAGCTTTTATTAATGAAGTAATCCTTACTGAAAGTAGGGCTACTCGCCTGAGTAAAGATTACATTAGCATGAGTCTGCAGGATCAGATTATGGCTTTCAAAAGTCAGTCAGTTGAAAATTAAATTCACTCCTACAAACACACACTTCTATTATTTCCTGCACTGGGCGGCAACCAATTTTACTACCAATCTTCTAATTTTCTCCCATAGAGGCTGTTTGACAAAAAGCCTCCTCTTTGCACACATTATTGTCCTTTACTTACAAAATATTACCTGTTGGCTTTAGGAATAAATCACCTGACACTATCCATTATCTACTGGGAAAGCACTTGCCTTTAGTCAATGTGCCAATTGACAGTTCAAGTATCCATTCACTGCCCAAGGCCAGTAATTATTTCCTTCAGATTCTGAGCCAGATCTTCAGATGGTGTAAACTGGTGTAACTCCATTGCCTCTGATGGAACTATGTCAATTGGTGATTTGACCTATTATTTCTTGCATTTAACACACATTATTTCATTCCAGAAACACTCATACCAAGAAGAGTTACAACAATATGCTCCAATATCCTAATTTTACAGAACTGCACCATCTTGGGCCTGTGTCAGATCTGGATGTGATATGTATTTGATAGTACTGCCGCACTTCTTCTAAGACCACTAGGTATTAAGACCACTAGGTGACTAATCTACTAATTGTCTGGTATTTTGCTTTGATTGCTTTTGTGTAGTACCACCTTGTATCTTCCGCAGCTGCTCTCTGTATGGTAATACCCATTGTTTCACATTCTCTATGTATATAAATCTCCCCACTGTATTTTCCACTGAATGCATCCAATGAAGTGAGCTGTAGCTCACGAAAGCTTATGCTCAAATAAATTTGTTAGTCTCTAAGGTGCCACAAGTACTCCTTTTCTTTTTGCGGATGCAGACTAACACGGCTGCTACTCTGAAACCTCTCCTTACTCTGAAATCCACAAGAGGGGAACTACAATGGATCTCAGTTAGAAAATTAAAAAATAATCTGAAGCTTGGTCAAAGAATGTCTAAGGTAGTCGGACTACTGAGTTGTGCATTCCTGAAAAATCATGCTGAGTTTTGTTGTGTTTGTGATTCTTGTGATAGATGCATCGCTCTGGAAATAGGGAATGTTCAAGGACTATTATAGTGAGATGTGACCAATGCTATGGACACATAGAACAGTCAAAGCCTATTGTATTAACTATATAAATAATATATGTATCTTTATGGGCTGGCTTGTATTATATTCCTGGCTCAATGAATGAGCTAAACTATGTTTCCTGTAGGAACTAAAATCACTGTTGGGTACTTCATACAAATCCCTAATGCAGGTAACAAGTGTGTGGAAATAGCATATACTGGTTTGACTTGATTCAAGAGGCCTGGCAGACAAAGAACTTAAAACTGTATAAAGCTCCGGTGAAGGGACAGGAGTCACTGTCACTCCATCCAAGAACTGACAACAAACTGTGATCAAGAGAGCCAGGCCCTATAGAAAGAGCAAAAGTGCTTCAGGCCCTCGTAGGGGATCCACATAGAAGAGGGATGACTGCATAGCCAGCTCAGACATGCCAAGATAATCACAATGAATTGCAGGAGTTGGCAGTCCAAGCCCCAAGTCTGGAGGGAGGAGATCATGACAGCCAACCCTGAGAAAGGTGACAGAAAGCCTGAAATCAAAACTGCAGGTGCCCTCAAGGAGACCACAAAAGGGACAGAGGTGTCGTTACCTCAGAAACTGGGCAATTTCTTTTTGCAGTTCATTTCTGTCTGTGTCAGTATGACACACTTTATGTTCTCTCTTGCAGGGTAAGTCTATTCCTGCTCCCTGACCCCCCTTTTTTGTTTTGTTTTTTTAAAATAGTCACTAACAATAAACCTGAATTTTTTAAAAATTCAGCTACCGGGGGAAGAGGGGGGTTTGGGGAGGGGGGAAGGAGAAAAGGGATATTTTCCAATTAATTTCTCCATGGCTGATGATGGCCAAATACATTTTTTAAATTGTGTAACCTTTTATTTGGGGGTGCAGATGTCTGCCCAGTGCAACACTCAGGTGACAGGGTCACAAACCACAAACTGCACTAGTTACCTAATCACACTTGCCAGGGGAGTGGGTTTGCGGGAGAATTGTACCACTGAAACCATACCCAGCTCCAGGCAGGTCTCCCAACATCACAGACCCACAAACCCAGGTTTCATTGGTAGAATGAATCAAAACTATAATACATATGATATCTGGTGCTGCAGATGATCTGCAACAGAGATTTGCCCTCTAGCACAAAGACAAAGCCATCTGTGTCTTGACTTTCAATGGAGTCGTGGGCACTCAGCAAAATGAGGAAAAGTGTGTGCGTGGGAAGAGGGGGGAGGAAGACAGAGGAGACAAAATAGGATCTGCTGAGTAAATAGCAGGAAAAGAAGAAGAAGAAAAAGAAAAAGGAGGAGGAGGGCAGGAAGTCACAAGTTATGGCATTGTTTCATGTGAAAAACAAAATCAGATGGAAACAAGTAACTTATTATCCCTTCCATTAAATCTAAAAGGAATAAAAAAGAAGCAATTCAGGAATAGAGGAAAGAACGTAGAAAAATATTACAGCATTTATTTTTATGTTTTCTGAAAATTAGTTTTATTATTTATTCATCCACCCACTCCTTCCTTTTATTTTTTATTTTTTTTTCTTGTTTGTTTGTTTGTAACTGGAATCACTTTTTACTTCAGATGGGTACTGTTTGTTTTTTCAGTGCCACGATTATATCTGCAATTACTGTTTGTGGTTCTGTTCTGGTTAAACATGCTTATAAAGGTAGCATGTTATGTAACGCATTACAAATCTCTATTTCACAGGTCTTCGAAACTTAAAAAAAAAAAAAAACTCTCTGAATTAGTGGCTCCAAGTTTTCAAATTCTAAGTAATGCATTTCTCAGTTCAAGGGTTCCTGGAAAACACTAAGAATAACTGAGAAGAAACCAGGAACCACAAAAGCACAACAAATAGCAGCTGTAACACAATTATAACAACCTACGTAATTTCATAGCTCCAGGGAGTATTAGAAATTTCAACATACTTTTTGGACATATATTCAGCTTTCAGGCTGGAGTCATCAATAAATACATGTTTCTATGCTTTTGTTTTTAGAATTATCTTTTGCTGGGTATATAATGATCTTCCAGATGCTCAGAATTACATCTCCCACAATCAAAATACAGTGTAGGGATATAATAGGATTTACTACTACCAAGATTAAAGCTGAAAATCCACCAACACAAAGGCTTATTTAAAAAAGGTAATTATTTGCTATAAATACCCAAAAGGATTATTGTAAATTATTTGCAATGCATGATAAAAAATAAGTTTTGGTTTAATTTTAATTCAGATGTAGAAACATTGTGATCCATTGTGAAACACTGTGATAGAAACATGTGTTCATTCATTTATTTTACTAAAATCTGGTAAATAAAAACATGTTCTTTCCCTCTTGTAACTAGACTTTTCTGAAGACTTGTACTAGAGCTAATTAGCTTTAAGATGTCCTTTTTTGTAAAAGAAAAAAAACAGACTTGCCAGAAACATTCTTAAGACTTTACAGTAGATTTGTATTATTAAATCAAGCAGTTAAGAAATTTTTTTTTCCAGAAAGGTGCCACATTTTTTTTTTCATGTGAACTGTTAAATCAGCCAGTGGCTTTTCTAATAAATAGCTAGGTTGATTAAATCCAGACAGCATCATCAACTTTTACTACAACTGGTTTCAATTCCTTGATGTAAGTCTCTCTATTAAGCCACTCTTATAAGCCACTAGCTTGATTACAGTATGTGTTTTCTTTGAGACAGAAACCACTGCATAGTTAAATGCAAATTTGTTTACTGAACCTTAGAGTACCAATTTAGGACTAGTCATTATGTTATGTCTTTTACAGATGCATTCCTATAGATTGTGAAAAGCAGCATGGTACATTTGCAGGATGCAAACAGTCAGATTATGTATATGCCATTTGACCATAACAGTCATGTTTCCATTTGCAGTTACAATTAATTGCAGCAAGCCAAAGTTCTATACTTATTCACTATCAAACAATGACAAGTATTAAAATACTAACATATTAAAAATGACAAAACAAGTGACTAAAAAACAAGTAACGTTATGACAGGTGAAAATTCATGCACTCCAAAACTATTGATTTCAGTTGTATCCACTGTCTCCAACTCCTGATTTTAGTGAAAATTCAGATACATAATTTCATACCTATCCTTAACACCTGCTGGAGTCTAACATTCAGATATCTGTCTCGAGAAGGGAGAAGGCTCTTTTTTGACACAAACACAATGGTCATGTGTGTAAAATCTTGTTCACAATTTTTGCAGTGAGCACTTAACTTAAATGTACTGAGAAAGGCAAGAACAGTGGTTCTTGAGCTAATAAAACAGGGAAGTTCTATTGTACCAGCAAATTTTAAATTTATTTTAGCAGGTTGCTTAGAAAATGTACATGCTGGTGATTTATGCGTTCCCTGCACAAGAAGCAACTAGTGCTTTCCCCACTCTTTTGTTCAGGGAACCTTAAAGGACTTGAAATAGCAACTTTGGAGGAGTTTAATCTTAGAAATCCAATTATTACAATAGCTTTAATTAAATAGATACTGATCCCTGGAATATTTGTACACTTTTTTTTAAGTCTGTAGCTCGATCATGAACAATATCATTCTAAATTCAAGCTGCTTAGTTGTGACTTGTCATAGAAATCAATGTTTCTATCCCCAGAATGGATGGTTGCAACACTTGAAGAATCTGACCAGGAGCTTTGAAGCTTTCAAGGAGGAAATAGGTAGGCATGTGTGACCTACAGTTCAGTGTGCTTTGTTCCCCTCTGTACCCAACCCTCAGAGAAGACAAGTGTATTACAGTCCCTAGCTTCAGAGCTGGGCTCTTTAGCTCAAGGTGTAGAGACTAATGCTTTCAGCTCTGGAGGTAATCTAAGATGGCAGATGTTGAACTCTCTCTTTTGGGGCCATACAGGTCTTGCCTAAGGCATCATTCCTAAGGGGAAAATAGTCTACTGTAAGTTTTGACTAGATAAAGACATAAGCACATTTAAATTAGACTCGATTCACACTCATACATAATAACTGCATTTGCAGACCAATTTGCAGTGGGGGTGTAACCAGATCCTTGTCTGGTTCATTTAGTTACTTCAATGCCCAGGCTCTGTCATTGGGTTTGGGAATCCTTTTACCCGGTGTGTCAAGTAGCAATTCATTCCATATACGAACACTCACATGAGTGAGCTTAAAAGGGGCTATCTACATCATCTGTAAGAATGAAATGCAATGTCTTGAATATAATAGGAAGGCCAAAAAAGAATTTGAAGAACAGCTAGCCAAAGACTGAAAAAGTAATAGCAAAAATTTTTTTTAAGTACATCAGAACCAGGAAGACTGCTAAACAACCAGTGGGGCTACTGGACAATCGAGATGCTAAACGAGCACTCAACGAGAAACTAAATTAATTCTTTGCATCGGCGTTCATGGCTGAGGATGTGAGGGAGATTCCCAAACCTGAGCCATTCTTTTTAGGTCAGAAATCTGAGGAACTGTCCCGGATTAAGGTGTCATTAGAAGAGGATTTGTAACAAATTGATACATTCAACAGTAATAAGTCAGGACCACATGGTATTCACCCCAGGAGTTCTGAAGGAACTCAAAAGGTAAAATTGCAGAACTGCTAACCTATCATTTAAATCAGCTTCTGTACCAGATGACTGGAGGATAGCTAATGTGACACCAATTTTTAAAAAAAAGCTCCAGAGGTGATCCCGGCAATTACAGGCTGGTAAACCTAACTTCAGTACTGGGCAAACTGGCTGAAACGATAGGAAAGAACAGAAATGTCAGATACATAGATGAACGTGATTTGTTGGGGAAGAGTCAACATGGTTTTTCTAAAGGGAAATCATGCCTCACCAATCTACTAGAATTATTTGAGAGGGTCAACAAGCATGTGGAAAAGGGTGATCCAGTGAATAGAAGGAGTACTAGTGGCACCTTAGAGACTAACCAATTTATTTGAGCATAAGCTTTCGTGAGCTATAGATCACTTCATTGGCTGCATCCGATGAAGTGAGCTGTAGCTCACGAAAGCTTATGCTCAAATAAATTGGTTAGTCTCTAAGGTGCCACAAGTACTCCTTTTCTTTTTGCGAATACAGACTAACATGGTTGCTACTCTGAAACCAGTGAATATAGTGTACTTAGACTTTCAGAAAGCCTCTGACAAAAGTCCCTCACCAAAGGCTCTTAAGCAAAGTAACCTGTCATGGGATAAGAGGGAAGGTGCTCTCATGGATCGGTAACTGGTTAAAAGATAGGAAATGAAGGGTAGGAATAAATGGTTAGTTTTCAGAATGGAGAGAGGTAAATAGTGGTGTCTCCCAACGGTCTGTACTGGGACCAGTGCTATTCAACATATTCATAAGTGATCTGGAAAAAGGGGTAAACAGTGAGGTGGCAAAATTTGCAGATGCTACAAAATTACTGAAGACATTTAAGTCCCAAGCAGACTGCAAAGAGCTACAAAGGGATCTCACAAAACTGGGTGACTGGGCAACTAAATGGCAGATGAAATTTAATGTTGATAAATGCAAAGTAATGTACATTGGAAAACATAATCCCAACTATACATACAAAATGATGGGGTCTAAATTAGCTGTTACTCTCAAGAAAGAGATCTTGGAGTCATTGTGGATAGTTCTCTGAAAACATCCACTAATGTGCAGCAGCAGTCAAAAAAACAAACAGAATGTTGGGCATCATTAAGAAAGGCATAAATAGGACAGAAAATATCGTATTGCCTCTGTATAAATTCATGGTATATGCACATCTTGAATACTGTATGCAGATGTGGTTGCCCCATCTCAAAAAAGATATATTGGACTAGGAAAAGGTTCAGAAAAGGGCAACAAAAATGATTAGGGAGATGGAACAGCTTCCGTATGAGGAGAGATTAATATGACTGGGACTTTTCAGCTTGGAAAAGAGATTATTATGGGGGGATATGATAGAGATCTATACAATCATGACAGGTGTGGAGAAAGTAAATAAGGAAGTGTTATTTACTCTTTCTTATAACACAAGAACTATGGGTCACCAAATGAAATTATTAGGCAGCAGGTTTAAAACAAATAAAAGGGAGTATTTCTTCACACAACGTACAGTCAATCTGTGGAACTCCTTGCCAGAGGATGTTGTGAAGACTATAACAGGGTTCAAGAAAGAACTAGATAAATTCATGGAGGATAGGTCCACCAATGGCTAATATCCAGGATGGGCAAGGATGGCGTCCCTAGCCTCTGTTTGCCAGAAGCTGGGAATCGGTGACAGAGGATGGATCACTTGAGGATTACCCATTCTATTCATTCCTTCTGAACCACCTGGCATTGGCCACTGTCGGAAGACAGGATATTGGACGAGATAGACCTTTGGTCTAACCCAGTATAGCCGTTCTTGAATGTTCACAGAGAGCAAACCTCAAAAGGGGGAGGGAAAACATTTAAGTGTGATTCAAACAAAGCCACTTTCATGCTTAAATGCTAATGGAAAATGTTTGTAGTGTTTGCCAAGCTCTGCTATAAACTCAACCCCCTGCAGGACTACAACATAGTATAACAGTGTCAGAAACATGAGCCCCAATTCTGCAAGCTGATCTACATGGGCGTCTGGGTTGACTCATGTGGCTCAGTTTGCAGGACTGGTACCATCGTTTGTAAGTGTATCAAGTATAGACAAAAGTCATGTTACAAACATAACCGTGTTTCAGATGGTTTCAGTCGCAGTCACAACCCCCCATAATGAACAGTGCCTAGTGCTAAAAAGTCAAGAGGCCAAATTCAGCCATATTGTTATGCACTGAAGTGACAGTAAAGCTGCAGCTCTCACCCAATTTTAGCTCCAGACTCCCATCATCTTTGGTTTTTACAAAAATATATTCTACATTTAAATCCCACTCTCTTTAAAAAAATAATGATAATAAAAAAAGCGCCTAAAAATTCTCGGTTTCAGTACCACCTAATAAAAAAACATAAACCATGGGGGGAAATAACCTTGAAATGTGTAATTAAAAAACAAAAAACAAAAAAAAACCCAGAACCCTGCTGCAGTTCTTAAAATGCTTGTGTCGAAATAAGGATCACTATATTAGCATACAGTGACAGAGCCCAAATTGCGACATCATAAATTGTTTTATTTGATATATAAATTAAATACCCATGAGCATCTTAATTTTAAAACAGCAACTGTGAATTAAGATGCCCTACATAGTATATTTTGGGCCAAACTCTGTCTGCCTGGAACACAGCCAGGCAAAATTTAACATCCTAATTCTGGCTCCCAACAAACCCACAAAGAGGTAAAGTTGCTGTGTACAAGAACCACAAAGGAGAGGCCTAGCATGGGGCTTAGGCATCAGGCTATTGCTGGGGTTCTGAAACTTCATTGCACCGCGACCCCCTTCTGACAAAAAAAATTACTACATGACCCCAGGATGGGGGACCAAAATCCAAGCCCACCTGAGTCTAACTGCCCCGGGTGGGTGGGCCAAAGCCCAAGACCCCACCATCCCAGGTGGTGTGGACCCAAGAGCTTCAGCCCCAGGCTTCGGCCCCGGGTCCCAACAAGAGTAAGCTAGCCCTGGCGACCCCCATGGGGTCCCAACCCACAGTTTGGGAACCTCTGGACTACTGCAATCCCCACATCAGTGCATATGCACCCCCTGGCCCAAAATGGCAATTATGCAGATATACGCACATACTGCAGATTAATCCTACTCTGTGTAGGCCTAACCACCTATGCTCTGCATGAGGCCACTGACAGCCAGGATACAGACACTCACATTAACACTGTTCTGGATTCCTTTATGTGGTGGGCCAGACTTTGACCTTTTGTGAATAAAACAAGGCGTCTGTTTATTTATTGACCCTTGTTTACACATAGGGTTGCCAACCCTCCAGGATTGGCCGGGAGTCTCCAGGAATTAAAGATTAAGTCATGTAATGAAATCTCCAGGAATGCATCCAATCAAAATTGGCAACCTTGTTTACACACCACTAAAGGGCACAACTACCCCAGAGGACTGCATAAAGATGCTGTACTGCAGCCTGACCAGATTTAAGGATGGCTGGTCTAGCTGCACAAGGGGATTGCATGAAACCCCCATTCCATTCGTGGCAGGGACAGAGCTGCTTGGTGCAGGAATGGAAAACATGCACATCAACTTCAGTCACCCCTGGAAGCCACAGGTCTATCCTGACACACTTCTTCCCCACACCAAAATGGGGCTGATGGGGGATGACTACAGTAACCCTTGCACAGATCCTGCAAGGAGAGGAGGTATAAGACTGGGTTCCGGGAAGTTTTAAAGTTGGAGGAAAAAATGATGACAACAAAAGAATGTTATCAATCAGTTAATACTAAATGCTACTTTTTATCTGCACCAAGCAACTCTCCTGTGCTTTAAACTTGCAATGTTATTTAATGTCATAAAATTGAGAATGGGTGGAGCTATGTCTTCAAAACCCAAACACCCTCTCCACCTCCCTAGAAGCACAGCGGAGGAGAAGGCAGCAGATCAAGGTGAGAGAAGAGAGAATGTCCCTTCCATGACCTCATTCCCTTCTTCACACAAATGCCTCTCTGCAGGGAACCAGCTGCATGGCTAGAGTGCAGGCAGGTTTGCCTATCTCAGACCATAGAAAAGCCAGAGATGAAAATTAGCAAGAACTTACACACTTATAGCTTGCCAAAAAAACACAGAATTTTACATTTGCACATCTTCCAGGGGGCAAATATCAGGCCACTTCCCTGGTGTGCTGTTCTGAGATTCCCCTTTTTCTTGTGTGCCACCCAGGTCCATCTTTCCTTCTGCCCCGGTTTGTTTCACCTTGACATCTCATGCTGTTCCTTCTCCAGTGCTGATTCCTGCTTCAGCTCTTCCTCAGCCTGGTTTCCTCCACTCAGCTTATCCTTTACCCAGCTTTGATCTCTCATCACAGCCTGGATTCTCCACTCCCAGTTCTGCTGCCTATGCCCGGACTTCCACCCACAGTAACCTGAACTCCTGAAAAATCGGCTTCTCCTCCCACTCCCACCAACTAGCAGACTGATAGAATTTTAAAATTTAAATAAAACACCTGGTTTCTTTCCCAAAAATGGATCTGATTTTTTCTTCAGATATTGAAAGAGAACCAGTTACATACCACAACGATAGGGACTTTTTAAAAAACCTAGGATAGACAGAGGTCACCATAGTGTTTAAAAATTGTACTAGGATTTCTAGCTGAGTCAAGATGAAGGTTGCTTTCTATTTGTACCAAGTAAAGCGTTGTTTATGATTTATCATGGCCTGTATATACAAACACACAACTATGTTTTGCAAACCCTTACTCACATGAATAGCATTTACACACACAAGTAGTCATTTTGACTAGCCGGACTATTCATACAAACAAATATCTGCAAGATCAGGCCCATACATATGTATAAGGACATATAAACACATATATATTTCTACAAATAATAAGCTATGCAATAACTACAAGAATTATATATCCAAGACTTATTTTCTGGGCCTAAACTACCTCTCTAATATTTTGTAGTATAAAACTATATATGACAGAAAGCCAATGACAATGTAACATACCTAAGGGCTTGTCTACACTAGTAATTTACAGCGCTGCAACTTTCTCGCTCAGGGGAGTGAAAAAACACCCCCCTGAGCACAGCAAGTTTCAGTGCTGTAAAGCACCAGTGTACCAACACCGGGAGCCGCGCTCTCAGCGCTGGTAGTTATGCCCCTCGTGGAGGTGATTTTTTGAGAGTGCTGGGAGAGCTCTCTCCCAGCGCTCTGCCGCGACTACACAAGGCACATTAAAGCGTTGCTGCCCCAGCGCTTTAACATTGACAGAGTAGACTAGCCCTAATACAAGGAAATAGCTTGAGCTCACTGGAGGAGACTTTGTTAAATATACATCAACGTAACATTTGAATTAGCACCTGAACTACAGATGGTGAACTCTGTGTTTATTTTTATAAGGAATTATCAGTCAACCATCTTACTGATTGTGGACGCTGCAAAGAGATGGCACAGATAGATCCCCTGTGTGACGTTGCACTCCATATGATTCTATGAAAGTATGCTAATGAGCGTGAATAAAATGTAACTGGAATATGCTTCATGCAAAAGGCCTCTTGTAAGGTATCATTACAAAGCTTATAATCTACGGAGTGTGGTCATCCTATTTGTATAAATGTATCATTCTTGTATCTGAAACTAGAGATATGAATTGTAACTCTGAGGTCCTATTGTAATTATGCAAAGTGTGGGCCATTAACGGTAGTTTGGAATCTTGATGGCTCCCATAAACTAGGACAATTGGTTGTAAATGGTTTCAGAGTAACAGCCATGTTAGTCTGTATTCGCAAAAAGAAAAGGAGTACTTGTGGCACCTTAGAGACTAACCAATTTATTTGAGCATAAGCTTTCGTGAGCTACAACTCACTTCATCGGATGCATACTGTGGAAAATACAGAAGATGTTTTTATACACACAAACCATGAAAAAATGGATGTTTATCACTACAAAAGGTTTTCTCTCCCCCCACCCTACTCTCCTGCTGGTAATAGCTTATCTAAAGTGATCACTCTCCTTACAATGTGTATGATAATCAAGGTGGGCCATTTCTAGCACAAATCCAGGGTTTAACAAAAACGTCTGAGGAACAGTGGGGGGGGGGAATAATAAACAAGGGGAAATAGGTTACTTTTTAAAATGCATCAACCATTCCCAGTCTCTATTCAAGCCTAAGTTAATTGTATCCAATTTGCAAATTAATTCCAATTCAGCAGTCTCTTGTTGGAGTCTGTTTTCGAAGTTTTTTTGTTGAAGGATACTCACTTTGAGATCAGAAATCGAGTGACCAGAGAGATTGAAGTGTTCTCCGACTAGTTTATGAATGTTATAATTCTTGACATCTGATTTGTGTCCATTTATTCTTTTACATAGAGACTGTCCAGTTTGCCCAATATACATGGCAGAGGGGCATTGCTGGCACATATCACATTGGTGGATGTGCAGGTGAACGAGCCTTTGATAGTGTGGCTGATGTTATTAGGCCCTGTGATGGTGTCCCCCGAATAGATATGTGGGCACAGTTGGCAACGGGCTTTGTTGCAAGGATAGGTTCCTGGGTTAGTGGTTCTGTTGTGTGGTATGTGGTTCCTGGTGAGTATTCACTTCAGGTCGGGGTGCTGTCTGTAGGCAAGGACTGGCCTGTCTCCCAAGATTTGTGAGAGTTGTAAATGAGTCTGTTTACTTGCAAGCTTCCCTGTGAGTCAGGCCAGGAAGAATGAAGGCTTGGGGTCTCACAGGACATGTGACCACGTCACCTGGTACTGGACTCCATCTTAAACCTGGTGCTTTTCCATTTAGAAGGAGGGGTGGGAACCCAGAGAGACAAAAGATTCCTGCTTTGTGCCAAAGCTATATAAGGGGGTGGAACAGAACAAAAGAGGCTGCAGTCATAAGAAATCCCCTAGCTACCACCTGAGCTGGAACAAGGACTGTACTGGGGAAAGGAATGGGCCCAAACTAGAAAGGAGTCTAGTCTGTGAAAGAAGTTTATTGGAACATCTCTGAGGGTGAGATTTATCTGTAATCAGTTTCTTAATGTATTAGGCTTAGACTTGCGTGTTTTCGTTTTATTTTGCTTGGTAACTTACGTTGTTCTGTCTGTTATTACTTGGAACCACTTAAATCCTACTTTTTATATTTAATAAAATCACTTGCTTATTCATTAACCCAGAGTAAGCAATTAATACCAGGGACAGCAAACAGCTGTGCATAGCTCTCTGTCAGTGATATAGAGGGCAGACAATTTATGAGTTTACCCTGAATAAGCTTTATACAGAGTAAAATGGATTTATATGGGGTTTGGACCCCATTGGGAACTGGGTATCTGGGTGCTGGAGACAGGAGCACTTCTTAAGCTGGTTTCAGTTAAGTCTGCGGCTTTGGGACATGTGGCTCAGACCTGGGTCTGTGTTTGCAGCAGGCTAGAGTGTCTGGCTCAACAAGGCAGGGTTTTGAAGTCTCAAGCTGGCAGGGAAAACGGGCTCAGAGGTAGTTCTCAGCACATCAGGTGGCAGTCCCAAGGGGGTCTCTGTGACCAAACCCGACACACCCTGCTCCTGAGCAGAGGCCCTAGCACTAGCACAGGCGGCGGGGAGAGGGGGACAGGGTTGCCTATGTGCATCTCCTTGCAGGATGGAGGCCCATATGTTTAAAACAAGGTTAGATGTCATTAAAATGGAGATACAGGTCCAGATCCTTAGCTGGTGTCAACCATCATTGCTCCTTTAAGTCACCTGAGCTACAACAAGAAGGTTCCGCTGCAGTATCAGTTCCGTGATTTGGGAGCAGAAGGAACCTTTCATATGGTAGCACAAAAGCATAAATAACCCTATCGTAATGAAAATATAGATCCAAAAGTTCAAGCCATAGAATCCAATCACACCTTCCTGCTGTTATAGAAAACCTATATATTTGTAATCCTATCTTCCACTGTAAAAAAATTAAACATGATATATGCTGTTGCAGATGTTTAACACACCAGGGAGCTCTGACAACACTGACTAGCAGCCTGCATCTCTGATTGTCTTGCTTCCCATTGTGTGTAGGCTGTTCAGTGCTGGGCCTGTAATAAAGAAAAATCTGAAGGGCGGGGGAAGGAAGGGGAAGGAGCACATGCTTATTTTGTAAATTCAAGACACAAAGCAAATTTATTTTCCAGAGTCTGTTTCCATAACTGGTATGGACGGTGCTCCTAGACAGATAGCATTATCAAGTGTCCCTTGCATGACCTAAATTGGTAAATAACACCATTTCAGTGCATTTGGAATGAGTCATCCCTAAATAATAAGGTAGAGATGTGTTTCTATGTCATTAATGATCTTGCTGAAGTACAGTGAACATAGCACTCTGTCTCCTTTAGCATCTCCGTACTCAGACTGAGCCGGTAACAGTCCTGTTTGCATGTAATACATTATTCCCCAAGACACACTCTGGTTCCATCTGATGATCCCCAATCAAAGCCTGGCTTTTAGGGAACAAGAAATAATTTTCCAGAAACAGGACCATGTACTGGGGCCTACCGAGACCCTACACCTGCTGCCATGGCCCATAGGTAATGCAATCATTAGGACTAGAGGTAGGCTGGAAACCCTGTGGAGCAGTGATCATTTATAAATTGGCAGTTCCTGTGACAACCCCAAAAGGTTGCTGATCATCAGAGGCTGCTCTCTTTGTTAAATATACAACCACCCCTGGTTGCATTCTCTCTCTCACCTAAACTCCACGGGGGTGGGTCAAAAAGTGCATGCCCTAGCCCTGCCCCAACAGCTCTCTTCCCTCTGTCCTACGCAATCTCTTCCCTCTGTCCTATGCAACCTACTCCTTCCTTCTGTATGAACCACAGTCATGAAGAAGGGACTTCACAGGATTTGGAAGAGAGGAGGGGTGGAACCATTGCTATAAAGGTGGCTAACCCCTCCTGCACCTCCACCCAGTACTGAGGAGATCTGTGCTCAGTGGGAACCCTTTACGTGTGGATCTAAAGAGGGATGATCTGCATCATATTGACAAGAGTCTTTCTAAAATCTTCCCCAGAGCAGCCAGATAGCAGTTAAATCAAAGATATGCTGAAGATTAGATTTAGCAAAACAGTCAGTTGACCAGCCAAATAATGTCAACTGACAGGTCAGTTGAACCCCCGTTAGTTGACCATGGTAAAATAGTGTCAAATATTCTGGCAAGAATGCCCTGAGGTAGGTGGCAGTTTACCTTTTGGATTGCAACATAGTGCCATCTGTTAGCAAGCCTACTTACACATCTTGATCTCTCACTTTACTACAAAATGCTACCTGTTGAGAAAGATAAACTGGAAGCTGACTGACTGGAATCTTCTAGAATATTGTAAAGATGTACATCTTTATTTGTACACCAGCCCATCAATGTATATGTTGGTTTACAAAGCACATTAAAACAAGTTCAAAGAGATAGTCCCTGCCAGGAAGAGCTCACAATCTAAACCCATAACTATTTCACATTTGGGGACAATGTATACCTTCAAATCAGCGGCACTGCTATGGGTACCCGCATGGCCCCACAGTATGCCAACATTTTTATGGCTGACTTAGAACAACGCTTCCTCAGCTCTTGTCCCCTAATGCCCCTACTCTACTTGCACTATATTGATGACATCTTCATCATCTGGACCCATGGAAAAGAAGCCCTTGAAGAATTCCACCATGATTTCAACAATTTCCATCCCACCATCAACCTCAGCCTGGACCAGTCCACACAAGAAATCCACTTCCTGGACACTACGGTGCTAATAAGCAATGGTCACATAACCACCACCCTATACCAGAAACCTACTGACCACTATTCCTACCTACATGCCTCCAGCTTTCACCCAAACCACACCACACGATCCATTGTCTACAGCCAAGCTCTACGATACAACCACATTTGCTCCAACCCCTCAGACAGAGACAAACGCCTACAAGATCTCTATCAAGCATTCTTACAACTACAATACCCACCTGCTGAAGTGAAGAAACAGATTGACAGAGCCAGAAGAGTACCCAGAAGTCACCTACTACAGGACAGGCCCAACAAAGAAAACAAGAGAACGCCACTAGCCATCACCTTCAGCCCCCAACTAAAACCTCTCCAACGCATCATCAAGGATCTACAACCTATCCTGAAGGACGACCCATCGCTCTCACAAATCTTGGGAGACAGGCCAGTCCTTGCTTACAGACAGCCCCCCAACCTGAAGCAAATACTCACCAGCAACCACACACCACACAACAGAACCACTAACCCAGGAACCTATCCTTGCAACAAAGCCCGTTGCCAACTGTGTCCACATATCTATTCAGGGGACACCATCATAGGGCCTAATCACATCAGCCACACTATTAGAGGCTCGTTCACCTGCACATCTACCAATGTGATATATGCCATCATGTGCCAGTAATGCCCCTGGGGAGGGGAGGGATAGCTCAGTGGTTTGAGCACTGGCCTGCTAAATCCAGGGTTGTGAGTTCAATCCTTGAGGGGGCCATTTAGGGATCTGGGGCAAACACTGGGGACTGGTCCCACTTTAAGAAGGGGGTTGGACTAGATGACCTCCTGAGGTCCCTTCCAACTCTGATATTCTATGATTCTATGTACATTGGTCAAACTGGACAGTCTCTACATAAAAGAATAAATGGACACAAATCAGATGTCAAGAATTATAACATTCATAAACCAGTCGGAGAACACTTCATTCTCTCTGGTCACTCAATTTCTGACCTAAAAGTGGCTATTCTTCAACAAAAAGACTTCAGAAACAGACTCCAACGAGAGACTGCTGAATTGGAATTAATTTGCAAATTGGATACAATTAACTTAGGCTTGAATAGAGACTGGGAGTGGTTGAGTCATTACACAAAGTAAAACTATTTCCCCTTGTTTATTCCCCCCCCCCCCGTTCCTCAGACGTTCTTGTTAACTGCTGGAAATGGCCCACCTTGATTATCACTGCAAAGGGTTTTCTTCCCCCCCCCCCACTGGTAATAGCTCATCTTAAGTGATCACTCTCCTTACAGTGTGCATGATAAACACCCATTTTTTCATGTTCTATGTGTATATAAATCTCCTCACTGTATTTTCCACTAAATGCATCCGATGAAGTGAGCTGTAGCTCATGAAAGCTTATGCTCAAATAAAGTGGTTAGTCTCTAAGGTGCCACAAGTACTCCTTTTCTTTTTGCGAATGCAGACTAACACGGCTGCTACTCTGAAACCAATCTAAACTGAAAAAAGAAAAGGAGTACTTGTGGCACCTTAGAGACTAACCAGTTTATTTGAGCATGAGCTTTCGTGAGCTACAGCTCACTTCATCGGATGCATATGCATCCAATGAAGTGAGCTGTAGCTCACGAAAGCTCATGCTCAAATAAACTGGTTAGTCTCTAAGGTGCCACAAGTACTCCTTTTCTTTTTTCTTTTTACGAATACAGACTAACACGGCTGTTACTCTGAAACCAATCTAAACTGAGTGGACTAACATGCAGAAATTAACTCAGAAGGGAGTGTGGAAGGGAGAGGAAGGTTCAGCGCCATTAAATCTCCTCCTGCAACACAAAGAGAATAGATGCACAGCCATTAAGCAGTTTGAAGATTTGGCCTGCTGCCTACCTAGCATAAGTGCATTTTAAAATGACTTTCTTTTACAGTTGCTATGCGTGTTTTATTTGTTTAATTTCATTTCTCTTTTCTTTTGTAATCTTGAATAACGTTCGCATTTAAATGCTAACCTAATGTTGCTAAAAATGGTAATAATTATGTGTTCATTTTTTGAACTTCATTTCACTGGTCTCCATTTTTCTGAGTTACAATAGCTCACAAGTAACTTTTTTGGAATTAGGCATAATAATCTACCAAGGGTAAGGCCTACTGGAGACCATAAAGTCTTATTTGTGTGTGTGTGTGTGTGTGTGTGTGTGTGCGTGTGTGTGCGCACTGTTCTAATAAACTAGTGCTTTACAATATTTGACCATTTTTTACATTTGATCAATCAAATGCCCAATTATTTTTAACCCGTCAAATGCCCAACCCTAGTGAAAACTATTGCACCCACCCTCATTTTGTCTTTACTTTCCCCAGTAACCCTCGCCCCCTGCAAAAGTCATACTTTGTATTAATTTCTCATTCCATAGCCTTTTTTTTTGAGCCAACAGAAATTTAAAAAAAAAGTAATACTAAAAAGACCAAAACCTATATTAGTATAGCTATACTGGGATACCCTTTCTAGTACAGACATAGCCTCCTAATGGAAATGCAGCTTATATGGGCAAAGATGTTCTTTTGTTGGTACAGCTTGTACCATTTCCCCAAATAAAATAAGCTATACCGGCAGAAGCACTCTTTTGCTGACCTAACTGCATCTACATTAGGCCTTTGGAATTTGAAAAAAATCATATTCCTAACCAACATAGTTATGCTGGAAAAAATCATTAAGTATAGACCAAATCCTAGACAGTGCTTCAAAAGACACAACTGTCTAATGTTTACCTTTTGGACTTTGTCTCCCAGTGACATATTACACAAACTTATTAGATGCAAACACACACTGAAAATGGTTAAAAAAAAAGCTGCCTATATGAACTCTTTCAAAGGTTACTTTTACATAACATGTAGCAAAGAAATGGGAACTTCATAAGAGACGGTTAAAAAGAACACACATTGGTGTGTTTTGTTTTCTCAAAAAAAGTGTGGTATTTGAAGCCAGGCCCTTTGGCTTATCTGTTGTAAACCGTGACTGCTTCCCAATGCCGTACCACTCAGTATTTCCTAGAGAAGGGATTCTGAGAAAGGAAAAAAAAGAAAAAGAAAAAGAAAAAAAAAGTCCTGGTTCCCTAGAAACATTAAATTAACACAAGGGATCTGTAAACGAAACAGCAGAGGTTTGAAAGCCTTACCCTTTACTGTTTCCTGCCTTCTTGGAAAAATCTCAGGATTAAAACAGATTGGATTACATTACAGGACTGGTTGCTGCTGAAGAATTTTATTTTCAGTTATAAAATATGATGTTTACTTTCTCTCTAATTCAGTTTGTTTTTCACCTTCATTTTGTTGCACTGTTACTAAGGCTCCTGTGAGACATCGAAGGTCTGCGTTTGCATGAAAATTACCACACACAATCATTAACCATTCCTCACTTTGCAAAACAATCCTTGTTGGAAAATGCATAGTATGTACATTTTTGATTTAAGGAATGTCCTATTTCCAAATGCATTTCAGTCTGATTTTTGCTTTGACCGGATTTTTTTTAAAAGTACATTGAAAACTACTGATAATTTAATGATTTAAAAGGAAAGCAGATGAGTTCTGAACAAACACTACAAGGACATTAACCTACTTCAGCCTTTGAATCGGGAATTGTGAATAAGTGATCAAATTTAACCTTATACTCTTCACTTTCAAAGGTAATCTCATAGATTCTAAGGCCAGAAGGGACAATTGTAATCTTCTAGTCCAATCCCCTGCATAACAGAGTCCATAGCACTTCCCGCAATTTCTAGAGCGGATCTTTTAGAAAAACATCCAATCTTGATTTAAAAATTGTCTGTGATGAAAAATCCACCATGACCCTTTCGTAAATTGTTCCAGTGGTTAATTACTCTTACTGTTCAAAATTTACATGTTATTTCCAGTCTGAATTTGTCTAGCTGAGCATACACAGTAAAGCTCGGAGTAAGCATAGTCACATATCTGTTGCCCAGTACTATCTAATAAGAACCATACTGCAGAAGACTGAATACATCTAGGACTCCGAATCTAATATTGCGGTTGCAGGCAACATTCCCTTTAATACAATGGGAATTAAATTTAGGTGATGGCCACAGGATTAAGGCTCCTGGGTCACATCATCTGCAGCAATTTTTACATTCACGTTTAAATATTTTAAGTAGCTGAAATGAAAGCTCCCGGCATTCTCAGCTGACATCAAGAACTGTTAAAGAGGAAAAACAAAAGATTCTTGATAGCAAAATATTTAACACCCTTTTTGGAAATAAATTGTTACTGGGAACTTTTGGGGTGTCTCCACAGTCAGCCACTGCTGTACATAAAAACTGCTTATGCCTCTGAACTCACAAGAGCATTATATAAAACCCGAACAGCGTCACAAGGTGGGATAACAACGCAAAATCATAGGGCTCTATATTAATCCTAGAGATACAGGAAATATTAGTGGGTACTTTGAAAAGTATGCTACTGCCTGCGTAAAAGCAGTAACAGATATTCAAGATATGCAGCAAAGCTTCCCATATACTATAGATAAGAGTAGAGCCTACAAAGTCAACAAAGCAGACCTTGACAAAAAATTGACTTCAGCAGCTTTATGAACACATAAGACATTTATTAAAGGTAGCCTTTTCCAGCTTTGAATGGTTACGTGGCAGAATGGGACTGCTTTACAGTGAAAAGGAGTGGTGAGGGGCAGGATTAGTTTGCCTTTCTTACTGTCTTTTCGTAACATTTGTCTGTTAGGTTTTAAATTTCCCAATACCACTCAGATATCAAAACACAAAACAAAAGTTTTAATAGAGATACACTTCCCCAGTAGCATAATGCTGGGCAAATTTATATTATCTCTTAAAAAAAATCACATATCACAGATTGAAGGAATATTGAAAGAAATTGATTACACACATCGGCAACTGAGTGAAAACCTTTACTCAGATTTTTTTTAAACTGTAAATATTTTTGTTTAAAAATATGGGGAAAACAGTTTTATAAAATCCTCTGTGGATTCATCTTGGCAAACAGCTAAAAGAATCATCTTTCATTTAAGGAGAATAAACACCAGCATGGAGTCAAACTGTGCAGCCTTTATTTATTTTTAACGTCAGACATATACAGAAAAATACAAGTGACATGAACTGATGTAGTTTGCACAAAAGCTCTAAAAATTCACAAGTATTTGTGTGTGTTCTCTTTCACATCATTTTAGCATCACATAAAAATAGATTAACACTAGGGTCATACAATTATTACACCACTGAACAAATATCTATAGTGTAAAGCATTCTCTACTCAATAATAAAACACTTGAAAATCCTTCCAGAAAGTCAAGTGTGAGCCACATCTTCTATATCTGATGAGAATCTGGAGGTAATTTTAAATGACTTGCAGAACAAACAAACATTTTCACATTTTCTATTATCCACCCAGATTAAACCGCAGTCAGACATTCAAATGATATTAACTAGTCACAAAACAGGACACTGGCTCTGAAACCTTCAAGATATTATTTTAAAAATTCAGCCACAGAATTATAGCAGTTTTGACAGCACAATGAAAAAAATCTTTACAGAGAGAGTGTTTTTGTTCACTAATCTCACAAATATACCATTTAAGTCATCATAATATAAAAAGGTATTGGAAGGGATGGAAATTATTCTCATTTTGATTAACTATATTCCAATTCTGCTCTGAACTAATTTAGAATAATTCACAAAAAATATATTTTTATATTCCTTTGATTTCTTTAAGAATTTTTTGTTTGTTTGTTTAAAACAGTATAATTGTGAGACAGCCACTGAGGGCTGGATTTTCACAGGTGCTGAGCACCTGCAGTTCCCATTGACCTCAGTTGGATTTCGGCATGCTCATTGCTCTGACAAGTATATAAACTAACAAAAAACCAAACAAGATATGAGAAGACAAATGACTCTTTTAGGCCATCATACCTACTATAATCCCATGGCTAAATGTTGTTAAAACAGTGTTAAAGTTATATTATTAATAGGGCTGTCAATTAATCACAGTTAACTCACACGATTAACTCAAAAACGTTAATTGTGATTAATCGCAGTTTTAATCACACTGTTAAACAAGACACTACCAATTGAAATTTATTAAATATTTTTGATGTTTTTCTACATTTTCATATATATCATGTATTCTCTGTTGTAACTGAAATCAAAGTGTATATTTTAATTACAAATATTTGCACTGTAAAAATGATAAACAGAAGAAATAGTATTTTTTCAGTTCACCTCATACAAGTACTGTAGTACAAGCTTTGTCGTGAAAGTGCAACTTACAAATGTAGATTTTTTTTTTTTACATAACTGCACTCAAAAACAAAAATGTAAAACTTCAGAGCCTATAAGTCCACTCAGTCCTAGTTTTGTTCAGCCAATTGCTAAGACAAACAAGTTTGTTTACGTTTACAGGAGATAATGCTGCAGTCTTCTTATTTACAATGTCAACAGAAAGTGAGAACAGGCATTTGCATGGCACTTTTGTAGCCAGCACTGCAAGGTATTTACATGCCCGATATGCTAAATATTCGTATGCCCCTTCATGCTTTGGCCATCATTCCAGAGGACATGCTTCCATGCTGATGACACTAGTTAAAAAAATAATGCATTCATTAAATTTGTGACTGAAGTCCTTGGGGGAGAATTGTACATCCCATGCTCTGTTTTACCCACATTCTGCCATCTATTTCATTTTATAGCAGTCTTGGATGATGACCCAGCAAATGGTGTTCATTTTAAGAACACTTTCCCTACAGATTTCACAAAACGCAAAGAAGGTACTAATGTAAGATTTCTAAAAATAGCTACAGCACTGGACCCAACATTTAAGCATCTGAAGTAACTTCCAAAATCTGAGGGGGACGAGGTGTGGAGCATTCTTTCAGAAGTTTTAAAAGAGCAACACTCTGATGCGGAAACTACAGAACCCGAACCACCAAAAAAGAAAATCAACCTTCTGCTGGTAGAATCTGACTCCGATAATGAAAATGAACATGCATCGGTCCACATTGCTTTGGATGGTTTTTGAGCAGAACCCGTCATCAACATGGACGCATGTCCTCTGGAATGGTGGTTGAAGCACGAAGGGACATATGAATCTTTAGTGCATCTGGCACGTAAATATCTTGCCATTCTGGCTACAACAGTGCCATGAGAACACCTGTTCTCACTGTCAGGTGACATTGTAAACAAAGGACTGGGCAGTATCATCTCCTGCAAATGTAAACAAACTTGTTTTTCTGAGCGATTAGCTGAACAAGTAGGACTGAGTGGAGTTGCAAGCTCTAAAATTTTACATTGTTTTATTTTTGAATGCAGTATTTTTGCACATAATTCTATATTTGTACGTTTAACTTTCATGATAAAGAGATTGTACTACAGTACTTTTATAAGGTGAGTTGAAAAAATACTATTTCTTTTGTCTTTTTACAGTGCAAACACTTGCAATCAAAAATAAATATAAAGTGAGCACTGTACACTTTGTATTTTGTGTTGTAACTGAAATCAATATATTTGAAAATGTAGAAAACATCCAAAAATATTTAAATAAATGGTATTCTATTTTTAACAGTGCAATTAGTCACAATAAATTTTTTAATCGCTTGACAGCCCTAATTATTATTAATATTATATTCTAGCAACAAGTAGACCCAACGCAGTGTGCAATCCAATCTAAGTTTTAAAGTCAATTAGCCAAATTCTCTCATTTACACCTATTCAATTTCAATATTAATTTTAGTGACATAAGTGACTTCAGAACATTGCACTAATGTAGCTGAGGGCAAATTTGGCCCAGTGTATGGGAAATTATATCCATTAAAAAACTCACTAAATTATAATTATCTTTTTATAGTCTTCTGGCTCCTTTCATTATTTGGAATAATGGTATATTTGTGAGAGAGCCATTAATGGCTAAGACACTAAGGCTATGTCTACACTACTGCATATGTCAGCAAAATTTACGTCACTTAGGGTGTGAATATTCTACTCCCCTGAGCGACATAAGCATTAGTGTGCACAGCTCTATGTTGGCAGGAGAGCTTCTCCCACTAACATAGCTTATTCTGCTTGCATAGGTGTTTTTTTTTATGCCGACGGGAGAGCTCTCCCCTATAGGTATAGAGCGTCTTCACCACTCACGCTGAAGCGGCACAGCTGCGCTGCTGTAGCACTGTACATATAGACATGGCCTAACATATTCACACAAAAGTAGTCTCAGAAATGATTTTCTTGTCCAACTGTCACAACTTCTGTGTATTTGAAGAAGCAATTGTATATTAATGTCTGTATAACAACTGCAAATTGCTACAGTAACAGGGTTATATGAACATGTATAAAGCTATTCAAGCACAAATCTTCAGAATAAGGACATATTAATGAATAAATTATTTCAATAATGTAATAAAAGGATATCTAATTTAAAACCATATAGATATTATTTTACAAGAGGATATGCTAACAGGCTTTAAAAACTTATTAGGATATAGTAAATACATTTGTAATGAAAATTATGTATTTGGTTAAATGTCATTTGGTGCATTAGTTAGATCTGACATGATAAAAGTTCTATATGCTTTAGGGAGGAGAATTGGAAAAAAAAAATCAAACTTCATTGCATCTACAGTGTGCATGATAAACACCCATTTTTTCATGTTCTCTATGTATATAAATCTCCCCACTGTATTTTCCACTGAATGCATCCGATGAAGTGAGCTGTAGCTCACGAAAGCTTATGCTCAAATAAATTGGTTCGTCTCTAAGGTGCCACAAGTACTCCTGTTCTTTTTGCGAATACAGACTAACACTGCTGCTACTCTGAAACCAGGAAAGAAATGGTTTTAAACAATTTAATGAGCTTCTTACTAAAAAACCTATTAATGATGCTTAGTAGGAAAATAAGCCAATGCATATTGACAATAAAAACAAAAGCAATGCTGTAATTAGTAGCCTTCAGGATGAAAAATCATGACTTGCTTGGTTATATACAGTGGGGCAGATCCTCAGCTGAGGTGTGACATAGCTGCACTGACATCAGTGCAGCTATACCGATGTACACAAAGCACAAGATAAGAGTATTAGTTGCCATCTGCTACAGACCACCAAATCCCACTATGGAACTTACGCACCTATCTGCATGTTCATGGGGAACTTCAATTTGAGTGACATATGCCGAGGGTTTCATGCTACCAGTGCTAAAACTTCCTTGGAATTACTAAATATTATAGAGGACAATTTCCTAACTCAAGAAGTGCTGTAACCAACACAGGAAAATTCTATATTAGACCTTGTCTTGACACAGAGAGGAACTGATCATAGAATTAAAAATTAATGGTAGCTTACAATGGATCATAAATTCACCACGTTTATAATGTCCAAACAGAATAAAGTCCAAATCAGTCATATAAATACTTGATGCTTTAAAATGGCCATTTTCATAATTATTGAGCCACATGAACTGGGAGGAAAAATTTAAATCAGAAAAATGTGAATGATAATTAGGAATTGTTTAAGAACACTTGACTAGATGCCCAAAACCTACAATCCCACAATCAAGAAAGGTGGCCATGTTGGTTAAAAAACAGACCTGGTTTAGAGGGGAACTGAAGACAGCTATAAAAATTAATAAAAAATAAAAATAAAAAGTTGATAGTAATGAATCTAAATCAGAAACTACGAATTGTAGAAAACTGGAAAGGGAAGCAAAGGCACGCAGGGAGAAATCCATGGCCAGCAGAGTTAAGGATAATAAGATGGAGTTTTTTTAACTGTATTAGGAACAAAAAGAATCCTGATAATGGTATTGATCCATTACTAGTTGTAAATGGTAGAATTTTCAGTAATAATGCAGAAAAGGCAGAAATGTTCAATAAATATGTCCATTCTATATTTGGAGGAAAAACTGTGGCCCAAGCTGGGGCTGTGCACCCACCCCCCGCTGCTTTGCCTGGGGCTGCAGCCAAGGCTGTGCCCCCCTGTGGCGGTGGGATGGGGTGGGGGGCAGCTCTCATTCCTTCTCTCATAGGCACCGACTTCCTGATTTCCCGGGGGGTGCTTGACCCCTGCTCCATCCCAGGCCCTGCCCCCACTCCACCCCTTCCACCAAGGCCCCACACTGCCCCGCCTCTTCCTGCCCCCTCCCCAAGGGCGCCCCATGGAAACTGGTGCCTCACCGTACTGGGGGGGCATGATCTAAAGGGGAGGTCACATGCCTGGTCACATGTCCCCCCGGTGAAGTGCCCCCCCCCATGCCCAGCCCAGGGTCACCGTGCTCTCCCTGACCTATGTTACCAGCAGGGGGGAGGTGTGCTTTGTCCTCCCTCTGTACCTGACCCCACCCCAACACGTTCCTGGCAGGAGGAAACCCAAGTGGGGAGTGGGAGGGAGATGCTTCTAATGCTGGCCCCTTCCGGTCGCTGCTCTGCAGCCCGGCAGCTGCCTGAGAGCGCCTAACTGGGGAGGCAGCTTCCACTCCCTGCCCAGGCTCGGCAGCTGGGGACTGCAGCTGAGCAAGCCGGAAACATGCAGAGAGAAGGGGGGCTCTGGCTCTCTCGCCCCTGGCACCCAAGCCTGGGCTGGGAGCAGAAGCCGCTTCCCCAGCCAAGCTCTTTCAGGCAGCCACCAGCCCACCACACTGCAGAACAGCATCCTAGCAGCCAGAAGGAGCTGGTCCTGCCCCTTCCGCTCCCTGGCATCTGGGGCATGCATCGCCCAGCCCAACCCCCAGCCCTTCCCGGCCCCACCCTCTCCCCTCCTCTTCCTGCCCCCTGCTCCTCCCTCTCCCCCCAGCGCCTCCCAAATGCCGCCAAACAGCTGATCGTGATGGGTGGGAGGCGTTGATCAGTGGGGCCCACCGCCGCCCAGAGACACTTTGGGGGAGGAGGACCCCAACAGTGGGTGCTGAGCACCCACTATTATTTTTCCATGGGTGCTCCACCTCTGATGCTCCAGTCCTCTCTCCCCGCCGTAGCCCCTGAGCACCCTCCTGCACCCCAAACCCCTCATTCCCAGCCCCACCCCAGAGCCCACCCCCCCAGCTGGAGCCCACACACCCCAACCCTTTGCCCCAGCCCTGAGCCCCTCATCCCTGGCCCCACCCCAGAGCCCACACCCCCAGCCGGAGCCCTCAAACCCCTACACCCGACCCTTTGCCACAGCCCTGAGCCCCCTCCCACACTCTGTACCCATTGGCCCCACCCCCACCACATGAATTTTGTTATGTACACCAATATGGAGGTGATGATGCACATAACAAAATTCATTTTGCACATGGTGGGAAAAATTAGAGGGAACACTGGTCAGGGCTCCCGTGAATTTTTGTTTATTGCCCACAAAATGTCCATGACTTTTACTAAAAATTAGCATGACAAAATCTTAACCTTACTTACAGTGATATACTCAAGGAGCTCAATCTATTTAGCTTATCAAAGAGAAGATTCTGGGGTGACTTGATTAATCTATAAATATCTGTGTGGGAGGACAAATATTTAATAATGGGCTCTTCAGTCTAGCAGAGAAAGGTGTAACATGAGCTAATGCCTAGAAGATGAAGCTAGACAAATTCAGACTGGAAATAAGATGTACACTTTTAAACAGAGAGGGTAATTAACCTCTGGAACAATTTATCAAGGATCAGGGTGGCGTCTCCATCATTGACAATTTGTAAATCAAGAGTGGATGTTCATCTAAAAGTTCTGCTCTAGGAATTATTTTGGGGAAATTCTATGACCTGTGTTATACAGGAGGTCAGACTACATGATCACGGTGGTCCTTCTGGGCTTGGAATCTAAGAATCAATGAATTTTTAACCAGTGTTATATAATCCTCAGCTTTGGTGACAAGACTTCTATTAAAATAAATACTACCACTGCTTTCACATCTTTTTTTTCCCCATTTTAAAATAAACAGAACTCATACTTGAAGTCAGTAATAATATCACTCCAACAATAGGACAGAAGTCAATAATACACTGTAGAGAGTTATGGGAAACGGCCTTTAATGGTTTTAATTATCTTTTCCTAGAAAGTTTTATAGATTGTTGTTGATATTTCATCTTGATAGCTCTGTTTTATATTACAAAGTGCATAATGTCAATAAGGGAGGGCATGCTGTCTCAGAGCAATGCTTGCAAACTTTAACCCTTTGTATGCACCAAATCAAAGGACACAGTGCTAGGACAGGCTCCTCTCACCATATATGCATGATGGGTAAAAATTAAAGACTCCTAAGTCCCTTCAATGTTTTTGAAAATGTTACCCAGTATACTTAGTATTTACAGAGCACTTTTCGTAAGTAGACCTACCTCAAAAGATATGCTGACACAGCAGCTGGTAGTGAGCCTTCCAGCCCAGCTAGACAGATTCATGGTAGTGGGGCCGAGCTAACCTGCTTAAAATTGCAGTGTGGACATCATGGCTTCAGCAGAGACTTGGGCTAGCCCCCAAGAGGATTGGGTGGGCTTGAGAGCTGCCACCTGAGCCACAAACATCCACACTGCTATTTGTAGCTCATTAGCTTGAGCCCTGCTAGTGAGAGCCTGTCTAGCCAGGCTCGCTCTCAGCTGCCGTGTAGACATGACCTAAGTACCTAATTACCATTAAGTTTAATGGGTATCCTGAGGAATACTGGTATTGCCTGTGCCTAGCCCGTAGCACCTCACGTTATTTACCCTACCGCTGGGGCTCTTATTTTAGCTTAGCACATTTCACGACTAATAAGCTCTTTATAACCTAGCACTAACATTTTATTGCAAACTCTGCTCACTTTCCACCCAAGCACAAGTCCGAGGATGGTTTTGCCTGTGCTTCCGAATTCCCTTTCCTTTCTGTCTTTCCATCTTTTTCTATACACTGGTTGCACCTTTTTATTTCTTATTAAATGGCTCAGGATTTGATCCAACAGACGAATACACCACTAAATGCAGAACAGCTTTAGGGGTCTATTCTTTGAAAGCTCTTTCAATCTCATTGCTCTTTGATTTAAATTGTTGCTTTTATCCACTTCAACGTGGAAGCAAAACATCAAACCTTTTGTCCATGAATATAGATATCCAAGGCCTGACCCAACACTCACTGAAGTAAATGGCGAGACTCCCATTGATTTCAGTAAAGCTGGATCAGGCCCCCCAACCCTTTCATTTCACTTCTTCACTAAATAAAATGCAAAGGGGGGAGAGGAGCTAGTGTTCGATGTAGAAATCATAGGCATACTATGTAAGTGACAAACCCATGTTCATATAGTAAGTGATACTTAAACACCTGTATTTAGGCATGAACAGCAGCATTCATACTTCAAAACAATTCACAATAATCTCTTGATGATCTTTTCCTGCCTATTTGAGATACAATTCTGGGGATCACTGATGCTGTTCATGAGGTTTAGGAGTCTGGCAGTGGTGGAAACAGAAATCCTCCATTTATCCAGAGAAAACAGAGGGAAACTGCAATGTCAATATTGTGCCACCAATCACCTCAGTATTCTTCTGTTTGTTGGCGAGGCACAGCCCTCTCCTGGGGGAGGGGTAATTCAATCTCCAGTTTAACCTGGTCCTTCCCCTGAACAAAGTCTGCCAGCTTTTCCAGGGTTCTTCTGATTGATTTTCTTATGCCATAATTTCCACTAAGAGTTAAACCTAATTCAGAGTAAAATACTAAAGAGCTGTTTGAGACACCATGATATACTACAAGTGATGGGGGGATATATAAATACTCAGATTAGGTAGATCCTCATTCCGCAATTGTCTCATTCTTTCTTCCTCCCAGAATGGAATCATGCATCTGGCCCTCTTTTGGAACCTTCTGCTATGTGTAACTTTCAAATGGTTCAGGTTCCAGCCACTTGACTTCTTTAGTGAGATACCCAATCCACACAAAAAATGTCACGATATGAAAAAGCACTCCAGTTTCTCAGAATTATAAACTCACTTCAAACTCATCTGGCATGGGATGGGGACAATAAAAATGAGTGATTTACAAGTATGCTAACCACTGAAGCTCCATAATAACCAGTACAATTAGGTAACTGCAGTTCCTGCAGGCCCATTCTCTCCTTTTATTCGTAGCACATCTGAGTAGCTCATGGAGGAATAATGAATAAATATCATTGCCTCCCTTTTACAAAAGGGGAAGCAGACACAGGGTTGATTTGCCAAAGCCATGCACTACATCAGTGGCAGAGCTGGGATTAAAATTCAGGTGGACCTGTCTTCCTGCTCCCTGCACAATCCACTAGACCGCAACTCAAATAAACCAGACTACAGACAATGTTAACAGATTTAGAGGGGGAGACTATTTCCGCTAGGAGCTGTGGCAAAACTAGAAGGTGCCATGGAACGCATGCTCAATTCTATTCCTAAATGTGAGTGGTGGAGGACACAAAAAGAGAAGTGTGCAATTTCCAAGGGGTATCAATATATCAGTCCAAGCAACAGCAGGGTTTCAATTGCATGTGGCTAATAGTAAAAGCTATACTATACTATTTGGAATAAAAATTATACACGTCTTTATGATAATTCTATAGTCTTAAAACCCCAAATGGGACAGCTGGATTATTTGGCATGGTAACAGGGCTAGAGAGAAGGGGAAGCAGGACTTGACATAAGTAGGGGCTCAGATATGTGGTGCCATCATAAATCATCAGAGAACCTCAGCTATAAGATATACAGAAAATATAGGTTAAGGTTACTTGGGGGAGATTGGGAGGAATAGGCAGAGAGAGTTGCTTCAGGGGCCTGGCACAGTACATTGACCTGTTCTGATAATTCAAGAACAGTCAGTAAAACTGAAAAGATAACATTTTAAAACTGATGAAAGAAAATAGCTTTTCACACAATGCTGAGTTATTCTGTGGAACTCATTGCCACAAGATATCACTCATGCCAAGAGATCACGCACTGTTACATCTGACAAGACTTTTTTTAAAAATAAGATAAGCATACTCATGTTTCTTGACATTAGCAAACCATTAACTGGTGTCAGTTAAGAAACCTCCCCTATGGGGTTTCTTTCAGCTGTCGCTGAAGCATTTGGAACTGGCCAATATTACAGACAATGGCTGCCCGTAAGTCTGATCCAGTACAGCATTTCCTATGTTCCTATATAAAGATAAACTGTATGTTCTGCAGATAGTTCATTTCAATGTAGAGTCTATTTAGATCTAAAATCTCAGGTACCAGAAATAGTAATTGTAAAATTATATTGCAGATTCCCAGACTAGAATACGGATAATGAGACTGCATGTCACAAGCTTCAAAATGTTGCAAAATCTGCTGGCATCATAATATTGACAGAGTTTAACAACCCCAGTGTTACCTGGATGGATGGCACATCAGGGCATGGTTTGGGGAAGTCATTTATTGATACTATAATTCATAAATAACATCAGCCTGTTTTGGGGCCTACAATGAAGGATCTCCCAACTGCGTCTTAAGAGGCAGGAGTTAATACAGTAGAATGACTGCACTAGTAAAAGGTGGGTGACAGCAGTCAGTGCACAGATAGGTTTGATTACGTAGTAGGAAGCAACTGCCCTGAGGCAATGCCCAGACAAACTTTGCAAAGGGCATATGTTCAGCCTTCAGGTAAATGGTTGAGAGTAAAGCAAAGCGAAACGTACAAAACACACAATCAGTTTAGGAGCTATTTGAGAATAACACATTAGGAGAACGGTTTGTGTACCTAATAAGTAGAGAAATACATTAGTTGTTAGAGCTACAAAAGCATCTTCACAAAACAGAAATCCTGCCCAATCCACACAATATTAACAGTGCCACACCAGGTGTGAGTGAGAGAGACAGTTATAAAGAATTAAGACACAGGCGGCAGTTTAACCTGAGGGACAGGGGATTGGACCAGAAGTCAGGAGATCTGTGTTCTATTCCCGACAGTGTTGCCAACTCTGATTTTTATTATGAGTCACACACTCTTCGGTGTTCTTCTTAAAGCCCCAACTCCTGGAGTTGAGTTATTACATCAGACTCTCAGTTTGCATTTTTTTAAAAAGCTTCTAGTTCTTGTGGTTGAGGAAAAACTTGAAAATCTGATTCCTAAAGGGTCAAAAATAAGGCAACAAACAAAAAACCCCAAATGGACTGTTTTTAAAATCTCATTATTTCGGTGGGCTTGATTCCTGTTTTTGTATGCTTGGGGTTGGCACTACTACTATCTAGCTCTGTGACTTTGGACAAGTCATTTACCTTTCTGTGACTCTGTTTCCCCTCATACCCTTTGTCTTATTTAGATTGCAATTTCTGTGGGTCTGGAACACTCCTCACTACGTGCTTTTATGATGCCTAGCCAAATGGAGCCCCAGTCTTGGCTGGATCATCTACCATTACTAGAATGTACATAATCATTTAGAAGATATAACTTTCTCTGATAACTTTTTTCAAAGTATTAGAAACAAGAAGGTTCCATGCCTAACTGAAAACAGTCTAGGCTATCCAAAAGAAGGGATAATATATACAGAGAATGTAGAAGCATCAAATAAATTAAATTAACTTTTTTATATCATTCTTTACTGTAGAATCTGAAGGAGAAATTATTTTTCCAAACAATTTTTTAGAAAATCAGTGTGACCTGAACAAAGGTTAAACTGTCCATGGATTAAATTAGACAGAACTCAAGTTCTGCAAATCACCAGGTGTAAGTGGCAATTGTTAGGAGATTTCTGAAGATAAGATGTCAAACAGCAGAGATGCAGACTGAAACAGAGCATACTGTAACCTTTAAAACAGCAACTGTTCCTGAAAAGTCATTTATGTGGTGCCTGTTTTTAAAAATAGGCACATCCAGGCAGATCATGACAATTACACCCCAGGTATTACTAATAGAGAACCTAACCTCAATTGCAGGGAAACTGAAATAAAGGCTAAAACATTAGGAAGTGTATAACTGGTAAAGTGAAATCCACACTACTTCTGTGAAAGGAAAACAAAAAAACCAAAACAAACAAAACCCCTGTGCTTCACATAGGTATTGAGAACAAAAGCTCAGTAAAATAAGTATTTACGCTCTATAGTTGCTACCTATTTATTTCCAAGTGCAAGTCAAGGTGCTGGTCACAATCTCTGAAACCCTAATAATCTGGGACAGAGTTACCAGAGATCATGTATCTCGTACAGCAGAAGTTACAAACACCTGCATCTCTGGTGCTCTCAGTTCCTTCCCGGTATTTAACTCCCATGGCCAGTGAGGGTATTTCCAGTGAAGGTCTCACCTCTGGAATGGGTCCCTGCCCTAAGGCTAATCCTTTTTGTAATCATCTTGAGCTCCTGGTCTCAGTGATATCTTGCAACAGCGATCTCCAAAGGTTACTTGTATTTCCTTTTAAATCCAAACCATCATAAAAAGATTGAAGGCAAAAGATAGGACTTCTCTATTTGACCAAGCCTTTGAAGGATTTTTGGTTTAGTTTAACAACAATGGTTTGGGAGCTTTTGTTATGGAAACACAAGTGTCATTGCTCACCTATAAGACGGAGGCTAGTTTTTGTTGCTTTATAATCAATTGTTTTTATAAAAGTGAGGATCCCTTTACCAAGCACTTGGGTGCTATTGTTAATTTCTGTGTATCAATAAGGGAAATGTTTCTTTTCTCAGATACCTGTGACCTGTGTGACACTAACAGCCTGAAGTTCAAATTCCTATTGCCTGCATTTCTTTTAGGACAGTTTAGTCTTGGTTTGGAATTTAGCACCCACACCTTGACATATTATACCAATTAATAATTATAAGTATGTTGTTCAGATAGTAATTAAAGTCTAAAGGTGATTTATTGACCTTTCCCACATTATAGTTTGCATACAGCTCTGTAGTAAAGGTTTTCAAATAAAAATTAAGGAAGCCAAATGATCTTCATGTCAATATTGAAAGAGTCCCATGTGCATAGTTTTTTATTCTCTGTAACAAATTACAATCCACTATTCGAATCAAACTAAGAAACGATCCCATTAAAAAAGGACAACAGACACAGAAGACACAGTTTAGAGTAGCTCCCAGAAGCATGCTAGTATTACTGAGAAGTCTTTGGCAAAGAAGCTAAAGGATAGATTCCAACAATGATTTATTGGTGCTTTTCTGGTGGTCTACAAAAAAAAAAAACCCCAAGAACAGACAGGGAATATGGTGGGGGAAGAGCAGGGGAACTTGAGAACTGCGACTAGCATACATTAACAGCACCTTTTCAATAGAGCTGTGCAAACCTTTTGTAGATCTGACAAGCTTTTAGCGTCTATGAAACTTTTAGGAATAAAGTTTCTCATGGAATTCTGACATCTCTGAACAGGAATGAACTTTTTAGACTATGTTTCAAGCCTTCATAATAAAACCTGACCAATAAATAGGTTTTATAGATTCCAGGAATTATTACAAAGCCCTGGCAAACCCATATGCAATACAAAGCTTACCAGTTTCACTTTGAGTTTTGCTTTAGCCATAATAGGGTTTAAAAACAAACCTGAAATTTAATTGCTTAGACACTGAGATGATGGGTGCCAATACATAATACCTAATGTAGATAAAGTGAAACTCAGGAGACGCAATAGAGCTGTATTGAATAACAGATTTGGTTCACTAGCTGTCTTTTTGTTCTTTGCCTAGCACAAATAAGAATAATGATGCCAAAAAGAGGGGGAAATCATGAGTAGACCCAAAAGCAATGTTTTTCAGAATTTTTTAAATTGAAAAAGTTAAGAAAAAATCCACTCCACTAAATGGAGGACGGGGAGGTGGCACACAGTAGGTGCATTTTAATTGATATACCTAATAATCTGGCAGCAATAATGTAGTTAAGCACTGTAATGAATCTTTGGAGCTATAATTCACTTCACTGTTAATTAAGTTCTCTCTTGTAATTTCAGCTCCTTCACAGCACATTTTCAGTCCCACAACCTTCCTAAGACACTGCTGTCTCCTTTGGTTTACTGCAAGGGGACTACTCATGTGGTTAAATTAAGCATGCACTGAAATGCTTCACTGGATTGAGGCCAGCATGCTCAGAGCCTTCAACTATGAAGTCCATAAAGAATACTCAGTTTATAAAAACGGAAATCTACTCTTTCCAGGAAGTTAATTCCCATTTCTGTTTAGTTTATATACTAAAAAAAAAACCTGAATTTTTCTAGTAAAGTTTTTTTATACATCCCAGCAAATCCCTCCCAACAACACAAGAGATCTAATTAAAAACAGTTAGTGAGCATCAATCCTTGAGATAAAAAAATTAGCTCTTTAGAATTCTGCTCTCACATATAGCTCTCTTAGCATATTCAACCAAACTGATTGAACAGTTGCTTCCAAATGCATTCTAATTCCTAATTAAGATATTTTTAGATGTTAAATTGTGGTTCAAGAAAAAACAGCAAGTCTGAATTATTTCTTTTTTAACAAGTTCACTGAACAAGCAATTTGTAGCTATATATAAAAATATACACCCAGAGATTACCTTATTATTAGCAGTAATACTGATTTGTAAAACATGGACAAGGTATATGCAGTCACTGTGTCCTTAGAAGTACTGCCTAGATACCATTACGATGTCCAAATTATAGGATGCTGATTCTAGTAAGATTTATTTTGCAATATTACTTAATCTTACAGCTGTTCAGAAAGTCTCCTTCAAAATGAGTTTTCAACAAAACAGTAAAAAATTGGTAAAAAAATTGCAATAATTTGTTTCTGTTTGGCAACCAACTCAATTTCATATACATTCAGAGCACTTTGTGCCATCTACATGCTATACAAACATTAACTGATGAATCAAATCCTCAACAATCTCCCTGTTAGATATGTTTGTAAAATAAGGATAATACTAAGGAAGAAACTGAGACACAAACCTCATGTCTACACAGCAAAGAAAAACAGTTGACTAGCCAGTGCCAGCCAACTGGGGCTTACGCTGAGGAGCTGTTTCATTACCCCTAGAGCCCGGGCTCCAGCCAGAGCCCAGAAGTCTACACAGCAATGCAAGAGCCCTGCAGCCTGGGCCTCACAAGCCCGAGTCAGTTGCACGGGCCAGCTAAGGGTGTCTAGTTACAGTGTAGACATACCCAATGATACTTAAGCACCTAAACAAGCCCCATTTTCAGGCTCCACTGTGATCCACGGAACTCCTTCTCAGCTGCCACCTGCCAATAGGTGCCTAAAGTTGCTCAGCGCTAGGGTTGCTACCAGTCTGGTTTTTACCCAGACAGTCCAGTTTTTGACTTGTGTCCAGGTGCAATTTAGGGTTGCCAGGTACCTGGTTTTCAGGGACCTGGCAGCCCTAAATGGCACCCAAACCAAGAGTCCAGTAACTGCGGAGTGGAGGGAGGTACCGACTCATTAACTCGCGCCAGCGCCTGCTCAGCTGGGGCCACCTCCTACCTGCAGGCAGGTTCCTTGAGACAATCCAGCGATTGATGGGGAGGGGAGGTGGGAAAGAGGAGGGATAGGGGCCAGGCCTTGGGTGGGGGGAAAGGCTGAGCAGGGGGGAGAGCCTGGGGGAAGTGGCAGAGCAGGGGGTTGGGCTTCAGGGATCCAGCTACTAATAATTAGAAAGGTGGCAATCCTACCCAAATTTTTGGGGTACAAGTTCCCTCGGTGCCTAGGTTTCTGCATCTGACTATGCACACTGTTGTTTCTCTCTAGGAGTCCAGGCACCATCTCCTGCCTAAGCCCCTGAGTGATTCTAACCTCGGGAAGGATTAGAATACTAAATTATGTGTGTGGCCCAGTCTGCTAGGCATGCTCAGAAGCTGCCTAACTCCACATAAAACAGCATGGGGAGAAGAGGAGAACCTCTCCCCTTATAAAATGTAGTCTATAGTGGTTAGAGTACTCACAGGGGATGTGGGAGACCCCCCAGTTCAAGTCCCCTCTCTGTCTGAGGAGAAGGAATTTAAACAGGGACCTGCCACCTCTCTGGTGGGTGCTCAAACCCCTAAGCTACGGAATAGTCTGATATTCAGTTGTAGGAAATTATTGGGGGTGGGTGGGTCAGACAATGATTTAATAAGAGCAGACATTGAGATTCAAGTTAAAGCTTTATAAACCACTAAAACACAAATTGTCATCACATGTCAAAACATACAAAGTAAATATGAAATCAAACTTCTCGAGCAACATTTGTTCTTGTTTTGTCTATGCGTAAATTTTGGATTAATATAGAACTTTTTTCATTGGTTGAGAAGTGTACAGTGAAATAGACATTCACCGACATTTAGTGATAAAAATCTAATCCTTTCAAGCCTAACTGTTATAAAATGTAACCACACAGTTTCAGAGTCAGTGCTAGTGGATCTAAATGCAAGATCAGGGTCTTATTTAGTTTCCCCTATAAAAAAAGGGTCTATCAGCTCCTACAATAACATAAAACATTGTCTTTGAACTCAGCTTGCTTTTAAAACAAAACTGCACTGAAGGTGAACATTTCAGATAGTTATGAGCATGTGAAATAAGGGGATTATAATCAAAATTACAATCACTGCTAGAGGATAAAAAGGGGGAAATAATCTAAGGCAGGAGGTGGCAGAAATGGAATACAGACAGCTGTGTGATTTGTTTAATTTAAAACAGAGTAAATGTAAATGTCATGCTCCTTTAAATAGCCAAGTAAAAATAACAGTTTTATCAACGATAGCAAATAAATGTATACGTAGAAGCTTTCTTCAGACAACAGGGAGGAAAAATACTGGTTCTCCTCTCAGCTCCAGCCCTCTTTTTCTTGCAGCTCTTTCCCTGGGGTTTCATATACTGCTACTTAGAGAATTAGCTGCCTGCTATTAATGAGGCTTACCTGCAACTAGAGCTGGTTAGAAAAATGTAGGGCTGGCTCGCTGCTTGATTAATTAACTCCATACCTGCCATAACCTAAATCCCTTCACCTCCTCCTATCAAATGTTGTATTACATATTGCTGTAGATACAGAGGGAGAGAGAGGAACTGGGCTGTTCATTAAATATCTCTACACACACTAAATTACAAATGAAGGATGAGATTTCCAAAAGCGCTCAGTGTTGGCCTAACTTTGCCCTTGCTGAAGTCAATGGGAGCTTTCCCATGGACGTTAATGGCAGCAGATTTAGGCCAACTGAGCAGTTTGAAAATCCCACTTGAGGTGGTTAAATGCAGAGATTAAAGAGCATTCTGAATAAAAGGTGCATTAATGGCAATTTATTCCCTTCAGCCCCATGGCTTTAACACTGATTCCCTTAAAAAATTAAAAACAAATCAAACCAGCTGCTCCCCTAAAAGGCAAATATGAAGGAACACTGAAAACGTCTTATCTTCTGCTCTAGATATTACGAGTTAAGAGAGCTTTGCAAAGTACATGTATAACTGCTTGGCAACGTGTCAGTACATGAGTTGATAGAAATCTATTTACAGACAAAAGAAGAATCAGGAAAAAAGTTCAAAATAAAAGAAAAAACAACCCATCAGAAAAATGTCTCATAGAAGCAACAAGATAGGTTTTCTGCTTACATAATTACTGCCAAATAGATAATGATTGCTTTAAAAAGCCTTGCATATAAACCGTTCACAGTACTAACAGGATAAACTGCAATCAAATCCTGGTGCGATTGAGGTGAAATACACTTGGGTATCTGTTCTAATTTTTTTAATCACAGATATACAACCAACTGAATTAAAAATACACAAAAAAGAACCAGAAAAAGAGTAGTGGCAGGGGTGGGTTGAACTTGAGAGCAGACTGCACTGCAGGATTGGGATCCAGGTTTATAATGACCAAAGTTACTACTGCCTTATGGGAGCTCGGTGACCTGTGTCAAATGAGTTGTGACCTCAGTCCAGTTCTCAGATGCGAGACTGTCAGATCGTTGACAACCTCAGGAGAGAGAGCACATACTGAATGGGTGTATAAACTAAATTATTAACACCCTTTCACCCTTAGAGATGGTCTTTCCACATGCAAGGTCAAGGTGGCACATTGACGTGTTGGTGCGAGGAAGCCTGTGCTGTATCTGTTCTGTGAATGAACAGACCACGGCAGTCTCCAGGGGCGAAACCCTGGCCCTACTGAAGTTAACGGGAGCTTGGCCATTGACTTCAGTGGAGCCAGGATTTCACCCCAGGATACGTGGCACAATTTTCAGTTGCCATAGGAGCTTGGACTCAGTGCCTGTTGAAGTAGTTGGCAGTTTTTTCCTTGGCTTCAGTCAGCTTTAGAGCATCCCTGAATTTTCACCCACACACAATACGCTTGCTTTTAAAACAAACGGAATAGCATTCACAACATTTCGTATTTTTCAAACTGAATTTCTTCATTACTTAGAAGACCTGTTGCCTCTTTCTCAGCAGTGGGAATACAAACAAAGATGAAAATCATCATCAGATGGTACCCCAGGCAATTCAGAAGGAGGTGGAAACAACAGCTGGCCATTACGAAGGAAAATATTCAATACTGGGGATGAAAAATTCTATGAAATAAATTCCAGAAAATCATGAGCATGGACTTCTCTGGGTCACTCTGACCTCTGTGTGCGTAGATATTAGTATCAAGGATGTGGCAGTATGTATGCATAAAACCAAGTAACTTTTTCCAGCCTTTTCAGGCTCATTTGCTACCTTAATCAGTCTCTAAGAGCAGGTGGTTAAAGAGAGAGTTTAATCTTTTTTTTTTTTTTAAATGTAATTATTGCCATCTATCCAAATAATTTTCAATGGCTCATTTTCCATATCCAATTAAAGACAAGAGCAACAATGAGACACTGGCAGCAAGTTAACAATGGATCCCCAGGATCACATAGGCCTATGTTTGTTTGAAATAAAAGAATATTCTGGCATGAGTTTATCACCTTATGCCCAACAGCTTTGGTGAAAGCTAAGAAGGAAAAAGGACCCAAGACAGTATTATGAAAACACAGTCTGATGGAAAATTATAGGTAATACAATCTGCAAGCTATTTAGAAATGGATATATCTGATGGGGGGAGAGAAGCACTGTACAATAGTTTAAGTGGAGAGTTTTGGTTCTTAAATTTAGCAAAAGCAAGCTTTTAATTTTTTTTTTTGTAAGATCACTGCCACCATATAAATATGCATAGCATGTTTTGGGAGGCAGAAAGATGGTACCAAGACAGCTTGTGCTTATGGGCAAGGCTACCACATCCATTAGCCCAAAAAGTTTCCTGTTTTCAACATCAGCTAAACTCTGGATTAAAGCATTAGGTCCTCATCCAACTCCCATTGACTACAATGGCACACTGTAAGTACCCTCCCTCTCATCCTGGGAGGGAACCCTCCAAGACAGCGTGAAGGGATGATAGGACAGTGTGAGGAAGCTTGCATTGTTGTTGCCCAGGCTGTACCTATCCTGTGGATACATAAAAGGCCTTCAGGGGAGTCAAAATGGACCCTTCTTCATCACTAAATTTACTTTATTACAAATAATCCATCATTCTTCCCCTCCCCCCAACTAATATTTTTATCTGTTTCTCTGGGGTTGACCAAGTATGGTTACATCTTTCCGGTCACTTAACTAGAGGAAATAGTTTAAGACAGCACAGTACATTCTTTAAGCTCTTATTGGTGCTGTCAATGCTCTAGGCTTTTCAAAGGGAGACAGAAATGTAAACACAGCTGCTTATTGAAACTACATAAAACAAAAGCTACAAAACAAACTTCCTTTAGCTACAAAAAGATCGCAAGTTTGTACTCACACACACTAAATTGAAACATGATTCAAATGGAACACCCTGTAGCCCTAAGAAAGTCACTTGCCCATATCACAATAAATGTTTATTGAGTGCATGCACAGATCATAATGTCAGATTTCACATAGCTCATTGCAGCTGGAACCAAAGCCAAAGCCCTGAATGTCATATCTAGCTTTCAGGCAGGTTTGGGATGTGGAGAAGAGGTAGGGAAGTGCTCTTAAAAGAGTACACTTGATCCTCTCAACAGAGAGAGAGAATCATTTCCTACAGCCCTCAGGCATACAATGTAGCGCTAAGCAGAATGCTCCTTGATCTGACAAAGATCAACCCAGTGAGGCCAAAGCCCACCTCCTTCCTCCAAAACATGTGGGGGAAGCAGGGGTGCTGGAACAATTTTTATAGCGGAGTTGCTGAAAGCTATTGAACCAAACTGTAAACCCTGTATACAATGGAATCCACTTCAAGTCAGGAGGTGCGGCAGCAGCCCCCACACTCCTAGTTCCAGCACTTATAGGGAGACGACAGAGAGAAGGAATGAACCCTGTTGCCACCTGACCATGCAATTAAGAGGAGAGGTGGGGGAGAAACAGGAGAGAGAGAATACACACCCTACTGTCCCCACCACTTTAATGCCTGTCAGTGAGAGAAGGAAACCACCTGCTGTTACCCTTTGTGATCTCAAGATAGGCATTGAGGAGAAGACCAACCTTGTTTCCTGAAAGAACGAGGAGTACTCGTGGCACCTGAGAGGCTAACAAATTTATCTAAGCATAAGCTTTTGTGGGCTAAAGCACAATTCATCAGATGCATGCAGTGGAAAATACAGTAGGTATACACACACACAGAACATGAAAAAATGGGGGTTGCCATACCAACTCTTAACAAGAGCAATCGATTAAGGTGGGCTATTATCAGCAGGAGGAAAAAAAAAAACTTTTGTAGTGATAATCAGGATGGCCCATTTCAAACTGTTGACAAGAAGGTGTAACAGTAGGGGGAAAATTAGCATGGGAAAATAGTTTTTAGTTAGTGTAATGACTCATCTTATGACTTTCTTATGAATCAACAGCATGCCCTTGTTGCCAAGAAGGCTAACGGCATTTTGGGCTGTATAAGTAGGGGCATTGCCTGCAGATCGAGGGACGTGATCTTTCCCCTCTATTTGACATTGGTGAAGCCTCATCTGGAGTACTGTGTCCAGTTTTGGGCCCCACACTAGAAGAAGGATGTGGAAAAATTGGAAAGCATCTGGCGGAGGGCAACAAAAATGATTAGGGGACTGGAACACATAACTTACGAGGAGAGGCTGAGGGAACTGGGATTGTTTAGTCTGCGGAAGAGAAGAATGGGGGGGGAGAGAGGATTGGATAGCTGCTTTCCACTACCTGAAAGGGGGTTCCAAAAAGGATGGATCTAGGCTGTTCTCAGTGGTAGCAGATGACAGAACAAGGAGTAATGGTCTCAAGTTGCAATGGGGGAGGTTTAGATTGGATATTAGGAAAAAACTTTTTCACTAGGAGGGTGGTGAAGCACTAGAATGCGTTACCTAGGAAAGTGGTGAAATCTCCTTCCTTTGAGGTTTTTAAGGTTAGTCTTGACAAAGCCCTGGCTGGGATGATTTAGTTGGGGATTGGTCCTGCTTTGAGCAGAGGGTTGGACTAGATGACCTCCTGAGGTCCTTTCCAACCCTGATATTCTAGCATTCTGTGATCCACTCCCCATCTTTATTCAAGCCTAATTTAACGGTGTCCAGTTTGCAGATTAATTCCAATTCAGCAGTCTCTCATTGGAGTCTGTTTTTGAAGTTTTTTTGTTGAATAATTGTGACTTTTAGGTCTGTAATTGAGTGACCAAGGAGGTTGAAGTGTTCTCTGACTGGTTTTTGAATGTTATAATTCTTGACGTCTGATTTGTGTCCATTTATTCTTTTGCATAGAGACCAATGTACATGGCAGAGGGGTATTGCTGGCACATAATGGCATATATCATGTTGGTAGATGTGCAGGTGAATGAGCCTCTGATAGTGTGGCTGATGTGATTAGGTCCTATGATAGTGTCCCTTGAATAGATATGTGGACAGAGTTGGCAATGGGCTTTGTTGCAAGGATAGGTTCCTGGGTTAGTGTTTTTGTTGTGTGGTTCTGGTATTTGCTTCAGGTTGGGGGGCTGTCTGTAAGCAAGGACTGGCCTGTCTCCCAAGATCTCTGAGAGTGAGGGATTGTCCTTCAGGATAGGTTGTAGATCTTTGATGCGCTGGAGAGGTTTTAGTTGGGGGCTGAAGGTGATGGCTAGTGGCGTTCTGTTATTTTCTTTGTTGGGCCTGTCCTGTAGTAGGTGACTTCTGGGTACTCTTCTGGCTCTGTCAATCTGTTTCTTCACTTCAGCAGGTGGGTATTGTAGTTGTAAGAATGCTTGATAGAGATCTTGTAGGTGTTTGTCTCTGTCTGAGGGGTTGGAGCAAATGCGATTGTATCGTAGAGCTTGGCTGTAGACAATGGAACGTATGGTGTGGTCTGGATGAAAGCTGGAGACATGTGGGTAAGTATCGCGGTCAGTAGGTTTCGGGTATAGGGTGGTGTTTATGTGACTATCGCTTATTAGCACTGTAGTGTCCAGGAAGTGGATCTCTTGTGTGGACTGGTCCAGGCTGAGGTTGATGGTGGGATGGAAATTGTTGAAATCATGGTGGAATTCCTCAAGGGCTTCTTTTCCATGGGTCCAGATGATGAAGATGTCATTAACATAGCGCAAGTAGAGTAGGCATTAGGGGATGAGAGCTGAGGAAGCGTTGTTCTAAGTCAGCCATAAAAATGTTAGCACACTGTGGGGCCATGCGGGTACCCATAGCAGTGCCATTGACTTGAAGGTATACATTGACTGCCCCATGGGTGGGCCAAGGCAGGGCAGGAACAGGGTGAGAAGTACTTAGCAGCAGCAACATCCCACAAAAAGTAAGGAGAGAAGGTAAACCTGACAAAGCCCAAATGTGACTGGTCCTGAATTGGAATTCTCCCAAACTGTGTGACCCACGCACAGCTTTGATGTGGAGAACAAACTTTAGAGCTGGGGAAGATCTTTACCAGCAACAAATTTGTTTTCTGAAATGTATAGGCTTTATCCAAAACTCTAAAATACATACAAGGAGACACATCCCACACAAGGCAAAACTGCAATTCAAAAGAAAAAAATATACATCCAAATTTACAAGACCCAAACACAATTTGCTGATTATACACTTCAGCAAACAGACCATGCATTAGAAAATACCTCCTTTATTAGTGGGAAGAAACACAATCTCCTCTCAGGTTGATCCTATCTGACTCCATCTCCAAAATTCAGTAACATAAGCCAATAAAGCAGGTTAGCAATTGCTGTTCCACAAGTCCAACTTCAGCCTCAGACTTCTATCTGTTTTGATATGCCAGGTTCTTCCAGGAACAAACAAACAAAAACCAAACTGAAGAGAAGTGGGTTAAAAGAGGTTTTAGAAATAAATTTTTACACAAACATCTAAAATATAGAGAAAAATGTAATAAAGAGAAGACATTCCTGAACAGAGACCAGAATACAAAAACATTCTATCAAACAAACAAATCCCCTCCCTAACATGCATTTTCCATTCTGTATAAACACACGTTGGGTAACGGATTGCTGTTCCTAGAAAGAATTACATTTTGTTGCCAACAGCTGTAGCCTTTCATAGGAATCATAAACATTATATAGAAGATTTACACTTTTGACAAAGCCATAACATTGTCCACAGTAGAAAAAAAAAGCCTTTTTCTTACAAAATAGCCCTACTAGATTGTCCTTAATACTGAGCACAATAGTGGATTTTCTGTTCAAAGGGTGATATTCACCCATAGGTGCTGGAACTAGGGGGTGCTTAAAGTGGTTTCCATCATATATATGGTTTACAGTTTGGTTCAATGGCTCTTAGCACCCCCACTATAAAAATTGTTCCAGCACCCCGGACTTCACCCCTTGCGTGTTTAAATGATGTATGAGCCCTGAGCTAGTGCTCCACCCAGGGGTGAACTGTTTCACCCTAGCTACTTTACAAACAAGAAATGACATCAGCAACTTAACTTAGCAACCGAACTACATGACTCTGAATCTCTCTGCTGATTTTTTGGCTTTACAATCATACCTTCCCGTTTTGGGGGGGGGGGGAGTTTGTTGCCATATGATATGTCCACACAAAACCAAAAAGCAAAAAACAAAAAAACCTACAGAGGAAACTAACTATTCACAAAGGGCTGTCAAATGCCCAAAGTAAACAAACGGGATAGGACAGGGAGAGAAAAATATATTGTTCTTCTCATGTCTTTCAGGTCTAGCAATCTTAGACCCCCCAATCCCGTACCTACAGGCACGCACATACGTAAACTCAAGCATGCAGTGGGGATACCCCCCTTTCTTATGTAGTCTTAGGACTGGGGCCTTTTAGTGTTTCTAGTAACAACAGTAGGTAAAATATTTCCAAGCAGAATCGTCAGTTAACTGACTCCCTTATGTTATTAAAACTCAGAGGTGTTGCAAATTTTTTTGTATTTATTTACAAATGACCAAACAGACATATAGGGCCAAATTCTGTAATGACCTACAGCTATACTCTGTGTAATTACTCCACTACTAATCACAGTGAGTTATAGGAGTTGTACATCACTACATAATTTGGCTCAGAGTGATTTGCCTAATGCTACACGATGAGTCAGTGGCAGAGTCTTGTTTAAAACTCAGACTCCTGGCTTCTATTCCACAGCTACTCAGTCCACTAGAGTACACTTATAGAGCTTTTGGAAAACCTCACTACAAATCTTATAATAGTAGTTGTTCTTCTAAAATTCCTGTAAAAATTTTTTTACTTGGAAAGGGGAAAAATAATAAAACAACTTCTCAGTAATTGAAGCAGCACTCTTTTAGGACCATGAAACCACCAGAATGCATTTCCTAACTGAGTCAGAGATAGAATGAGGTTGATTTAGTGAAACAAAATGTTGAATAATTCAGAGTTCTGCTTAGCAAGATATTTAACAATGTTCACTCTTTTGCTTCTTTGGATGGGGGGAGACTAGTACACTGAATTTAGCAGTCTTAAATATGATCAACAACAAATCTTGATCAGCTATGAAATTCAACCTGCCTTCAAGGAACAAATTATTATATGCCAACAGGCTCTGATTACGTAACTAGATCTGCACAGTTTGGGGCTATGTGGCTTGAGCCAACAAAATCCAGGTAAATCCTGACTTCAGTGGGATTACTTCCATGGGTAAGCATTTCTCCTATTAATAAAGGATTTGGTTCATAAAATGAATTTCAAATGATCAGAGTGTAAATAACGTTAAACACGTATACTGCAGGTTCTTTTCATTTAGACAGATTCTCTCAAACATATTGACATTAACAAACTATGATTCACAGATAGGCTCCCACTGACTTTTGTGGGAGCATCTTCTATTGACTTCGAAAGGAGTTGGCTCAGGATCTTACCTACTATGGCCTTGACACAAAAGAGCACTTAAACATGTGCTTTAACTTGAAGCACAAGAAGCCCTATTGACTGCAATGAAGCTATTTACATGGGTAAAGTTGAACACATGCCTAAATGTTCTCCTTAATCATGGCCTAACTGAACTGAATCAATCTGTCACTTTAAAGTACTTTCTTGTTTTCTATACTCCATAATTATTACAAGAGAAATTTCAAAAAGTGAAAATAAGACATTACACGTCATTTCATCAGAACAATCAAGATCTTAGTATAACGAAGCAATGCCCAACAATGTGAATTGCTGTACCTAAAACACTGAAGTAGAAATATATTAAGAACTTCAGGCAACCATAGATTGCAGAGATCTGCAGAGCATTTTGCTACTGGTGGTATTCCCCCTCCCAAATACTTTTTACATCTCATCAAAATCTATTTTTGTCCCTCCCCCCTCTAGGATCTGTGCACCTCCCAAACATCAGCGAATAGCCTGAGAGGAGGGAAGTGCTGTTATCTCCATTTTACAGAAGGTTTAACAGAGGAATTATGTGATTTATCAGGACTATGCAGAATGTCTGACATAGTCTTAGAGTAGGAACCCCATCTCCTAAGTGCCAGTCCAGTGCCTTAGCCACAAAACTAATCTCCTCCATGACTACGAATCACATAGGAAAATATTCAATTGTCCTGTTAATACCTTTTGTCTTTACTACCTAACAGGAAGAGATTGCATATTTCAGGCCAGAAAGAACTAGGAAGCTGGCAAATAAAAACATAATTTCTTTAAAATTCTCATAACAGATTTAAGGAAACATTTATTAGCTATAGTATACAGGGCATGTCTAAAGCAATTTTCAGCTGATCATCTCAAAGTACTTCAAAAATACCAACAAGCTAAACCTCACACCAATGTAAGATCTTATTATCCCCATTTTACAGACAGGGAAACCAAGGCAGAGAAATATAGGTGCTGATCCAACAAAGCACTTAAGCACATGCTTAACGTTAAGTCAGCAAGAACTAGTTATGTGCTTACATGCTTTGTTGGACTGGGGCCCATGGACACACAAGTCAGTGGCAGCGCTATCCATCCTGATCACCCAAACATCTGTAAACAGTAAATGAGTCTTTGACCCCCATCCATGCTGGATTTTTAACCATTCCACAGTCAGTTTAAGTAGGGTCCCAGCATTCCACGTTTTAACGTGCTTTGTCCAACCACTGTGGACAATTCCATACTATTTTAAACCCACATTTAAAAACTATACTTCAAGGGTTCCACATTGGCCAGTCAAACCACTTCAGAAATCATTTTAGCAGGAACTGTGTTTAAACTCCTTAAAAGTCCATTCTAGATGAGCTTAAAGTTTATTATTCTAAACAGTACAAAGTATTTAAATGTATATAGTGTCATATAATTTAAATAGGATCATTCTATTTTTCATGGTTCTTGATACTCATTTAATGAGCTTGGAAAATACTCTCCTCTTTAACAATTCCTTCTTTTCCATTTGGCAAATGTAGGGTTTTTCCCCTCTTTTAAATGGAACAGAAATGAATGTTTGTTGTTTAAAAACACAGAACAAGGCCATTCATGCCAAACTGTCTTTGTTTGCATACAAGCAGCACTGGAGAGGTCACCACAGTTAGCATCCTATTTTAAGGGTCTCCGCTGCTTAAGGCACGATGGGTGCTCTGTTCTCGGACTCCTGCAGTACAAAAATCAGATATCAGGTATGGCTATTTGCTTGCTATCTTGTTTTCAGATTCCGTGTTGCTACAATAAAAATAAAAGGCACACTAATCTAGTCTGGAGCCCTTTTCTAGATTACACACACAGTTTGGCAATAGGAATATCAAGCAGAGGCAACCACTTGAAACCAAATAACATAATGTGCATAGATAAAGTACATTAGTCACAAACTATTTGCTGTAAGAAAAAACAATCCAAGAAAGAATACGAATCTGCAACTGTCCTTCTAATATCAAACTGTATGATGCTGCTGATCATACTTGAGGGTCCAATGCATGTAACTGTAAAGTTTATTCAGACGATAAACTAATAAGTAGCAAATATATATACCACTAATCTACAACAAGCAAAAATATTACCATGATGGGTCAGAGCAATAAGGTATTTTTCAACACTGTTTAATACTGCAGGTATACACTGTGATTATAGCTCATACAACTCATGCCCACCCATCATATATGCTTTTTATTCTCAATAAATGGTGAATGTTATTGGGCCATTTCTGTAGCCAGAGAGAAAGCATAAAATGCTGTCTACACAGGTCCAGCAAAAAAAGTGACTGTGTTTTTGATGGAATATGATGAGAATGTTAAATTTGCACAATTTAGCACTCAAAAAATAAAATCAAGAAATACCAAAATTTAAAGTTGCACATTCATGCTAAAAATCTACTTCCCAGTATGTATGTATTATGATACAAAACCTGATTCTGATCTCACTTACATGGGTGTAAATCAGGGGTAACACCACTGAACCAATGCACTTTCACCGGGTGTAAGTCAAAGAATCATTCAAAAATCTTTAATCACATAATGGTTCTCATCCTCCACCATATATTATCATTCCTTCCTCTCCATGCCCCTTCCCCACCCCCAAAACTCAGATACACATTTGTGGCATCTTGTAACTTTTAGGAATGGTGCTGCTTCCACCTTAGCTCATTTCCAAACTTTGGAAAGTTTCAAGAGAATGAAACCAATTGCACATCCTACTTCAATCCCACCATGTTAGAAGGGCACCATGGGGGAAATTTACATTGTTCTGCACCCTCTCCCCCAGAACCGTTACAAGGGCATGGCAAATTGGGGCGACTGCCCCGGCCCCGCGCTTTGTGGGGGCCCACGCTTCATGAGGAGGCGGGCAGGGAGGTGAGGCGGGAGTCAGCGGGCAGGGAGGGGGGAGGAGGAGCCCCCCTACCAACCTTCCCCTCCCCCCTACACTTCCCACTCACCAGCTGGCCCCGTCAATCAGCGCCTCCCCCTCCCTCCCAGTGCCTACCGCCAATCAGCTGTTTTGTAGCATCTGGACTCGGTGCTGGGGAGAGGATGGAACTGGGTGGGGAAGAGGCAGGGCAGGGGTGGGGCTTGGGGGGGAAGGGGTGGAGCAGGGGCAGGACCTGGGCAGAGCCGGGGGTGGGAGCATCCCCCAGCAGATAGAAACTTGGTGCCTATGTCCTGGGCCCCACACCCCCGTAGGGACAGCCCTGCTCTCCCCACCCACCAGGTTAGCCCTTCACCTCCTCCCAGGGCAGTGAGTGCCACACTTTTGTGAAACACTGCCTTATACAATACAAAAGGAATGTGTCAAGGTAGAAAAATGTACCCAACTTCTATTGCCTTTGGATCAGGCCTATGCTGAAGGTGCACAGCAAACGAGGAAAATGTTTTTTGCTTTGCCTCATTGATTACTCCACTCGTAAGATGTGCAGCGAATGAGGAGCTTCACTGAGTACCTTCAATAAATATCCATCACTGTGTAGCTAAATCAGCTGGGAGCACCCCTGCTGTGTAGCCTTCCTTAGCTATGCACCTTCACAAGTGTAGAGAGAAAAATCTTGTGCAAAAACTTACCTGCACAGAACATTTTTCTTTCAGTGAATTGTAACATGGTCAAATCAAGGCCAGTTTCCAGCCAAACACTCAAAGGCTCTGAAGTAAGGACTAATTCCCTGCTAACTTCACACCATTTTGGCACTACAGCTGTTAAAAAAAAATGTTGCCAGTGTCTTTTTACGATGAGGGAAGTGCATTTTATTCACTCTCCTTGTACTTAAAAATATTTGAATAATTTCATACATACTTTTTTTTTTTTTTTTTTTTAAATCATTTTCAAGCAAAGCTGAACCCTAGAAAATTTCAGACTGGAAGTAGAAAGTTTTGGAAAGATACTGGTAAGTGTCAAGACACTAAGGGTTAGAATACAAATTTGTGCAATTTTAACAATGTCTCTCAGCTCCTTGTCCTGTTGTAATTGAGCAATGGACAGGAGGTTTGCGGGACTGGTCCTAGATATTTAAGGTGGAGGGCATGAGTCCCATTTACACCAAGGCCTACTTTACACTGCTCTGGGAACGTAAAGGTACTTAAAGTTGACATAAACGTACATTTACACCTCCTTACACTGTCAAAGTGGGGGAAAAGCAGCCTTAGTGTAAATGAGAATCAAACCCAAAATCAAGCTTGCATCATTCCTAAAACTAAACACTAATGTACATTTGGTCTCACTGGGACCTGCTGCATTCTTAGCTGTTCTTGTGTCACTATCATATTTTTATGCTTCCATAGAGGCTGTTGGAGTCTACTTGTAATGCTATAGGTAGTTTATCAAGCAGTAAACAACAAAAAAGCTAACAAATATCCATCCATTAAAACAAAACAAAAAACAAAACAAAACAGAATAAAACCCCTATTAAAAAAAAAACACACACACAACATATATTTTATGGACTGGACCCTTGTGACTGATGAGGTGGTTTATAGACCTGTTCTTCAGCTAGTTAACACCATTCCTAAGCTTACAGCAGAGTCCTTTTTTGGCCAGGAGGTCTAGTGTCTCCTTCCTTGGGAGGCTGTGGAAACTTCTTCACTGGAGGTTTTCAAAAGGAGGCTGGATAGCCATCTCTCTTGGATGGTTCAGACACAACAAATCTTGCATCTTGGCAGGGGGTTAGCCTAGACGACTCTTCTAACCCTCTGATTCTTTCCTGCCTGGGCCCTCCAGATTCTGCTCCTCCTGAACCAACGCTCATCTTTTTCCCCCTCTGCTGGGCTGCCTATCAGGACCTAGGAACCTAGCCTAGCCTCTGCCCATCTCACAAGATCTGCATTACTTCCTCTCACTCAGCGGACTCTCAAGAAATATGGTCTGTGGCCAACCATGGGCACCATGCATCACGTCTACGTGGCACAGCCTCTCTCATCCCAAATGATGATATCAACACAGTCAAGAAAGTGCAGCTCTTTGGTTACTAACATCAAAGCCAACGTGAAAACCACAGTGATAGTTCTGGTCTTACCTACAAGATCCTCTGCCATAATTTCCTTACGCGTTCTCTCCAACTGGTCTCTCACCCATGGAAACTCCTGTAAGGAATCTAAGAACGTCCGAAAGGCCTTGGGTCCTCTGGTAGGAAGGATATCTAGAAGCATCATGGTTTTTCTGTGATTGGTGGCTTGGGACTTTATTTCTTGAAGGTGGTTTTCTGTTAGAATGCCTTCCTGGTAGAGATAGTGAATGATGAGCCCCTCCACCAGCACCTCTGAGCAGAGCACCAGCCGCAGGGAACGCAGAACCTGCTTGTCTCTGGCATCCATCTGTCACGAGGCGTGTGAGAGAAGAAGCAGGACACGTGAGATATTAAAATGCTTCAGTTTTTAAGATCAAAGAAAGCTATTTTACTGTTCAAAGTGTTTAAAAAGAAAACCACCCTATGATCAGCCAAAGTGGGAACCATATATCACTGCTCAGACACCTTTTTTTCTGCTGGGATTTCATGTATCGCCTCAGCTGGGAGTTGATTTCTTACCTCTCAGATTGCACCTGGGGCCATGAATTTGGGACCTGATCCTTCTCCTACTGAAGTTAATGTGTGTTTGCCTTAGTGTAGACTTAGATGGGAGCAGAACTGAAGCACTAAGGCCACAATCCTGTAAACTCCTTGGAACAGGGATGCAGCTGGATAACTGGTAGGATTGGGGCCTTGAGATTAAAACAGCATGTTTCTGAGTCAGTCGCTTTTTTTGCGGGAAGTGAAAAACTGAGAATTAGGGCAGGACAGACTTACTGTGAAAGGATTTAAAAGGAAAGAGCTCAAGATCTTTTCTGTATCTGAAACAGCTCAGCTTGTATTAAACACAATAGAATTAGTTGTCTTTAATTACTTGGGTGTACACTCAATGCAAGACACCCATTAGAAACACTCCTGGTGCCCCATAAACCAAAATATTTCAAGGATTAACCTGGTAGTTCCTATATGAAAGACAGTTTTTGCATGGAGTCAACCATTTCCTGAGAGAAGAAAAAGCTAGTGCTGCTCTCGCTTCCTCTCCTCTCAACCTCAGTTGAACTCTTTTTGCGCACACACACCCATCTTCCCAGCATATAACATTCCACAACTCCCCTCCCACATGGCTCCCTTCCAGAAAGCCAAGGCCACTCAGGCTGTTTGTAAGAGATTAGAGGAGCCAAGATTGCACTGATGAGCAGTCCTGATCCTTGCCAAGAGCTGCTGGGGGAAGGGGGAAGTGGAGTGAGGTGTGTACATATCTTAGATATTTACAAAGGACCAACAACCCCTTTGTGTTTTTAAATGATGCTTAAATACCAGTGTCTTTCAGGCTGGGAAGAGAGCTCCCAAAGTCTAGATATTTGGAGGGGGAAGGCGCTGGACAGGGAACCAAGCAGAAGACCTGGAGACTTACCATGATCCATTCCTGAGGTGAAATCAGCCTAGAAGGAGAGTTTAAAGATAGAGCACAACTAAAAGCAAAGAGCTCCCCCTTTCTCACTTTGGATAGGCTATTACCAGCAGGAGATATGCATCCGATGAAGTGAGCTGTAGCTCACGAAAGCTCATGCTCAAATAAATTGGTTAGTCTCTAAGGTGCCACAAGTCCTCCTTTTCTTTTTTCTCACTAATTTCCCCCTCCTGACTGTTGCAGTGAGAGCTCCCCCTCCTGTTCCAATCTACTATAACCACTGTCTGGAAGGGATCCAAGATCAAGCTAGAGGAGGCTTTTTTTCTTTTCTTTCTTTTTTTTTTTTTTTTAAAGTAAATAATAGTGATGGTGGAGGGGAAGAGAGAGAAGAAACACCAGATCATCCCTATTACAGAAAACTGCTGTCCACCAAGCAAGAAGACCAAAGTTACAGTAAAGTCAAAAATTTCCCAAGTATTTCTAAATATTTGTGATTTTTCAATTTCAGGACCAGACTAAGAAACATTCACTAACTCAGTGGTACTTGTACAGTCCCTGACTTGCACTTTGGTATTGCTATAGACACAGGGGAAATCACTATTTGCATGCATACATTGATGTGGAAGCACACCAGAAGTGAAAGTTGAAAATCTGGCTCTGACTAGCTTCCTCATACCCATTTATTTAACCTTTGAAATAAACACTCTAGCTTTTCCCCAGATTTAATAGCTATTATATTAATTGGTTTCTCTGCAAGTCAATAATAATTTGGATTGGATCCCTAGGACTCCTGGCACGTTTCAATAGGGAAGTTAGTGCCTGGTTAGGCAGGAATGATGTGAGCCATTAACTCCAAACGGCCTCATTATTATCCTATCAGGGCTGGATGGTTTTTCCCAGCTTTTTCAGTTGGAAAATGCTCCATAAACGACATAGATTCACACTTCAGAAGTTATCAATACATAATTTAGAAAACAGGTGCATCCATTACAATAAAGAACAAACAGATTGGCTATTGCCATTCATATTACTGGCACTACACGTCTAGTATTTTCTGTAGCTCATCTAATCTAGCAGGTAAGATTTAGGGTTCCCCCCCTCTTCATGATTACTTTATGCAAGAGGAATAATGTCATAAAGCTGTAGGGAGACATTTGTCGTTTCATTGACTCGATATATGCGGCTACTGTCTCAGACTCTGTGTAAATACACATAGCTCCAGAACGCCACCTGAAATTCATTGAGAACTTCATAGCTTTCCCGCAGGAGATGAAACTGTCTCAGGGGTTCTGGGGTGGCTGGTAATTTAACTCTAGTAACACAGGAATCCACCAACAAATTACACTTACTATACATCAGACTGAGTCTGGCTGTTTTTTCATAGCACTGTGTCCGTAAAACAGACAGGACAAAGCCCTTAGCTACGGTAGCTGGGTAGGAGTGGATCTAATCCCCTGAGGTGTGCAAGGCAGGAGCGTTGTAGCCTCCCATGCTAACCGGAGACCCGGCTCAGCAGCAGCACCATAAATCACAGCAGCACTGCGTGTCTCCGCAAAGCCACCATATCACTATAAACCGAGCCGGTAGCAGGATCTGTCAGTACTGCGGAAGCTGCTGCGGGAGGACAGCCTACCATGGCTGGACCTGTCTTGGTGTGCGTGTGCATGTAAGTGCCTGGACTGATCTTCCAAAGCCAGCGCCGCTGGGGGCAGCAGGAAAGGTGCAGAGATCATAAGAAGCGGGCTAGACAAGAGACTGGAGGCAAGGAGCGTGCAAGGCCAGCCCCCAGTGCAGGGGCAGCCGGGCTCCCAGCCAGCGCCTGGGGAAAGCACTGCGGAACCGGCGTTCTCCCCGGTCACTGAAGCGTACTTACAGCCGGAAAGCCAGGGATTACACACGCTCCCGGCCCGGGGCTGGAGGCACCATCTTTGCTGAAGGCAAAAGGGCTGAACAGGAAATGCCCTGCCTCCATCCTTCTTAAGGGGACGAGTCCTCCAGAGGAAATGCAGCAGCCATGTTTGTTGAGGTCAAATGCTTTGCCGTAGAAAGCGCAGCAGCCATCAGTGTTGTGGACACAGGCACTCCCAAGTGTTAGACTAGCAGAGAGCACTTACCTAGAACATGCCGTGTAAGTGTAACGTGAGTTGTAATCGCTACCCCTGAGAGATTGTTCTTTGTCTGGAGCGGTGTTGTAGCCCTAGCAGTCCCAGACAAACGCAAAATCTTTTATTGGACACACCTCTGTTAGTAAGAGAGACAAGCTTTCTAGCTACACAGAGCACTTCTGCCGGGGGAGGGGGGGAGAGAGAGATTGGTCTTTGTCATTAGCAGCCAACCTGATTGTTACAGTGCTCATATGTCCGTCCATGAAACAAGGTGACTATTTAAAATGCTCAAAAGTCAGAACTATAATAGTTAAGGTTGAACATGTAACCTTAATTCTGCCCCATTGTGCATATGCATTAAAGTACAGTCATTTAATTTTAATAGCAAACTGTAAAATTTATAGAACTATAATTATATCAAAAATCCATTGGAAGGGAACAGTTTGGCTCAATATTTAGATTTTGCACAAATTAAGAAAAACTTCCTTTATTACAAATGTTGTTACGTTTTATTCCAATGGAAATTCTTTTTTAAACAAACTTCTACAGTGATTACAACTCAAAAAATGCAGTACTAAAAATGTACAAATTAAACGGACTGTAAACAAAGGTGAAATTGACTTGATTGTCCAAATTGAGGGAAATTCAAAAAAGTAAACAACATAGCAAATGAAAAGCAAATTGAGTTTTTAAAATGTTGTCAGTTTTAAAAATCTAAGATGTCATTATTAGTAATACAGACTCCAGTTCTGCAACACACACACATGTTTAACTTTACTCACTGTGAGTAGTCCCATTAACGACAATGAGGGCATGTAGTTAAGGGCATGTAGTTAAGTAAGCACATGTCTTTACAGGATCTGGGCCATCAGTGAGCCTGCAATTGCATGTGCACAGCAGAGCCCCCTTCTGCATTGTAGGATGGAGTCCATAGGCAAGACAAAATGTTTCCTCACACCACATGACTTTTCACTCAAAGTGCCCCTTTTAAACTGAGATAGACAAAACTAAGGCTCCCTATTCCAGAATTAGTTTGGTATTACTAAATTTACCAAGTTTCAGAGTAACAGCCGTGTTAGTCTGTATTCGCAAAAAGAAAAGGAGTACTTGTGGCACCTTAGAGACTAACCAATTTATTTGAGCATGAGCTTTCGTGAACTACAGCTCACTTCATCGGCTGCATACTGTGGAAAGTGCAGAAGATCTTTTTATATACACACAAAGCATGAAAAAATACCTCCTCCCACCCCACTCTCCTGCTGGTAATAGCTTATCTAAAGCGATCACTCTCCTTACAATGTGTATGATAATCAAGTTGGGCCATTTCCAGCACAAATCCAGGTTTTCTCACCCCTCCCCCCCCACAAACCCACTCTCCTGCTGGCAATAGCCCATCCAAAGTGACCACTCTCCTCACAATGTGCATGATAATCAAGGTGGGCCATTTCCAGGACAAATCCAGGGTTTAACAAGAATGTCTGGGGGGGGGGGTAGGAAAAAACAAGGGGAAATAGGTTACCTTGCATAATGACTTAGCCACTCCCAGTCTCTATTCAAGCCTAAGTTAACTGTATCCAATTTGCAAATGAATTCCAATTCAGCAGTCTCTCGCTGGAGTCTGGATTTGAAGTTTTTTTGTTGTAATATAGCAACTTTCATGTCTGTAATCGCGTGACCAGAGAGATTGAAGTGTTCTCCGACTGGTTCATGAATGTTATAATGTTGACATCTGATTTGTGTCCATTTATTCTTTTACGTAGAGACTGTCCAGTTTGACCAATGTACATGGCAGAGGGGCATTGCTGGCACATGATGGCATATATCACATTGGTGGATGTGCAGGTGAAGGAGCCTCTGATAGTGTGGCTGATGTTATTAGGCCCTGTGATGGTGTCCCCTGAATAGATATGTGGGCACAGTTGGCAACGGGCTTTGTTGCAAGGATAGGTTCCTGGGTTAGTGGTTCTGTTGTGTGGTATGTGGTTGCTGGTGAGTATTTGCTTCAGGTTGGGGGGCTGTCTGTAGGCAAGGACTGGCCTGTCTCCCAAGATTTGTGAGAGTGTTGGGTCATCCTTCAGGATAGGTTGTAGATCCTTAATAATGCGTTGGAGAGGTTTTAGTTGGGGGCTGAAGGTGATGGCTAGTGGCGTTCTGTTATTTTCTTTGTTAGGCCTGTCCTGTAGTAGGTGACTTCTGGGAACTCTTCTGGCTCTGTCAATCTGTTTCTTCACTTCAGCAGGTGGGTATTGTAGTTGTAAGAATGCTTGATAGAGATCTTGTAGGCGTTTGTCTCTGTCTGAGGGGTTGGAGCAAATGCGGTTGTATTGCAGAGCTTGGCTGTAGACGATGGATCGTGTGGTGTGGTCAGGGTGAAAGCTGGAGGCATGTAGGTAGGAATAGCGGTCAGTAGATTTCCGGTATAGGGTGGTGTTTATGTGACCATCGTTTATTAGCACTGTAGTGTCCAGTGACTATAGTGAGAATTCATATTTATGGACAAACTCACTTTGGGGTGTTCAGGGTTTTTTTTATAACTGTAATGTTCTTTCACAACTGTTTTTGTGAGTGGAGATGAATTTAGCAACCTTGTCTTAAAATAAAAACAAACAAACAAACCCTACAACAAAAAAACAAGCACCAAAAATGCTGGGAATTCCCTTTTTTTTTTTTAAGGTTTTAATGAATGATCATTGTTTCACAAGTAATGGGAAGAGTGGCTGTAGCACTGAAATGATTATGCACACAGGAGAGTGGGAATGGTGTCTGCATTCTAGTACTAAAACTTTCTGACAGGGCTACATCTGAAAGGGAATAAGAGGGAAGTGATGCATAAATGTGGCATGATTGCATCTCCAAGTCTGTGAATGAGAGGATGGAGTAATGCCTGTTCTCTGCCATTCTTTATATTCCTTTAGGACCCTGATTGGCTAAAAAGATGCTGGCTTTCTCTGCCTGTCTATCTGTCTCCCTCAACCCAACCCATTCAGTCTCTGTTGGCTCCTATGCCTCCAAAGCTTCTCAAAGCCTACAGTGTCCAGGACTTTCCCTTCTGGATTCCAATGATTCACAGCTGCTGTCAGCCACAGAAGTCTGTCCTCACAGCACAATTGCCCATATACTAGTGTGATATTCATATATTATGTACCAAAGTGTGGTAGGTGTTGTATAAGCACTTAGGGAGACAACAATCTAAAAACCAGAATCTGCTAAGTCTTCAGTAGGATTCCAATCCTGTCTTAAAGAGACAGAGACAGAGTTAGTTTCCACAAGTACATCAGGAACAGCATTTTGCAAAAGTGTGACCAGGATAGGGATACCCTCTGTCACCCGTCTCTCTATCCCCAAGTGGTTAGTTGTGTGACTGCTCCCCTCTGGGAGATCAGCTGCACAGCTCCCTTTCAAAGCCTGACCACTGGTTGGGTGCCTAGGTCCACAGATGCTGGAACAGCTGTTCTGTCCGGGGCAAACGCCCCGCATGTAATCAGTGAGGAGACATTCCTGTACTCCCACCAATTCTCTCAGCTTCCTTCTCTGGGTCCCCGTGTAAGACACACATCTCTGTGCTCTCTAGAGTGGGATCTATCCCCTGTTCAGCTGTGAAGGGCTCACAGCTAACAGCCGAAACAGTTCTTTCACTGGCAAGCACTATACCCTCCTCCCTCTCTGAGTTGGGTTTGCCTCCAATTACAGAATCAATCGATCCGTCACTCACCTCAGTGGTCTCTACGATTCCATCACCCTTCACTGGTCTTCCCTCTAGGACAGGGGTGGCCAACCTGTGGCTCTGGAGCCACATGCGGCTCTTCAGAAGTTAATATGCGGCTCCTTGTATAGGCACTGACTCTGGGGCTGGAGCTACAGATGCCAACTTTCATATGTGCCAGTGGGTGCTGACTGTTCAACCCCTGGCTCTGTCACGGGCCCTGCCCCCACTCCACCCCTTCCCGCTCTCTCCCCTGAGCCTGCCGTGCCCTCCCTCCTCCCCCAGAACCTTCTGCATGCCACGAAACAGCTGATCGGGAAGTGTGAGGGAGAGGGAGGTGCTGATTGGCAGGGCTGCCAGTGGGTGGGAGGCGCTGGGAGCAGGGGAGGGGGAAGCTGATGAGGGGCTGCTGACATATTACTGTGGCTCATGGGCAACATACATTGGTAAAGTCCGGCTCCTTCTCAGGCTCAGGTTGGCCACCTCTGCTCTAGGACTCATCTCTCTATGCATCCTAGAGTGAGGTCTGTCCCTTGCTCACCTGCAACCTGCTGGCAGCCAGCAACCTGGAGAGTTTTCTCATTGAGAGGCAACACGCTCCCTTCCCCCGCAGGAGGAGATGCTGCCTTTAGCTACAGGGCAGCAGGAGCTGGTCTCAACCACACCCACCCCTGGAAGCGTACAGTTTTCCACTGCTGCTGAGGAATTAAAGAGACACTCCCATTCTTCCAGTAGTTCCTGAGATTTTACCCTTTCCCTCTGGGGTTCAAGCATAACATTTCTCCTTGACATCCCAAGCTACACAGAAGAAATCATTCCCCAGCAACAAGGCAATCAAGTTGTCATTTACCACAGCCACAGCCAATACAGCTTCCATTTCCAAATCCTCAGTTTCTATATGCACGTTAGCCAAAGGCACAAGGATTTTGTAACCTCCTACAAATAAAAGCTCTGCCATCTGTCCTTGCAATAAGTCACTTTCCTGTACAACATTCCTTCTAACCACAGAAATTTCTGCCCCTGTCTTCCCACCCAAGGCATTCCTTGCCATTAATCCTGACAGCCTTCATGTGCTTTATGCCTGTCTGTGAAAAGGCTACTTTTACAAACCCTGTATGATCAGTGGCAATTGCCTGAGGTGCCTCTGTGCTCTGGGTGGCAGCATTCACATGAGTTGCTTGCTGCCTGTTCCCTCCAGGCACAGGACATTTATTCCTCAGGTGTTCAGTGGGATTAGAATCATAGAATCATAGAATATCAGGGTTGGAAGGGACCCCAGAAGGTCATCTAGTCCAACCCCCTGCTCGAAGCAGGATCAATTCCCAGTTAAATCATCCCAGCCAGGGCTTTGTCAAGCCTGACCTTAAAAACCTCTAAGGAAGGAGATTCTACCACCTCCCTAGGTAACGCATTCCAGTGTTTCACCACCCTCTTAGTGAAAAAGTTTTTCCTAATATCCAATCTAAACCTCCCCCATTGCAACTTGAGACCATTACTCCTCGTTCTGTCATCTGCTACCATTGAGAACAGTCTAGAGCCATCCTCTTTGGAACCCCCTTTCAGGTAGTTGAAAGCAGCTATCAAATCCCCCCTCATTCTTCTCTTCTGCAGACTAAACAATCCCAGCTCCCTCAGCCTCTCCTCATAAGTCATGTGCTCTAGACCCCTAATCATTTTTGTTGCCCTTCGCTGGACTCTCTCCAATTTATCCACATCCTTCTTGTAGTGTGGGGCCCAAAACTGGACACAGTACTCCAGATGAGGCCTCACCAGTGTCGAATAGAGGGGAACGATCACGTCCCTCGATCTGCTCGCTATGCCCCTACTTATACATCCCATAATGCCATTGGCCTTCTTGGCAACAAGGGCACACTGTTGACTCATACCCAGCTTCTCGTCCACTGTCACCCCTAGGTCCTTTTCCGCAGAACTGCTGCCTAGCCATTCGGTCTCTAGTCTGTAGCGGTCCATTGGATTCTTCCATCCTAAGTGCAGGACCCTGCACTTATCCTTATTGAACCTCATCAGATTTCTTTTGGCCCAATCCTCCAATTTGTCTAGGTCCTTCTGTATCCTATCCCTCCCCTCCAGCGTATCTACCACTCCTCCCAGTTTAGTATCATCCGCAAATTTGCTGAGAGTGCAATCCACACCATCCTCCAGATCATTTATGAAGATATTGAACAAAACCGGCCCCAGGACCGACCCCTGGGGCACTCCACTTGACACCGGCTGCCAACTAGACATGGAGCCATTGATCACTACCCGTTGAGCCCGACAATCTAGCCAGCTTTCTACCCACCTTATAGTGCATTCATCCAGCCCATACTTCCTTAACTTGCTGACAAGAATACTGTGGGAGACCGTGTCAAAAGCTTTGCTAAAGTCAAGAAACAATACATCCACTGCTTTCCCTTCATCCACAGAACCAGTAATCTCATCATAAAAGGCGATTAGATTAGTCAGGCATGACCTTCCCTTGGTGAATCCATGCTGACTGTTCCTGATCACTTTCCTCTCATGTATTACAGTGATAGCACCTTCTGGGTTCCTCTGTTTTTACAGATTTGGGATGAGGACTAGAGGAATGGATTTGGGGAGGTGAACACCCATTCCCCCTCTCCCCCATCTTCTTCCAAGGGGTAAAACGGGAACCCTGCTTTCAGGGGTGAAAGTAAAATGGAGCTCTTACAGGTACGGGGCCAGTTCTGGCCCCTCCGGAAGGGGCGGGTCCTCAGGTGGAAAGGGCGGGGCTGGGGTCAGTGTCCCCCAGCCAGCCCATCTGCGCTGCCTGGCTCACACCGCCCAGGGCTCCAGTGGCGATTTAAAGGGCGGTAGTGGCAGCGATGGCCAGAGCCCTTGGCCCTTTTAAATTGTGGCCCTGGGGCAGCTACTTCTCCCCCCGCTCCTCAGGTCAGCAGCCCGAGGAGGGGAAAAAGGGACAATGACATTAAAGGGGCTTTAACATTGCTGCCCCTTTTGTGCCCCCCATCAGTGGCCCTGCCGGGTCATCACTGCCCCTTTTGCGCCCCTCCCATCAGCAGCCCTGCCAGCTTCTTACTAGTTTCACTTTCACTTATTTTGCTCCTTTTCTGTCCCTACTTCCCTTTCCCAAAATAAGCAAACAGAAAATAACAAACTGGTAACCTCTTTGACTGATCTCAAGCCACCACACTTAAAACTCACTTAAAATCACCACCAGTGTATGGAGTGCTCACTCAGAACAACAAGCTGTGCATTTAATCCTGCCAACTATGCCACTGTGACGGGTTACCCCCAGGGTGCCACCTGGCACTGGGGTACCCCGAGCCCTCTAACCCACCAGCCTGGGCTCGCTTTCACACTGTACTGCTGTGACAAGCTGCCAAGCCCTCCAGCCTGCACTTTCACCAGCATTCACACAAATAGGGACATGCAGGCTCTCTAACCACCAGCTTCCCAGCCTAGGACCCCAGAGCAGTACCATTCTACCCTGGTCAAATCTGGTCAGTGTATGGGTTTAATACCCAGTCTGCCTCTCCCTCAACGTGAAGAGAACAACACACACTTGTGGTGACCAAGCAGAGATTTTCCCCAAGCACTCCAGTCAGTGCTCACTGGTTTGGATTAGAACATAAAATAAATTTAACTACAAAAGATAGATTTTAAGTGATTATAAATGATGGCAAAGAAATCAAAGCAGATTACCTAGCAAATAAACAAAAGCACAACCTAAACTTAATATACTACAAAGACTGGATATGAATAGCAGATTCTCACCCTAACTGATGGTACAGGCAGATTTGTAGATTCTTAAGGCACAAGCTACACTTGCTTTGCAGCTTGGAATCCCCAGGTGTTTCAGACACAGGCTAGAAATCCCTTTAGCCTGGGTCCAGCACTTCCCCCACTTCCTCAGGTGTTTCCAGGAGTCTTCTTGTATGGGGAGTGAAGAATCCCAGATGATGTCACTCCCTGCTTTATATAGCTTTAGCATATGCTGGGAACCCTTTGTTTCAAAGCTTGGTTCCCAGACCAGTTTGTGGAAAGATATTAACATCCCAAGATGGGAGTCCAGCATCATATGGTCTTGTCACATGTCCTTGTAGAGTCATAGCAGCCATTACTTACAGGCTGTCTGTAGCATTCTCAAGAAGGCTCACCAGGTAGGGGACAAGCTTCTCCGAAGGCCTATTGTTTTTCCTAATGGCCCATTTCCCTGATCAGGCCCTTCCCAATCACAGATCTAGACTGAAAGCATCTTGTCTAGTGGGTGTTACCCAGGTGTAACTACATTTGAAATACAGATAAGTAGTCAATATTCATAAATTCAGATACAAAAATTATACTAACATACAAAAAGGATGATCATATTCATCAAATCATAACATTTTCAATGATACCTCATGACTTATCTTGTACAAAATTCATCATAATTATGTCATAATTTTATCATAACAACATTACTATGATGAATATGGGGTGCAGTGTCACACCTGCAACTAGATCTTTGCAGGGAGACTTCAGTGATCATGTGGAGTCCTATTACAATCAATGAAACTCTCTGCAGGCTTGTGGGTGCACCTGCAAGGGACTCCTGGCAGTACTGGGGCCTAAAGGAAATGAAGAAGGTGGGAGAAAAGGATATAGCAAACAAGCAAAGGGATGAGAGTGATGACTGACATCTTTCGTTAGTTCCATTGGGTTTATGTCATTGTTGGTTTTTGTTTGTTTGTTTTTCATATATGTTTATATATTCTATATAATTTAATGTTTTATATGTCTATATAAAATCCCCAACTGCCTCTCTGGCTGGCCACTATTAGTTCTTAATTTTTTCATTCATTGCTTACTTCATTATAAATTATTTTGAACCCTTTCCTAGTTCTGAACCTCCTCCCCCCCCCCCGCATTTGTTTGCATATCCCTTTCCCATTTATTATTTCTACTTGGTCAGTAAGCTAAAAATAACTATTTTCAAAATGTGTATATATATATATATATATATATATATATATATATATATATTAGCCCTAGTTTTTATTTCTTGCCTTTGTGTGTGTCAAATCCCCCTAGTGTTTTGTGATTGGTAGGGGCACAAGATTGTCATGGTGCTCTCGGGCAATGGGTTGGAAGCATTAAGCCACTAACCTGCTGCTCTTCATAGAAGCAGTCTTGTCTTGAGACGTAGCCCACTGAGGCAGCCACTACTATACACTTCTTCACCAGAAATGGAATTTTCATCTCACCCCTGGGAAGGGGTAGAGAGAGCAGGCAGTAGCAGAATCTTCATACACACCCTGTTTGGAGTAGCTGGGGGGGTGGGATCTTTATACCCCTGCACAGAGATACATGGTGATACCTTCCCCCAGGATAGCAGTCCTTCAACACCAGTCAGGTAAAATATTCCACAAATGTCCATACTTTCTCTTTTTTTGATACTGCTAAGAGAGAAGTCAATAGGGCTTTGCTCGGGCCCATTAGTCTGCCTGTGAGACACAGATGTAGGATCAAGGCCACAAGGAGCAATTTGGGGTTGCTCTTCAGTTATAGAATACCAAAATGGTTGGACCTAGAGAAAGCAATTTCCCAGTCTTTTGACTGTTCTTCCTTTCTTTAGTAACATTGCAAATCAATTTAGCCTCCATTCACTGTATTTAGATCTCCCTTCAGCATTTCCTATTGACTAATACATTGCCTGGGAATAAACATCTTAAATTGGCTTCTGCAATAGTATTAAATATAAATACCACATATAACAAGAAAATTGTTCTAGGAGGAATGGCTCTCTACTGCTGCTTCAAAATTCTGTTGACAGGCTAGTTGATATTACTACTATTAGATTAAATTAGTTAGACTGCCCAATTTTAAAAGATATTTTTTGCTACTTGGGGAGGGTCTTGTACTTGAGAAACCTATTTTCAGCAAGTTATTCTTATTTTACCTATGTTAGTACAAAATTCCATTACATAAATAGTTGCTCATGGGGTACAAGTGTTCCCTCAAGTGAAATTCATTAGCCAACTTCTTGGATTCTCCCTAAGACATTCAACAAACATTCTAAACTTCCTATTTTAAACACTTCTTGTCTCCTATTAACTTTTTAGAACATTCAATGTTGTTGTAGCCATGTTGGTCCCAGGATATTAGAGACCAGGTAGGTGAGGGAATATACTTTATTGCACCAACTTCTGTTGGTGAGAGGATGAGCTTACACAGAGCTCTTCTTTGAACCAACAGAAGTTGGTCCAGTACAAGATATTACCTTACCCTCCTTGTCTAGAGCCACATTTAACAAAAACGGTGACTAGTTTCAATAGTACAGAAACCCACTCAAAACTTCAAACTGATTTTGGTGGGGAGCTTATATATGAGAAGTGAATTTTTGTTGAAACTGAACTTGTATCCAGAATATATCTTCATTTATAAACTCCTCTTTTGGAAGCAGAAAGCAATATATTGTGTTCAGCCTGATACATGATATCCGGAAAAAAACAGTAACAAAGATTCCCCAAAGGATTCCGTATCTACATGCTACATAACTTTAATAAATATGATCTCATAATAGCACACGAGGGGATAAACTTTCAAAAAGCCTTGCTACATGCTTGTTTCCTAATTAGAAGGCTGTATGTAATTTCCTGTCTTCTGATCATCACATTATGTATTGTTTACATAATTCTTTGAAGATGTAAAACTCTCAAAGTGTTAAAAAATAGGACCACTAGTAGTAGTATTTATTACATTCTTTCCCCCCGTGCAACTGAATGATTCTGTGTGTTTCATATTTGAACATGGGGCAGTAGGTTAGTTGTACTAGCCAATTTATATTTTTTGTGAACTATCGCTGTAATATACTTTGGGTTTGATCTTGAGAAGTGCTGCACTTGCCCAGCTTCTGTGGACTTTAATGGGAATTGAAGGTGCTCAGAAGTACACAGGATTGGGCCTAGGTTCATGTTCTTTTTTTTTTTTTTGGGGGGGGGGGGTGTCTATCACTAATGAGTTTCTCTAAACGATTAACAACAATATTTAGTCCTAATGGATCTTTTTATTCCTGCTTTCTTTTAAATCTACTTACCTGAAATCCGTTGGGGTTTTGTAACAAACATTTGGACTCATTATTCAGTGGAGGTATTGACTTCCATCGTAAGTGTGTGCTCAGCCACATGAAAGTACCACACCCAGAGCTGTAACGTATACAGTATTATACACAGTTACCTACTTTGCACCTCATTTGAACAGCTGCATAAAACTTAAAACAAATGAAAAAAACTTTCCCATATAAGAGAAATATTGGTAAACTAGGACCCATCTCAACAAAAACAGTGGTATTTTTACATTGTATTTACTGTACTTCAGATGCCATATACAAACCAATATTTGTTTATTGTTATTAATAGTATCTTATTAAATATGAACATCTCTTTCACAAGAATCTGTTTTATCTAGATAGTTGAAAATGTAATACTTAAACAACAGGAGCCTATGATCCATAGATCCAATAGTGTGATTTAATGTAATTTCTTGTCACATGTCATCAAAGTACTTTCTTCTGAGTGAGGATAGGTGTCAGGCATCATGTGTGCTTGAGTGATGACAGGTGCTTGCTTTTTATAACCTAATTTATTTTTTAAACTCGGTTTGCAGCACATATTGTATCTGGGGACTGCACTAGGGATTAAAGAAAAGAGTGGCTATATTACCAGAATGCGTTGACTTGTAGGCAGTCACAGTGAGTCTGCTACCAGCTGCTCTGAGTGCTGAGGACTCTCCTTTAAGAAATAAAAATAGCAGCTGCTGCAGCTGCTCCTGAAAATTTTGCCACCTTGTTATGCAAATCTAATTTGTATGTACAGTTTAAATCACTCAGACAATTAAGCATATTTGAAGTTGTTTATGGAAACTTTTCTCAGCTATTTGTTGGGGACTGTACTCCAGAAATAACTGCGACAAAGCTAAGAATATATAAACCAAAGTATTATTGGTTAGAGCTAATCTACTGCATATGCTAGGTGTATTTTGCATTATCGAGTTGAGTCTGACTTAAAAAAAAACCCAACAAACCTCCATGCCTCTTTTCCTTCAATTTTTTCACTGATGTATGGCTTACAGCAAAGTTAATACTTTATGTGGGCCCAGGACACATTACAACCTAAAAGGCAAGGTTCAAGGTATACTGGGTTTGAGAAGTGTTTTAAAAGAGTTACAATATATTTTATCAGTATATATACTATCACTTACGTAGCACTTCTGGAGAGGCAGTCTATTAGCAAATCTAAAAGAATATTTGAAAGTAGTCAGCCCCCGAAAAAGTGGCATGCCCATTTTCTGGGATTATTTCAATGTGAGGCATTTAAATTATTTTAAAATAATGGCTAAATAGCATCTTACTCTAACACTTCCGTAAATGTGACTGAATGTTTTTACCTTACATACATGTACAGATTTGTCAGTTTTTCAAGACTAGACAGTGAGATTAATAAAATCATTACTACTTGACTCAGACTGGTGTACCAATATATCATTTACACATTAGTGTATTTTATTGAGGTAGACAATCACACAAATGGACAAGTTCTTCCTTCTTGTGCAGCAGCACCAGTGACCCCAAAGAGGTATATTATAATTGTACCTAAAGTGCAACTGAGATGTTTGACAGTCTTTCAGATACCAGGGAGAGTTTGTAGGGCTGGCAGTGAGGAAATCCAATATTTGTAAACAGAGCAAAACTGGCATGGAATCATGGACGACAATAAACAAGGAACCTCAGGATCCATTTATACAGTCACTCTTCAGAGCAGAGTCATGTGGTCTCTGAAAGCCTCCCTTCACAATTTTCCACTTTTCTGGTGGCCTGGTTGTTTCTCTCAGATGTATACAGAACATAAGGAATCATATTATCCAGGCCTGGGATGATCAAACACTGAGACCTGGAATGTTATATCACTGGAAGCCTGACAACTGTACTTAACGTGCATACATTTGCAAATTTTAAAAAAATGAACATCTGACTGGACCTGTGCCTTCCTTGGAATGACACAAACTATTACTTTGATTTATTGTATAGTGCTCAGAAGTGTCACAGGTACTTCACAGAAGAGAGAGAAATTCATAGAGTAAAATCCTGACCCCACTGAAGTCAATAGCAAAGCTGACTGACTTCAGTCATGCCAGGATTTTACCCATTGTCTTTGATCCAAAGAGCTTAGGCCCAAATCCACAAAGGTACTTACATGCTTAAGTCCCAGTTTTAGGTTCCACTGTGATCCACAAAACCCCAACCAAACTCTGTAGGCGCCTAAACTCATTCAGCGCCTCAGTTTTCAGCGTAGAAGTTCCATAAGTGATTGTTTCTGCCTCTGGGCACAAGTGCTGCTGCCTCCCTCTAGGTATGTCACACCTAAGCCCCAGGGCAAATCACAGACTTGGGAAAGATAGGCATTCATAGTCATGCATGGGGCCTGATCCAGTAGGTAGCCTTTGAACACTCCTATGGGATCAGATGCCATTCAAAATGGCTGGAGGTAGTGATGAGGCCCAGCTTATAAGTTTAGCCCAATGATTAGAATATTCACCTGGGATGTGGGTGACCTAGATTCACTTTCTCCCCTTTCTATCAGAGGGGAGAAAGGATTTTAACAGGCTTCTCCCCCATCTCAGGCACTCTGTGCTATGGGACTCCTTCAGTCTCTCCTGTTGAAGCTGTTCCCTGGTGGCTAACTAGTGAAAGTGATAGGAACTGGGGGACTGGAGCCAGGGGTCTCCTACCTCCCAGGTGGCTGCCCTAACCACTGGACTAGTTTCTCTCTCTCTCATTCTGGTCCAAAGACCATTTAAGTAAGTATCCACAGTGGAACAGTCATTGGGCCTGAGAGAGAGCAAGCAAGAGAGAATGACTCTATAATCCCATGGTTAGAGCACCCACCTGCGAGGTGGGAGACCCTGGGTCCAGTCCCCCAGCACCTATCACCCTTTTCTTGGCATCTCCCATTGGCTACCTTAGGTGGCTCTGCACCTAGTGTGTTGCCTTTTGTGGATCACATTCTTAGGCACCTGTCTCTCCTCAAACACTATATAGGGAGGCTAGGTATCTAACTCAGCTTTCTGGATCACAGTGTTGTTCGTGTGCTTTTCTAGGTGCCTAAAAGTTAGATACTGCAACATTCAGTGATGCGATGCCTAAGTCCCTTCATAGATCCCTCCTGGCCAAAGTAAGTGTAGACATGAAGCAACAAGTTAGAATGACAATCAGGAGAAGATGGGGCAGGAAACGATGAGAGCAACATCAAGATGATCATGTGGTTAATCCATTCAAGGCACGTGCTTGTCTTGGTGTTTTCTTTAAATATAAAGCAATAACTGGAAATAGTAAATGTAGTTCTGGTTGTTTAAGTTCATCATCAGCAACAGACGTTGGAAGTTGATTATCTCTGTGTTTCCCCTGTAGTTAGGGCAAGAATGCAGAAGCAACACTTCAGGACTGCATGACTTCCTTTGGCTAAAATATCTAGATTAGGGTGGCCTGTCAAAATCTGTGGGAAGCAAACTGCTCAGCCTCCCACGCTGATAATGCTATTATTTTCTTTAAACATGGATTACTAGAGATCAAAATGCCAGACTTTACAAGTGACCACACATTAAAAAAAAAAAACAAAAAAACCCTGAGAATTGCATGCAGCTTCTCATAAAAGTGGCATGTCTGTGGGGAAGAACCCCTGGGAGGTATCCATGGAGCGTTTTGGGGGAGTGGTAGAGTCACAAAAGTGGCAGAACCAAAATGACTGTTCGCCTCCCTTGTCTTCTGGTATGCTTGCCAAAGCTCCTGTATTTTCACACAGCACTGCTGCATGTCCCTGGTATAGTCCTTCTCCCCCAAGCCCTGTGCAATCTTGGCATAGATGTCAGCATTTCTTCTGCTGGATTGGAGCTCTGCCTGCCCAGACTCTTCTCCTCCCCTCTCCCCCCCAAGCAATAAGATCCACCGCCTCCTGTGTCCTCCATGCTGGAGTGGGTTTGCGGCCTTGAGTCTCCATGATCAGCTGTGCTGGCAAGCTCTCCATACTGATCAAACAGGAATTGAAAATTCCAAAGTTTCCAGGGCTTTAACAGGGAGCGACTGTTTCCTGTGTACCTGGCTCACATGCAGTAGAGTTGAAAGCGCTCTCCAGAGCGGTCACAGCAGAGCATTGTGGGACACCTCCTGGAGGCCAATTCATTCAAATTGCACAACGCAGTGTCTACACTATCCCCATGTTGAATGTCAAATCAAGCACTATGCCTCTTGCAGAGGTGGAGTACAGAAGTCGACTTTACAGCTACTTAAGTCGGTGGAAGGGACTTGGTAGTGTAGACACATACAGACGTTCCCCAGGTTACGCAAGACCCAACTTACACAAATTTGCACTTACAGAAAAAGTTCCATAAGCTAGAAATAAGAGGGTTTTTTTTGGCATAACGTTCGGGTATACGTTTCCGACTTAGACAAAATTCAAGTTACGCAAGGCTTTCTGGAACGGAACGATTACGTAAGTGAGGGAGCATCTGTACATTAGATCGACTTAACGCAGCTTATGTCGACCTACGTTTGTAGTATAGACCAGGCCTGAGATTCTGCTCCATTGCAAAAAGCTGTATAATCATGGAGGACTTCAATTTGAGTGATATATGCTTGAAATCTCATGCAGCCATTAAAAAAAACCATCCTTGGAATTTCTAACGTTTAGGTTAGTTTCCTAACTCAAAATGTGTTGGATGTCTTCGTGATATATAAAAATTAATGGTACCTTAGGTACAAATTGATCATGACATTTTTAATGTACAAAGTTCAGACCAGTGTTTATAAATAAAATAAAAAAAGTGTGTATATATACACACACACTATACACACTGCTTTAATAGGACTGAATTCACAAAGCTGAAAACAATTCTGAGCCAAAAATCAGCTGGGAGGAAGAATTTAAATAATAATTAGGAATTCTTTAAGAAATCTTCACTAGATGCCCCCAAAGCCACAATCGAGGAAGATGGCTGTTAAAAAACCACTTTGGACTAAAAGGGAAGTGAAGGCAGCTATAAAAAACAGTAATATGGAAGAAAGGGGAAGTTGACAGTAAGGAAAATAAACCAAACTAGTAACTGTAGAAAATAGATAAGGGAGGCAAAGGGACATAAAGCTATAGCCAGGAGAGTTAAGGACAATAGATGGTTTAAGTTTTATAATTAACTGTCAATCAACATGGGTTTATGGAAAATAGATCCAGACAAAGTTGATAAAATATATCTTAAAAAACAAATTATTTGAGATTACAGGTTTCGTTGATAAAGATAGTTGTGTTGATGTACCATACTTAGACTTCTATAAGACATTTGACTCGGTACTGCATGACATTTTGATTAAAAAAAAATATAAAATTAACATGGCACACAGTAAATGGATTAAAAACTGGCTGATAGGTCTCAAAATGTAAATGGGGAATCATCATTGAACACGTGAGTTTCTAGAGGAATTCTGCAAGGATCAGTTCTTGGCCCTAGGTGCATTAGCATTTTATTAGTGACCTGCCTGGAAACATAAAAATTTGCAGAAGACACAAAAATTGGGGGAGTGGTAAATAATGAAGACAAGTCACTGATACTAAGTGATCTGAATGCCTGGTAAACTGGGCGCAAGCAAACAATATGCATTTTAATATGTCTAAATGTAAACATATACATCTAGGAACAAAGAATGTAGGTCATGCTTACAGGCTGGGGGACTCTATACTAGAAAGCAGTGACTCAGAAAAAGATTCGGGGATTGTAACGGCTAGCCAGCTGAACAAGAGCTGCAAGTGTAAAATAATGGACTAATGTAATGCTGGGGTGCACAAACAGAGTAATCTTGAGTAGGTATAAGAGAGGTTATTTTAACTCTGTATTTGGACTGCTGCTAGAATACTGTGTCCAGTTCTGCTATCCACAATTCAAGGATGTTGATAAATTGGAGGGGATTCAGAGCAGTCCTACAAGAATAATTAAAAGGATTAGGAAACATGCCTGATAGTGATAGACTTAAGGAGCTCAATCTATTTAGTATAACACAGAGAGGGTAAGGGGTGATTTGGTTAGTACCTAACACAGAAAACAAATATATAATAATGGGCTCTTCAATCTAGCAGAGAAAGGTTTAACACAATCCAATGGCTAGAAGTTGAACAAAGACAAATTCAGTCTGGAAATTATGCATATGTTTTTAACGGTGCAAGTAATTAATAATTGGAACAGTTACCAAGGGTCATGGTGGATTCTCCAGCATTGATAATTTTTAAATCAGGATTGGATGTTTCTCTAAAAGATATGCTCTAGGGAAATTCTATAGTCTGTGTTATACAGGAAGTCAGGCTAGATGATCACAGTGGTCACTTTTGGCCTTAGAATCCATGAATAAAGCTTGAACTGTTCATATAATACCTAAATTTAAAATAATTTCTACAAAATGTAACTGTTGATGAACAGTACTGGAAGGAATTTTTCTTAATTATATTTAATTTGGTATGGATAATCTCCGGCCAAAAAAAGATATTGTGTAGGTCTAAGAGCAGAACAACCTTCAAGTGTGCATATAGCATATTCCTTACAAGAAGAAATCCCTCGAATGCATGGCAATAAACATTTGCAACAGATATTTGCAAAGTCTAATAGATATTTTCCACCTAAGCAATGTTTAGTTCATTGTTTAAAGTACATACATAATTATTTGTAAATTTCATTTTTTAGTGTTTTGTGCAGTGAATCTACAAGTTGAATTTTAAGAGTACCTTTATGGATGAAATATTGAAAAATCTCAATGTTTAATGTTTCAGGCTTACAGAAAAAAATTAAAATGAAAAGCAATTATTTTAATAGTGTGTGAATTAAACATATGGAACCACATATACAAACTAACCCTAAACATCTGACTTTGACCAATAAGGGAAAGAAAATTAAGAGTCAGGTTGGGTTTGAAATACAGTTTCAGCCCTATTTTATTTACAAATTACAACATATCAAACATAAAACTAGTTGCCTGGCATTTTAAATACAGGGAAGATTAGAAACCTGGTTTTATTATTTAAAGGAAGAAATTAAGTACCTTATTTTGGTAAGCTTATATTTCTTATCCCAACTTTGAAATGACCAAATCAATATATGTTACATTTTTAAAAGGCTAAAACTTTCAGGGTATATTTTAAGAGGACATTCATGACTCATAGAAAGTTTTGCAAAGTAGTGTATTCAGAGACTTGTCATTTTCTACAGGATCCATTTTAAAACAAACCGGGCTCCTCCAATTCTCTACTACTCTATTTATTCCCTGGTTGTAGTGAAACTACTGTTTTCTTTGACGTTGCTGTGGATTCATTATGTTGTCAGAGACAATCAGGGAGCAAAGAGAAAGAGCAGATGAAGGTCTTCAAAACACTGATCTTAATGCAAGCAATTTTCTTTACAGATAACGTCCCTCTGAAGTACTTCAACTAATTTCCCTCAGACAGGCATTCTGTTGCTATTGCTTGTGTAATGTAGTCACATATGATGCTTCGGGTCTTATTTTCATCTCTCCCCATCAAAGCAAACCCATATAAAGACATTACCACCACTGTAGCTTAAATTCATGGCAGGTATTATTAAAGTATAACAGAGTTAAAACAATTAACAAAAATGTAATAATTAACAATACAAACCTTCACAATCCTTACATATAAGCACACATAGATTGTATCTTACAAAGGCTAAGTCCTGTATAAAACTGCTTTTCATATAAGAAAGTGAAACAACAAGGAATTCCATAAACAAAACAAAAAATAAATCTCAGAAATAATGATCCATGACTTTTTCCTTACTAAAGATGGTATTTTAATTATGTCCATCTTTGCTCGGGAGGAGAAGGAAAGTTGTCCCATTATATCATTAATTATGGCTACAGTTCCACAGTTAGAACTGTACATGTGGAACCCCTGTGCTATGTATTATGGGATGAGAAATAAGCAGAGGTTTTGTGGAGATTCAGATATTACGAGGGAAATTTTCAGCAATGAGTGATATACAGTACTGCAGGGTAACAGAAAAACCCACCCTGAAATATGGAACAAATCCAAAGCCCATTAAACTCAATGAAAGACTGACTCCATCTGATTGTAGGACTGGGGCCTGAACATGTATATTTAAATGTGGTTGTATTTGTTAAAAGTAAAGTTATCTTACAGTGGTTCTGACAAAGCAATAAATACCATGCAACTGTTTCTCACACAGAGACTACAGAGCCTGATCTAAAGCCTATTGAAGTCAATAGGAATTTTTCTATGGACTTTGGACTGGTCCTATATGAAGCATATTTCAGACATCTATTTTTCTGCAGCAGGCAGAATTTAAGCCTCAATTATGTAATGCTGAAAGCCAATTTGCTCCAAAACAAAATAATCATTTACATAAGCCATGCTAGTGAAAGAAAAATAGAGGCACACATTTAATTTGGTTGTTTTCTTATTTTAACTCTGTGTATCAGAGTCAACACTGAAAACTTCCTGCATAATAGCCATCCCAATCTTTTCTAATAAAATCTCTGCTTGTTGCTCATCCCCAACTACACAGAGTCCTGTGCTGATAACAAATTTTGTATCTGCAAACATCGTCTGTGGATATAAAGTAGATAGCTACAGATTTGCAGGGCTCTACAAATACACAGCTTTTGTTCTTGTACTTTAAATTTTTTTCTTAATGCTGTTGCCTCAGCATTCAGCTTCTGGAGCATTTTTCAATTTATTCATTCGTTCTTGGTTGGTCCCAAGGGTGCATGTGGGAGGGGATGGGGCAGAAGAAGACCCTCTCCTTTTTAAATAGGGTTTCTTTTAGATTTTTGACTGCAATAAAGAGCCACATCGTTTATCACTGAAGTCAGACATTATAAGCCTGATAGTTTTTGTTTCTTATTGCTCTCTAAAGCTCTCCTTGGAAATATGTAGGCTCTATGTAAACTGTCTCTTCTTCAGCATATTAGGTATTTATTGTATTTCTTAATCAATTAAGTCCTTGCCCTCTGGCCCCGCTGAGAACCCAACAGCCACATGTTTTTACCATGTGCTTTGTCTTTTAAGTTCAGACTTATAGGCAAAGCCATATATGGATTTCAGTTATTTCTTCTCTTCCCTCCCCCCCTCACCCCATCCCTCCGGGGGATCTTTAAACTCACTCTCCACCTGCACTATTAGTATTATAGTACCTAGGAACCCTAGTCACAGCCCAGGACCCCATTGTGCTAGGTGCTGTACAAACAACGAACAAAACAACAGTCCCTGCTCCAACGACCATACAATATAAGAGACAACAGATGGATACAGACAGATGGGAAACAATCAGACAATATTGGGCAGCATGAAAAGGTGGCTTTCATGACCTTCAGATAAAGATAACATGTATTCTCACACCCACTTCCTTTGTGTGGACTGGCTAGCTCACTCATTGAGGTGGTTTCTAATTATACTGCTGGTTTGGAAACTGAAGGAATGTTTTTATGCAATAGAATATATCACAATTTCTACAACGTTGTTCAAGCCATTCTTCTCGCACAAAAAGGTTTCTTAAAACTTATCTGGGTTTCAAATCACAAATATAAGTTAGAGAACCCTTTTAAACACTTAATTTATGCATTTTGGCTGCATCAGTATAATGCCTAGAGTTTATTTTAGTGATAGAAAGGCAATGATATTTAAAACATGAATAGACTATTCATGAAAGACACCCAATTCTAAATGCTCTCTTTCTATCAAATATTTTGAGGGGAGGAGAAAACAATAAATCCTGCACATACTGAGAAGGCGTCAATAAGAATAATATCAATAGATCCTTTTGTATGTATGCAAAACAAACTTATAAAACTAATTGGGCTGAAACAGGAAGATGCTTCATTTAACTCCACTATTAGGTATAAGCTTCTGTAGTAAAGGAAATTACCTACTGGAAGTTTGTCTGAGCCATGACAGAGGTGGGTAACTAATAGAACATTGCCCATCCTGTTTTATTTAGGGAGGGCTAATTCTTATACTTCCATGCTGTGGGCAAAGTAAGATTGGCTCATTAGAACGGAAGACCACACTATTTTCCCCTCTCAACTCCACACCTTCCACACAGTAATTATAGGAGTGTTTACTCAGAATATTACATAAATTACAATATTAAAGAGGTCAGATTTAAATTTAATGGGATGGATACAACTGCCTGGTTACATTTCCACCCCATCCACCCATTTTGTAGATGAGCCATTTATTCTCCCTGCCTATGGTATAAGCAGCACTGAAACCCTCCATATTGAACAATTAAAGGTGGAGCCTCCAAATTCACACTTCAGTATGGAGTTTTAGTACACTGGGTATTTGTATTGCCAACTTGTAATTTTCATCATGAGTTTTTCAATACTTGGAGGATTTTTTCCTTAAAGTTCCACCCTCCTGCAATTGAGAGAATCTCAGATTTCAATTAATTAAAAATAAGAAGTTTCTAGCCCTTACCGTTGCAGGGAAGAACCGGAAAATATGGAACTTCAATGCTCAAAAAAGCAAACAAGACCCAGCACTTTTTTTTTTTTTTAAGTCTCCTAATTTAATGCAATTTCGTGATTTGTGTTCTGATTCTCATTTTTTGAGCATTTAGGATTAGCAATGCTGATTCAGTCTGTTTGAGCCTACTACAGATTCAAGGCAACATTACAGCAGTTAGAGTCAGATTTGGAATTGAGAGAGCTATGAGTTTAAAGATTAACATTCTAAGCATTGCAGCAAAATCCACAAAGCCACCCTACTCCCACTGCTTTTTTAAGAAGTTTGCCTCATGATTGTGCCCTAGAATCGAAGAACTACTCTACATGAGGGATTTTTACATCGATGCAATTTACCACAGCCTGCTGTACTGTATGAGTATGAAGTGGGGCTTGCACTGGTGCAATTAACCCTGGTTTCAAGTTGTGGTAAGTCACACCAGTGTACTGTGTCTACACCTGGGGCTTGCACCAGCCTAGCTGAACCAGTGTTAAGGTCCGTAATGTAGACAAGATCTAGGTCAGGGGTTCTCAAACTGGGAGTTGGGATCCCTAAGGGGGCTGCAAAATTCTTACATGGGGGGTCATGAGCTGTCAGCCTCCACCCCAAACCCTGCTTTGCTTCCAGCATTTATAATGGTGTTAGATATATATTTAAAAAGTGTTTTTAATTTATAAGGGGGTGGAGGGTGTCACACTCAGAGGCTTGCTATGTGAAAGGGGCCACCAGTACAAAAGTTTGAGAACCACTGACCTAGGCTTTCATAGGAAGAATGTTTGCCCTCAAATCTATTCAAAATGCTGTTTCTTCAAAGCATATCACATCCACCACCACTACGTCCCTCTAGTACATTAAGCACAACCTGCTTGTCTTTACCAAGAAGCAGTTCCGGATTTCAATGGCACCAGTGGCTCCACGGAGCCGGGCCCATGCTCAGAAGGGGCCCTGGCCTGCTCCACTTGCACTGCGCCCCGAGACCCCGCTAGCTCCCCCCCAGCCCACCACTTGCTCCTCTTGGCCTGCCCGCCAGGTGGCAAAGGGTTCCTCTCCGCTCCCTGGCCCCACCCCCTACCCCTCTCAGCCCCCGGCCGGACCCCAGTGCACCTCCGCCTCTCTGCTTCCTACCACCTGTGGGGCCCTTCCTGTCTCCCCAGAGCTGAGCCGCCTGGGACTGCTGCAGAAGTCTGGCCAGTCTCAGCCGAGGAGGGGAGGGGGGAGAGGGCGCAGCAGGAAGACAATGTGGGGGGCTTGGCTAGGCCCCTCTAGGCAAGTGCATCTTGAGAGAGCCTGGCCAGGGCAGGCCCTGGCCTGGCTGATTGCACCTCTCCTGAAGGGACAGAGCAATTCCCGGCCCTGGGACCAGCCTTGGCTGCGCTGCCAGCTCAGCCTGGCAGACACAGTTGCCTCCCAGCAGGCCAGTGAGTGTGACCAGGAAGCAGGGTGTGGGGGAGTGGGTCTCTTGGGGGCTGTGGGTGGGGCTGGGCTGTGAGGGGGTGGGGAAGGTGTGTGTTAGGGCACTAGGCAGTTGTAGTGGGGCTGTGGGCAGGGGAGGTGTTGTGCAGGGTGCTATGCATTTGTGGGTGGGTCTGGGGGGGCTCTGGCCATAGGGAGTTGGGAGGGTGTTGGGGAGGGGGACTGTGTGGCGTGGCATGGGCCTGCCCCCAAGGGGAAGGGGCATGCTGGCAGCACAGGGCTGGGCAGGCCACTGTGCATCTGGCAACTGCCAGTTTGTAAATAGTGCCCTCGCTTTGGGAGAGCAGGGCCGCCCCTGCCATGGCATGCCCCATTGCCTATGGCTGACCCCTCGCTCTGGGGACTGACCTCCCCACGCCATGCTCCATTACCTCCATGGGGGCCCACAAATATGTTTGGCACTGGGCCCACAAAAGGTTAATTCAGCCCTGCCAAGGAGCACTTCTAATCCCACCCTACCTAGCTGATTGATAGGATAATAAGGTACTGTCTCCTTCACTTGGCTGACATTCCCAGTCTTCACCTTCTCTTTTGCTGACCCATATACATTGGAAAGCCTCCAACAAAAACCCATCTAACTATGCTGCGAGACCTACAAGACACCTGCTGGCCCACTGTCACTGGCAAGCCATGACTCACATTCATTGTACTAAGTCAGTAACTTACTGTTGCCTCCTAACAACCCTACTCCCCAAAACAACTCTAATTTGTTTGATCCACTTTTCTAACACATGGTCGATTCTTTGTGGGGGTAAGGACTATCTTTAAGAGTGTGTAGTCTCTCCTTCCCCTTCCTCCACAACTTAGTACAATACCTCCCCTCCACCCTGTGGCATCCCTGAAGCCAAATGACCATTAAATATCACATTTGCCAAAAGCAAAAAAACAACAACAAACCACACCACCAGCAGTTAGTTATCAGCAAGCATAAGATCTTGCTGTTGGCAGTAGTAGCATATCTCAATGGATCGCGTGCGGGTGAAGAAGAAGAGAAGGGAGGAGACAGAAAGCACTAAATGCCACTGGGGCTAAAACTATCCCCCACCCAACTCAAATTTCCAGCCAACAACAGTAGTGCAGTCATGGGTTTTCAATACAAGTGAATCTGCAAATACTGAAAATATACATGCAACAAGTAAATAGCAGAATAGAGGGAGACTGTGCTTTGGTAGCTGCTGCCAAATGTTCTGGTTTGCTGCAAGGCTCTGTCTCCCAGTAGCAATCTCCAGGTCCAGCATGCCATACATGAGGCCTTGGTTCCAAGGTACTCCAGAATTAGGGTTCCCCAAAAAACAGACCAGTGGTTAGACCAAGAAGGCATGATGGGATCTGAGAGCTCTACTCTTGCGCACTTCTAGGAAATCAAATACAGAAAGGAAAAAAAAAAAAAAACAACCACCCCAATGAAAAAGAAAAACTGCTACTCTGAAAATGCTTCAAGTGGGCCTTGGAGCCTGAGTTGGGGGATTCTTATCATATAGACTGAAGTCTCTTTAGATTAGTGGATATTGGGTCTGGACAGTAGCATAAAGGAGTTTTGCTCAAAAACAAGAACCCCAGTTTGTTTTGCAGCATTTCAACCTGGGCAGGTTTAGCTTATAGTGAGTCTTGGCAGTCCTTGTTCAAGCTCTGTTCTATTTGAAAAAGCAGACATTAAGATAATCTTAATCCTTTGCCTGTTTATAAAAGTGATGACTGAGCAACAAACTGTGGACCAGTTCCCCTAAAAAATACATATTTCTATTACCCTACTGTTACACACACACACACACGTGTGCACACATGCATCTGTGCCTCAGTCTAAATTATATGTGTGTGTGTACACACACACACACACTTATGAGAGTAGGGTCTTCATCCCATTTACAGCTTCTGGGAGCTACTGCAATACAAGTATCGTCTTTGCTATTTTATGTACCAATGGTGGCCATTATAGTGCTCTACACCATTTTCTTCAAACATAACACTACATTTTGGACAGGATCCCAAGTCCTCACAAGTTAATATGATGCCAACATACCTTGTTAGAGAGACTGCAGCCTCACCCCCTCCGCTCCCATCAAAAATATGATTTGGGAAGGCTCTGCGCAGAACCTTATTTGGAGGCATTTTAAAATCCAAACCTTCCCTCTTCTCCCACCCCCACCCCCCCCGACTGACCCTATTTTAATAATAAATTCCATGCTGAATTGTACAGCTGGATACTCAGTTCTTTGGCTGATCTTAATAGTTGCATTCAAAGTTACTCTATGTGAGACGTATTTAGAAAAGATATTTATACCTGGTATTGATACTCTTTCAAGTACTCTTTTAATCTTGTTGGTAAAGGCAGTTCCAAGATCTTATTTGTACATTTGTTTATAGTTATTCTACAGCGATGTTGCAAAGATGGAGCTGAAGTATATAGAGGTTTGTTCAAATAAAGATGCACTGTTCCATTTGACGGAGTTTCAGGCCCAGTTTTTCTATCCTTGCATGTAAGAACGTAGTATTCAATCAGATGGACCACACTATCAAATTGTTTAAGCCGAGATCTGACACATACAATGGAGTCCAGTCTGAATTTGCCGTCTTGATACTCGATACGCAGATTGGTTGGTCCAGCTGATGTTTTTACTGAGATAGTCAGTAGGTACTCCGAATGGGAGCTGTCTCTAACTAAGAAAGTACCTTCAGGAGTATCCTGTAATCTCTCTTTGGCTTCAGCAACATTCATACTGCCCCAGTACCACCCTGTTAGAAGAGGGAGATGGTTGGTTGTTGTTTTTTCTCCACACAAAAATTGCAAAAAGTTTTTATAGTATCTTATTTCGTTTATCACTAGAAAAAGTACTATAACTTGCCAAGAAGCAAGCATCGTAGAATGTCTATTAAATATTTAACTTAGTTTATTGTACAATGTGTTATCATGACCCTATCAGGTCACTATTTTCATGTGTATTCCTGTGTGAATAAGTATTAGATTTCAAAATTTGCTGACAACTATAGGGAGAAACCATCATATACCATCCTGTGTACAACATCCTAAATAAGTTCATATCAAACTACATAAATGCTTGAAGTCAAGAATGATCCTACTTTTAATAATTCTGGTTAGCTTATTAGTCAAATGATATCTGTATTAATTAGAAATAAGACAGTACAAGTAAGAGGAAATCCATGTTGAGAGACAAGGCTTCCATTCTGGCAGTGTAATGAAGATAAAAATCTTGCATTTTGTAATGCCTTTGATTGTCCTGTGACCTACAAGTATCCTTCACTTTAAAAACCAATAATTTCTACAGCTGTATGATCAGCTATTTTTCCTTTTCCACATTTGAGTGATATAAATATAACTGAAGAGGTTTTTTAAAAAAGTGTATTGGAATTTCAGAGGGCTAAGCTAAACTCTTCTGGACTTTGGGAAATTCAAGTTTGATACTATTTTTAACCATTTATTTTTCCCTGGACAGTAATTCTGAATTCCATCTGGGATAACAATGCAATTTAAGTGTTTCATGATTTTATTAAGGCTTATTTTTTATATATAAAGTGAAGCGATCTTTAACAAAAAAGATGGTTCTCACAGAGAATTTGTAAGAGTAGTTTTTCCACCAGATACTATCTTTCCAAAAGAGGCAACTTGAAGTTAGAGGATTTTTTTTAAAAAGTTTTCTATTTATTTGTAAAATAGAAACCCAGTAATCTACAATTGGATTAGTTTCCTCCCCCGTTCATTGCTGCGTATAGAACTAAGGTTTTGTCTCTTCCTTCTCCTCTACCTAAAGAGAGAGAGAGATAAGAAACAAAGCCCCCGCCCCGAGCTGGTTTCTAAGAAGCAGTCACCGCAGCAAGACAAAAAAATTTTTTTACGAGCAATTAAAAGCGACGTGGTTCCAGGGCGCGCAGCGCTGGGTGACCCAATGGCGAGCGGATCAGCACGAAATTGCTACAAATCGCTAGTCCGCCCGCAGCCCGAGGGAAGGGAGCCTGGGCAAGGCGACTCCTCGCCAGTCTCCCGCGCCCCGCCATCTGGCGCAGAGGCTGATCGGGCCGGGGCGCTAGCCGGAGGAAGCGGCATCTCTGCCCGCGGAGTCGGAGGGGAGGGCAGCGAAGCCAGCCCCCGCCAAGATGGGGATGTGACCCAGCCTTTGGGCTAGTAGGCAGCCTATTTGCCACTGAGGGGAGATACGGGACGCTCCCACCGGCCGGCCGCCTGGCCAGACTCCCGGGGAAGCAAGCCCGGCTCTGCAAGGGGCAGCGATAGGTTGAGGCACCTCCGCGCCGCGGCTACCTCCGCCTCCCCAGGCAGCAGACAAGTGCTCCGGGGCCAAGCCCTGCGGCCGCCGGCTCAGCCGCGATGCATGTGCCCGGCCGATTCCCCGGGAAAAGCGCTTGTCCCCCCGCCTCGCTCGCTCGCTCACCTGCCCGCCTCAGCTCCTCCATGGCCGCGGCCAGGCGCTCCGCCGCCGCCCTCTCGGTCACCTCAGCCCCGGGACCCCGCCACTCGGCCCCGGCCCGCTCCGCACCATCCGAGGACTCGGAAGAGCGCAGAGTCATTTGGGGGGAGGCAGAAGTCACCCGCCGGTGACAGCCCGGGAAGACTCCGCTCCAGCCCCGCGGCGCCCGGCTCTCAGCGCCGCTCAGACATGCCCCCAGCCCCTTGCCCGGGGCGCCCGGCCGCGCTCGCCCGCCGCAGCCTGCAAGCGGAGAGGAGAGCGAGATTTACCGCCGAGTCCCAGCCCGCGCTTCCCCGCACCCAGCCCAGCGCCCGCTTCCCGAGTGCCGGAGCGACCTCGGCCCGCGCCCAGCAGGGGACGGAGCCGCCCGCAGGCAGACGAGGCAGCCCCCCACTCAGCGCGGAGACTCGCCTCTCGCGGGGCGGCGGACCTGGCTAGGAGCCCCGGGGGCGCAGCTCGAGCCGAGGGGCCGAGTCCGCAGCGCGGGGAAGGAGCGGAGGGGCCGCCTCGCTCCAGCCAGGGCGCCGCCGCCGTTGCTGCTGTCGAGGAACACGCGGCCCCGCCAACAAAACCGCCTGGCGCGGCCGGAGCCGGGCGGCCGCAGAGGAAGGCGTCTGGGGAACCGAGCCCGGCTCTTACCTTCGCCTCACCAGCGTCCCTGGGTCAGTAGCTGGGCGGGGGGACTTGGAGACAAGAAGCCAGGTGGGGGCCGCCAGGCGGGCTCAGGAGGGGGGGCGAGCAGGTTGCTCTGATTCTCTGGGCTGTTACTGCGCAGAGCAGGCGGCGCCCCGCCGCGGGCAGGGCCCCCAGGGCGAACCGCGCGCGCGGAAGCGGGAGGGGGACGGAGAGCCCCTCTCTCCCGCACCGCGCAGGCCTCTGCTAAGGGGAGCTGGCTCGTGCCGCCCCCCGGCAGCGCGGGGCCGCGTGCACGTATTCAGCCCCAGGCGCCCCCCGCCTCTCCGCGCTGGTGACTGCACAGGCTGCTTTCCAGGAACTTTCCAGGAACCGCATCATGTGACAGCGCCAGCTCTGGCGCCTCCGCGCTGAAGGGGAGTCGGGCCGGAGCTGTTGCTGCCGCTGCCGCCGCCAGGCGTGGAGCAGCCCCAGCAGCCGCCCCTCCCACCCCGCACGGCCGGGAGGGGACACACCCGGCTAGGGCACGACGCGGGCCCTTCTGGCCCGTGCTAGGGGCCGGGGCCGGCCTCCCAAGGCTAGTGAATCCTCCCTACCCCGGCGCATCGCTGCTCTGCGGAGCCCCGTCCTCGGGCCCACGCGGTCAGGGGCGCGGCCGGAGGTCGAGGAGGATAGGCTGGGGTCGGCGGCCGAGGCAGCGCGTCAGGCGGCTGCTGTGATCGCAGTGTGGCTGGCGGACGCAGCCCAGGGCCAGGTGCCGCTGTAGGGTCGAGCCGCCCTCCCACGCCGTCTGCCCCAGCGCCGCATGGCCGGCTGCAGCCCACACATACTAGCTATTCCCTCTGTCCCTGGGCTGATTGACCCAGGAAACCCTCTTCTCCGCCCGGGCGCAATCCTCGCTTTTCGGGATACAAAACAGGGTCCCTCCTCAAGGGCCGGGTGGCGCTTCTGGAGAGACTCCCGCAGCAAGCGGGTCGCCCTCACCTGCGGGGAACCTCGCCCTGCCTGCACGCCTCAGGAGTTGGGCGTCCCAGCCTCTCTGTACGCTTGATGTTGTTTCTTTTTCCCAGGGGAAGTCGGCACTCGGAAGCTGTAGCGGCACCTGAGCCTTGCGCAGTAATAAAAGTGCTCCAGAGTTTCCTTTGGGGAAATCAGTCTCAGGCCCATTAGGGGCTTAAAGGGGCACTGCCAAGAGTTACAGAGTAGTAGCCGTGTTAGTCTGTATCTGCAAAAAGAAAAGGAGTACTTGTGGCACCTTAGAGACTAGCAAATTTATTTGAGCGTCAGAGACAGCCACGTGGGGCAAGGCCCGTCTCCCCTCCGGAGCTGGCACCCGCCTGGCAGGCCCGTCTCCCCTCAGGATCTGGACACTGGCACTGGTGTCTGTGATGCTCAAATAAATTTGTTAGTCCCTAAGGTGCCACAAGTACTCCTTTTCTTTTTGCCAAGAGTTAGAAACTCTTTATACAGATGTTTTTATAGTTGAAACTCCTGCCCCTACACGTCCAGACACTAAAATATCTCATTATTACAACCATCTTCTAGGCTGTTACTCCATTTTTATATAATCTGTAAACTGCTTTTGGTGGGGCTCACAAAAATGGTGCATTGTAGTCCCTCCCCTGGCTTTGCATTAGCTCCTAAGTAACCAACACCATTCAGCATTGCTCAGGGCTGTTGATGTTTTGGTAGGAGGCTTGTAAGGATTAGATTTTTGCCTGGAAATGTTGATAAATGTGGATTTCTCTGGACAGACATCTGTGAAAAATATTTCCATTGATAATAACTGAAATTTACAGATAGGCAAAGTAAGAAAAATGCTGCTTGATAACTTTTTATAGTTTGATTTAAGGGTATTTAGTTTGTATATTTTGATGTAAGTTGACAGCTAGTGTTTTAACAGTTATAAAGTTATGTCTCAACATCTACTGTCATTGAATAATTATTATCGAACCCCCCTATTGTCTGATCCACCATAATTTCTGACTGCTCTGAACATTTAACATTGATAAAAATAGAAAAATTATGCTTAAAAATAAAAATTATCTGTCAAAATTATAAAATAAATATTGATTTCTGCCAAGCTTGTTTATTATTTAAAAGCAAACAAAATAATAACCATATTAATATCAGCTCTGTTCAAAACAGGAAAAATGTCACCAATTGCCCAACAGAAGAGGGAAAAATTGGGATGGAAAATTGTTTTTAGGTATCATGAGATAAAGGATTAGAAAGATTTTTTAAAAAATCCTAGAGACTCCATTAAAAGACTTAATTGTGTCATTAAAAAAAACTCAAAATCTGTGGCACAGGGAAAGATGCAAACATATGTATAACATTGCTAGGTTTTGTGGCATAGCAAGCAAAAGGGTGAGGTCTAGTGATAAGGTAATGTGAACTTTACTATTAATATGACTTCTGAATAAAAGAATGTAGGTAGAATATGCATATAGATTCACTATCAATACAGAGAGAAATCTCTGGGAGTGTCAAATGTCTTTTGAGTTCTTTTGGGGTAACTCCTGAAACAACTACTTTAACATCTGAAAGGGGGGACTGTTTCAAACAGCTGTGTTGAGGATGTGGACAAGTGGAGAGAAAGATCTGAGTTAGTTTTGTTTAGTTCGCTAGTTGCCAAAGAGAATTGTTAATATTTAGCTGGCCATTCATACAATTCATGAGGCTCCTTTGAAAAAATCTACTTTGCAAAGTGACACTGTAAATATGGCATTATGGGCTTCCATGTTCATAAAGTTTCAGTGATTCCAGATCACATTTGTTTAGTTTGAACAAAAAGATGGTTTTAATTACTGCTAGCATCTCAGATTCAAGATGGGAGTTCAAAATCAAGCAGGCTTCTTTCTGACTCATGCATCGTCACCAGTGATATAAAGTAATAAAGATTTTGAAAACCGTATTCTGCTCCTATTTTCATCTATGCAATTTCAAATGTTTTCAAATTCACTCTCTGTTACTCCTGTAGAGCCCATTTGTTTCCAGCTGCACACATGTGAAGGGGATCAGAATATGTCCATATAGTTCGGAACTTAGTTAGCAATTCTGATGTTGATGATGTGAGCACTTGAATAGGATTTAGCTCACTCTTTCAGAACTGTGCTGCTTCTGCATTGTTAACAGGCGTTTTAAAAAAAGTAGTGCAAATGTATTTTTGTTGCTAAAATAATTGTGTCTCTGAAAATATGCTGGGAGCGGATCTGTTGCTCAGGAAAATGCTATTTTAATATGATAGCTTTTCAGTTGAGGACCACATTTTAAAGCCACTCTGATTCATGCTGGAAAACTTTGTAATGTATCCTACCTAGAGAAAAAGCTGCCCTTATTACAGATTTTCTGTATGTATCTTCTCTTGTTTTGTTAGTGGCATTTGTATGTAAATTGTATTTTAAGATTTTCTTTGCTCTTGCTATTTATTTCTCATTTGAAGTCCTAATCCGCTGTTTGTAAAATCACAACTGGCTGCTGTAAAAATGATTGTGATATCACAAGAAGGAAATTATGACTTCAGATGGAGAATAAACCACAAGGACAAAGAAAATTTTAACAAGTAAATAACTTATTTTCATTCAAATATCACTATAAAAAGGCTAGAACAAAAATTAAATATAAAGTATATCAGTAGGATCTCTTATCACACTTTTGTGCCTCATTACTGTAGTTCAGTACATGTTTAAGTTTATAGGCTGTTTTGAGACCCCCATAACTACCTGTAGGCTTGACAGGATGAGTTAACAGTTCTCTGTTCCTACCTATAATCTGTTAGTCTGTTTTCCTTTTTGCTTGTATGAGTCTTTCAAAATGAGTAAGGGAGAGAGAACTTTTTTTTAAATGTAGGAAAATACCATTCATTTAAATTAGCTGTGGGATTTGGGGGCATGTGCAGTATGTTAAACTATACAGTATATACATTAAACTCCTTTTCTATAAATTGTCTAGATTGCAAGCTGATGGCGCCCCTTTATCTTCTTTGACACTGCTATTTTAGGTGCATACATGGTCTGTCCTGTCTTACAGAACAAAGTTATAGAGAATGGAGGAAAAGGAAAAATGGAGAGAGGGGAGAAAAGAAACAGTAATAAATGCAATTCTTAAAGTTTAGCATGGAGTAGTGCAGACTGGAAAAAGGATTTTAAAATCTGCTCCCTGACAATGGTTCCTCTGGTCAAAGAGTGTGAAGGGAAAAAGAGTTAATTTGTTACAAAACAGGGTGTTTAAAGTGATCATTTCAACTTGAACCAAAAAGTCTATTCTTCTGTCTCTGTGCTTTATGGGAACAATTTTAGGGGAAGTGTCACATACATGTACAGCTGAAACTTTCAGTTCTTTGGGTGTGTTGACTAGTTAATATTCTGAAGCAGTTCTGAGTATTCAAGACAGGTTAAGTCAGTTTTTAGGGCCAATTCATCTAATGAAAGATTAAAAGCATGAATTTCAGAAGTCTCTTGGGAACCTTTTCCAGACACTTTCTACAATGCACAAATCTTGTTTAATCCAGTGCACTCTCCAATAGTTGAACTGATTAACATAGTTTTTGTACTACTGAGAATACTTATATTTTCAAAGTGCTATTGAAAATCAGGAACAGAATACACTGGCATTTCAGACATGCTTTCAGTGATGTGCTCACAAAGAGGAGAGGTGAGAGACTGGAGGATTTATTTGTGTATTTTCTCATTTAAGCAAAATTCTTTTTTTCATAATCAAGGAGGGAGGCAATAGCTTTTGGCAAAAACATGAAGTGTCTTTGATGGAAATGTTTTTACTTTGTTCTTAAAAAGTATGCTGAATTTATGGGCAGGTTAGCACAGTGTTTTATTTGTGTAATGGAATGAATGGAGGAGGGAGACCTTCGCTCAGATTATTGGCCAGGTTAAGGTTGCTTTGTGCTGCTAAATAGATGTAAAGCAGGTTTATCCAGCTACCAAGGGGAATATATGGACAGTATAACTGAGCCTTTCCTAATTCTTTCCATCCCTGCCCCTCAAAGTCCCAGTGCAGGATACATAACTAGAACATCCTTGCACTCTGACAACCCCCAATTACTGGAATAGCTCCGTGGCCAGGGAATATATTTCTTAAAGAGTTCAGTATTGTTTCCCAAGCATCCACAATTACTGATTATTTGCTGTATTTTGACAACTCCTTACCAGAATTGATTTGAATAATACTATAACCACCAGCCCTCCACCTCATCCCACTTTTGTAACAATCGACCAAACACCCTAGCCCAGGGATGGGCAAACTTTTTGGCCTGAGGGCCACATCGGTGTTACAAAACTGTATGGAGGACTGGGTAGGGAAGGCTGTGCTCCCCAAACAGCCTAGCCCCCGCCCCCTCCCACTTCCCACCCCCTGACTGCCCCCCTCAGAACCCCCGACCCATCCAACCCCTCCTGTCCCCTGACCGTGCCCCCAGGACCCCACCCCCTTTTCAACCCTGACCGCTCCCTGTCCCCTGACTGCCCCGACCCCTATCCGCACCCACGCACCCTGACAGGCCCCCTGGGACTCCCATGCCTATTCAACCGCCCCGCTCCCTATCTCCTGACTACCCCCCAGGAGTCCCTGCCGCTTATCCAACTCCTCCGCTCCCCGTGCCTTTACCATGCCGCTCAGAGTGGCAGGACTGGCAGCCATGCTGCCCGGCTGCAGCCAGCCACGCCGCCGTGCTGCCCAGAGCGCTGGTGGCATGGCGAGCTGAGGCTGCAGGGGAGGGGGAGAGCAGGGGAGAGGCCTGGGGCTAGCCTCCCCTGCCGAGAGCTCAGGGGCTGGGCAGGATGGTCCTGTGGGCTGTAGTTTGACCACCTCTGCCCTAGCTTTTGGGCTAAGAAATGGGCGTGCCAAATTTCAGGCCTTGCAAGTTTTACATCCAGCCCAAGAACAGGGTTTTTGATGGAACCCCTGAAGACTCCTTTGGTTCCTGACTGCAGCCAGAAGGAGAAGGGCTGCTGCTTCTACAAACTGTTTTTGTTCTTTCCATCAGTTTAATGGATTGAGTTAGATAGTTCCTAAAATGTAAATATATTCAACAGAGATACAACAGATATTTTTGTAAATGGGATTGACCTGCTCTTTCCAGCCACTGAAGGAACAGAATGTTTTTATGAAATAAATAATGATTTCTATCAAATAATTTTCCTGTTAATCAGCTGCCACCAGTATTTCCTGCCATTTTAGCTATTTAGATGTAAATTCTTAATATTCTTTATGAATATGAAAGTGCTAAATGAGAATACTCATAGATTCAATATACTCAGTCATTTTTGTTTTATAAATCACTGAAGTTGTCAAGAGACTCTAGTTATAAAAGAAATCTAGATCAGGAGATATCTGAATTAAAAGGTAAAATTAAACGACAAAATAAAAAGACCTGAAGAAGGGCTTTGTGTAGCTTGAAAACTTGTCTTTTTCACCAACAGAAGTTGATCCAGTAAAAGATATTACCTCACCCACCTTGTCTTTTTAAAATAAAAATATAATTTTCCTGCAGAGATTGTGGTGAGAGAAAAGGATCATTTCCTTTGTTGGATGGCTAGATGAATGGTTGCGAGCAAACCTAGAACTCTGAACATAAACATCTTCCTTTTGTCTTTCTAATTTGTTTTCCTCTGTCTGTTCCTCTGCTTTGGTGGTGGTGGTAGTGTGTGGGGGGAAGATATGGCACTAAGACCCTTCTCTCATCTCATGATATGCTTTATATTATCATGTTTATATTGTGGTAGCACCTAGAGGCCTCAACCAGGTTGGGGCCTCATTGTGCTAGGCGCTGTACAAACATACTTAAGGAACTTTAAGAAATATGTCAAATTCAGTATTTTCATAAGTTTTGCGACTATATTAACTGCATTTTAAAGTAAACTAGAAACATACATCAACTTGATACTTTGGGAACTGATTGGAAATGCTGGTGCAGGGGAGATGGAATCTGATGGCACAGAGAATCAAACATAAATCGTAGCATTCCATACACTTATACAAGTCTTGTCATATTAAAGGATCTCAAGGACTCTACCAAATAATGGGGCAAATCCTGTTCTTCTTTGAGTGCTTATTCATGTCAATTCCAAGCAGGTGTGTGCGTGCGTGTGTGCATGGCAGACAGAAGATTTGTCCCCTAGCAGCATCCGTCGGGTTGGTCTGGGCACCCCTTGGAGTCACCTCTTCATGGCGCTCAATATAGAGCCGTGCTGACCTGCCACTCCCTCAGATCATTCTTACTGCCAGTGATGGTTAGCTGGAACATCCCATAGCTCTTGCCTTGGCAAGCGCTGTTAGCAATGTCCATTGTATATAGTTCTCATACATTAGTTAGTGTTAGTTATTAGTAATTGTAATGTAGATATAGGTAGGTTTTCTTTGGGGGTTCCCCCCGCCAATGCTCCCAGCGCCGTGGTATGCCATAGTCCCTGGGTTTTAAAACTTGTGAGGCCTTTGGCAAGCATATGCCTAAAAGTGACCTGCACATCTTGTGTTTAAGATGCCTAGGGTAGAGTCGCCAGAAAGACCAGTGCAAGATCTGTTGCGAGTTTCACCCTAGGTTTTTGAAAGACAGAGACCAGCGTCTTAAAGTCCTTCTTACGGACGCTGCGCTCCGGCCCCAGTCAGACTCCAGATCATGGGATTCCGCGCATAGCACCTCCTCCTCAGTGCAGAGTACCCCGGCACCATCTACAGGGGAATTGGTGCCAAGAAAGGACTCATCTCGAGACTCTCGGCACCATCACAACTCCTCCCACATACAGGCGGCGAGCAGGCACCGGTCGTAATTGCTGGTGCCACAAAAGAAAAGGAGGCCAGAGAGGGGGCGCTCTCACCCAGCCAAGACCAAGGAGCTGGCCGCTGTGAGACCCCAGTCGGGCCACACCACTTTGGCCCCTTCATGTGCTAGGTCGCGTCGACCCTTGCCCTGGTGGCGGCGCAGTTGAGTCCAGACCTTCCCCGTTTGCCAGCCTCACGGAGCCAACAACTACAGCTCCCATCGACTCCTGAGACATTTGTGGCAGCCCAGAACTTGTTACACCATACGGCGCTGTTTTTCCCTCCCAGAAGGGACTAATCACAAGCACTGGGCAGTCCCACGGCACCGTCAAGGGGAAAGCCAGCAATGATGTCGCGGCACTCACCATCCCCAAACCTCCCCCCAGCAGCAACGGCCCAGATGCAGGAGCCACACCAGTCCACTAGCCCATGCCACAAACTGTCAGTGCCCCGCAGTGCAGCTCCTCCATGGTCCTCTTCAGAGACCTCCGAGTCAGAGTCTGAGCCATTTGTTCAGACAGGAGTATGAGCAGGAGATCAAGGTCGCTGCAGGATCATCATGCTTCCCCGGCACCATGGCCTGCTCAATGGCAACAACTGACGCAGTGGCCCTTCTGGACACCCTGGGCCTTCCACCAAAGCCACGGGCGAAGCCAGGGGTCCCAGTCTAGAGCGGTGTCAGTAGCTTCGGTTACCTTTGTACCACCTCCAGCTCTGTTATCTTTGGGAGTACCAGGAGTGGCTCTGGCACTTACCGATAGCGGGTTACCACCATACATGGCACTGACGTTGGCTCCCGCGGTACTGTCGCCGATCCCATGGACGCCATCAGCACCAACGCTGATGTCAGCACCAACTCTCCCGGCACTGGGCTTCTATAGTCCCAGCACCGAGAGTCACGGCACCATTGGGGTTGACTTCAGCGTCCCAGGAACCACAGGCGCCGCAGGACCCCCTGGGCATGGAGGGAAGGGAACAGCCACTACTTTGGGGGTTTTCTTCCTCTTCCTCACCAGATGAGAATCTGGCGGGCACTGTTATAGCCCCGGCCCTAGAGGACAGCAGCGTTCTGCAGCAGCTTGTGTGGCAGGCTGCCCAGAGCCTGGGCATCAAGGCAGAGGAGTTTCTGGAGGACGCCGATCCCATGGTGGATATCCTCATCCCCTCTGGACCTGCACGCATTGCCCTGTCCCTCATAAAAGCCATCTCTGACACACAAAGACTTTGTGGCAGACCTCAGCCTCATTGCCCCCTACAGCAAAGCACAATGAGAGACACTATTTTATGCCATCAAGGGGCTACGAGCACTTATACACCCACCCTTCACCAGATTTCCTGGTAGTGGATGCTGCCAATCAGCATGAGCGCCAAGGCTACCAGGGACCCTCCCCAAAGAATTGGGAGGCGAAAAGACTTAACATCTTTGGGAGAAAGGTCTACTCGACCAGCGGCTTGCAGCTCCGTATTTCTAACCAGCAGGCCATTGTTAGCAGGTACTGCTATAATACTTGCAGAGCAATGGCTAAGTTTATGGAGCTGCTCCTGCAGGACTCCTGTGCTGAGTTTTCTGCTCTGATGGAGGAGGGGAAGCTTATCTCCTGAGCCTCGCTACAGGCCACTCTGCACGGGGTGGATGCAGCTACTCAGGTTATGGCCACAGAGGTTGCCCTGAGAAGGAGTTCCTGGCTACAGGTCTCTGGTCTGCTGTATGAAGTCCAGCAGACTATCCAAGACCTTCCTTTTGAGGGTTCGGCTCTCTTTTCCAAAAAGAGAGTTAAAAGGCTGTGTAGCCTAAAGGACATGAGAGCCACTCTCAAGTCACTGGGCCTCCACATTCCTGCCACCCAGCGGAAGCTCTTCAGGCCACAACCCCCTCCACGGTTCTACCAACCACAGAACCAGCAGGGCGGTTCCCGGAGGAGGAACAGGAGCGGCAGGAAAAGAGAACACCCATCCTCAGGCCATGACTCTGGCCAATCCAAGTCATCTTTGGGCCAGAAACAGGCCTTTTGAAGGTGCACACGAGGATGGTGCACCAGTGCATGGACTGAATCCAACCCGCCTTACCTTCTCGTCCTGAGTATCCCCTTTCTACTCCGGGTGGGCCCGTATCACATCGGACCGATGTGTGCTCCGCATGATAGAAAGGGGATACTCACTCAAATTCTTGGCCCTCCTGCCGTTCCACCTTCCTTCCCCCTCCCTCTTCAGGGACCCTTCTCACAAGCAACTCTTCATACAGGGGGTGCACTCGTTCCTATCACTGGGAGCAGTGGAAGAGGTTCCTCACGAGCTGAAGGGCAAGGGCTTCTATTCCCAGTATTTCCTAATACCGAAAGCCAAAGGGGCTCAGGCCCATCCTAGACCTGCGAGAGCTCAGCATGAAGAAACTCAAGTTCCACATGGTCACTTTGGGCTCCATCATCCCTTCCTGGGATCCTGGGGACTGGTATGCCGCCCTTGACTTGAAGGACATGTACTTTCATGTAGCAATCACGCCATCCCACAGAAGGTACCTCAGGTTTGCGGTGAGCAACAACCACTTCCAGTTCACAGTCCTTTGGTTCAGCCTGTCAGTGGCACCTTGGGTATTTACCAAATGCATGGCAGTTGTGGCCGCGTTCCTGCGGAGGCAGCAGGTACAGGTGTTTCCGTACCTCAACAACTGTTTGATCAAAGGCTGCTCCAGGGCCCAAGTGGAGGCACAAGTTGACTTCATACGAACAACGTTCGACAAACTAGGCCTTCTCCTGATCGTGGGGAAATCTATGTTGTTCCTGGTTCAGTGGATAGAATTTATAGGGGCGGTGCTGGACTCGACGCAGGCCAGGGCATACCTCCTGGAAGTGAGGTTCTGGGCCCTGGGCGATATCATTCAAAGTCTCAGGCAGTTCCCCACCACCATAGCAAGGAATTGCCTGAAACTCCTGGGACGCATGGCTGCTTGTACCTATGTGGTGCAACACGCCAGGCTTAGACTCCAGCCACTCCAATTGTGGTTAGCCTCAGTGTATCGGCGGGGTCGGGACAGTTTGGACAGGGTCATGACTGTGCCTCGCCCAGGCCTAGACTCCTTCCTGTGATGGCTCAACCCGCAGGTAGTGTGTGCATGGATCCCCTTCACCAGCCCTCAGCCATCCGTCTCGCGAGTGACGGATGCATCAGCCTTGGGCTGGGGAGCACATCTGGGAGACCTCAAGACGCAAGGCATCTGGTCTCAGGCGGAACTTCCTCTCCACGTCAATGTCAGAGAGCTGAGAGCAGTCCACCTAGCATGCTAGACTTTCTGAGCCCACTTGGCAGAGAGATGTGTATCAGTTATGACAGACAACACCACAGTGATGTTTTATATCAACTGATGGGGGCTGCACGCTCCTCTCCCCTGTGCCAGAAAGCCTTCAGGCTGTGGGACTTTTGTGTGGAGCATTCGATATACCTGCAAGCATCGTACCTCCCTGGAGTATAGAACGAGTTGGTGGACCATCTCAGCAGGTTGTTCCATGGCCATGAGTGGTCCCTAAGCCCGGATGTCACAAACTCCATCTTCCTGTAAGCAGAGTCAGGATGAGCTCCACCCTGACATCTGGTGGTGAGGTGTGACAAGTTGTGGAAAAGAACTTCGGGGGCTGATCTCATTTGCATAGGCACACCCACCCCACCTAGAATGAGGCCATAGCTGCCCAAATGGTCACTTTGGCTGCTGTGGGATCCCCAGTGTCTCTGTTATTGGGGCAGGAAGAATAAATTTTTATTATCCTGATTATGGGAATCAAGGACAGTGGAACTGTACTTGGCCTTTTGTTATGATAGAGGGACTTGCCATCAACTAAGTAGCACTCGCTAGGCAAGGGACATGGGTTCCAAAACTCTGTGAATGGAGAGAGGCTGGGGACAGGTATTAATACTTGGTGGCATTGGTCCCCTGGTGAGGGCCTTACATGCTAATTGCACTTCCTCCTCTCTCCACTGTGGAATATCAGAGGTAATTTTGATTCCATTAGGAGTCTAGTTACAGGCTGCTGAGCTGAATTCATTTTGAGCTAATGGTGCACCAGCACTGAGGCTCCCCTACTACAAGCTGAAATCATAAAAGAGCTAAACTTACTAAGAGCTGAAATCACTGAGTGTTGTGTTAAGTAGTGGGGGAGCCTGAAGACATATGGTGGAGCAGTTTGCGGGATGGCAAGCAGAGCGGCTGGTGGAGCAGAGCAATTTGCGGGACACGGAGCGGCTGGTGGAGCAGAGCAGTTTGCGGGACAGCGAGCAGAGCGGAGAGGCTGGTGGAGCAGAGCAGTTTGCGGGACAGCGAGCGGAGCGGAGCGGCTGGTGGAGCAGAGCAGTTTGCAGGACAGCGAGCAGAGCGGAGCGGCTGGTGGAGCAGAGCAGTTTGCAGGACAGCGAGCAGAGCGGAGCGGCTGGTGGAGCAGAGCAGTTTGCGGGACAGCGAGCGGAGCGGAGCGGCTGGTGGAGCAGAGCAGTTTGCAGGACAGCGAGCAGAGCGGAGCGGCTGGTGGAGCAGAGCAGTTTGCAGGACAGCGAGCAGAGCGGAGCGGCTGGTGGAGCAGAGCAGTTTGCGGGACAGCGAGCGGAGCGGAGCGGCTGGTGGAGCAGAGCAGTTTGTTGGATGCCTAGAGCAGCTAATGGGGCGGCTGGCAGAGCGGAGACCCATGGAGAGGTGGGGCCATCAGCTTTGGACCACGTAAGGTGCCCCTCAACCCCCCCCACCCAATCTCCACCCAGGTTGGGAGGTAAAACTCTGCAGATAAACTTTTGAACTCTGGGGCTGCCCTGACCAGGGACAGAGACTTTTGGGTCGTTGGACTTTTGGGACTTTGGGTGATTTTGGGTTGCTGGACTCAAGAACCAAAGGGAAAGGACATGCCCCAATTTGCTTGGGGTGGGTTTTTTTGCTCATGAATTCTTGAATCCTGTTATGAATCCTGTTGGTGGTATTTCCCCAACATAATGCCACATTGTTTCTCTCTGTTATTAAAAGGCTTTTTGCTACACTCAGACTATGTGCTTGCGAGAGGGGAAGTATTGCCTCTTGGAGGCGCCCAGCGGGGGTGGTATATATTTGTCCCAGGTCACTGGGTGGGGGCTCGAGCCGGTTTTGCATTGTGTTATTGGAATGGAACCCCTAGATACTGAACCCGGCCCTTGTTGCTGCCAACTTTGACAGGCAGAAGGGTTACATTCCAATGGTAGGGCTTTCCCCAAATAGACCTGTTCGCCACACAATGCAACAGGAAGTGCCAGCAGTTTTGCTCCTTCCTGAATCACAGCCCGGGCTCCATCACGGACATGTTCCTGCTCCTTTGGGGAAGCCTATGTGCATTTCTGCCTATCCCTTTCATTCACAAGGTGCTCCTCAAGATACGGAGGGAAGAAGCTTCAGTGGTATTGATAGCTCCAGCCTGGCCCTGCCAACACTGGACATCTCTTATGGAAATGTCCGTGGAAGCCCCAGTCACTTTGCCGCTCTTCCCGGACTTGATAACTCAGGAACACGGACCTCTCCAACACCCAGCCCTTGAGTCGATGCACCTCAGGGCGTGGAAGCTCCATGGCTGAACTCGATGGAGCTCTCCTGCTCAGACCTGGTTAGACAAGTCCTCGTTGGCAGTAGGAAACCTTCTACCAGGGCTACCTACCTGGCCAAATGGGAGATTTTCAATCTAGTTGGTGCAACACTGTCCGTCTCCAGCGCTTGCCTCCATACCACTTATACTGGACTACCTTCTCCATCTTAAGCAGCAGGGGTTGTCCATGTCGTCAATAAAGGTTCACTTGGCTGCCATTTCGGCCTTCCATCCAGGCGCAGCAGGCCGTTCGGTCTTTGCCAACCCTATGGTCAGCTGTTTCCTGAAAGGTCTCGACAGGCTACACCCACATGTCCAACAACCAGTCCCAGCCTGGGACCTTAATCTGGTCCTTTCCAAACTGATGGGGCCACCCTTCAAACCACTGGTAACTTGCTCCCTGCTCTATCTCTCGTACAAGGTGGCCTTTCTTAATGTCAGCCAGGAGAGTGTCTGAGCTCAAGGCCCTAGCATCAGAGCCTCCTTACATGGTGTTCTGTAAGGACAAGGTTCAGATCAGGCCACACCCAGCTTTCCTCCCAAAGGTTGTCTCCTAATTTCACCTCAATCAGGACATCTTCCTCCCAGTGTTCTATCCTAAGCCACACTTGAGCTCCAGAGAGCAGAGGCTTCACTTGTTGGCCGTCTGCAGAGATCTAGCCTTCTACATTGAAAGAATGAAACCGTTCTGGAAGTCCATTCAGCTGTTTGTGGCAGTGGCAGACATGATGAAAGGTTTTCCAATCTCCTCTCAACGAATTTTATTGTGGATCACGTCCTGCATCCGTGAGAGTTATAACCTGGCAGAGGTGCCTGCCCCTCCACTCACAGCACACTCCATTAGGGGAAGGCTTCTTCAGTAGTGTTCCTGGCACAGGTTCCCACTCAGGAAATATGCAGAGCAGCGACGTGGTCCTCTATACATACCTTCACATTGCATTTGCTATCACCCAGCAGGACAGAGACGACGTGGCCTTTGGTAGAGCAGTGCTCCAATCAGTGGACATCTGAACTCTGACCTCACCTCCGGAACTTAGGCTTGGGAGTCACCTGACTGGAATGGACAGGAACAAGCACTCGAAGAACTAAAAACAGTTACCTTCTCATAACTCTTGTTCTTCGAGATGTGTTGTTTGTGTCCATTCCAATACCCACTTTCCTGCCCCTCTGTCGGAGTAGCCAGCAAGAAGGAACTGAGGGAGTGGTGGGTCTGTAGGGCTCTATATTGAGTGCCTTGGAGGCCCGACTCCAGGGGGCACCCAGGCCGACCTGATGGATGCTGCTAGGGGAAAAATCTTCCGGCTGCCCTTCACACAGCGCGCACACACCTGATTGGAATGGACATGAACAACACATCTCAAAGAACAACAGTTACGAGAAGGTGAGTAACTGTTCTTTTCCATGACTTTTTTCTGTCATGGAGTCATATATACACAAACACACATTAGAGGAGGTAAATACAGCAAAACGTCTGTGAACTTTAGTTCACATTTTTAAATACATGTGCTTCAAATGTACTCCCACCCCTGTTGTGTTCTGTTGCTCTGAATATTCTAGCAAATGAGTTCATAGGTAAGAATGTTCTTGGAAACAGCAAATTTTAAGTAAATATTAGTGAATATTCACTGAATGTGAATTTTAAAGCTCAGATCACAATATATAGCTGTAACATTCAGGCACTTGTATTTCTGGCTGAGATAGAGGGCACAGACACTATCGTGTTTCTTCTATATAGACTCCCTTGAATTTCTGGATATTTTTAGAATTGTGTGTGTGTACATACCCAAACACACATCTCTCTCTTCCAAAATCCAACAGATAGCCCAGTTGGATGCATTACAATATTTCTGCATTAGTGTTCTAGAAGTTGCCAGGAAAAAACAAGAATTTACACTTCAAGGAGTCCAGAAGTTTTTCTTCACAGTTGTTAGTTCTGTTGTTCAAAGTAGAAGAAAGGAGTTAATGTCTGTGAAACATGCTTTTCTGGCAGACAGTATGTAGGCAGTCGTCCTGTCCCCGGCCAGACTATGGGTAATTAGCATTTGCTTGGTGGCAAAAAGTCAGCTCTGAAGCTAATAGGGAAAATTAAAACAGGACATACAACAGACAGTTCCAAAGCAGAGAGCTGGGAGGTACCCAAAGTAAGAGAAAGACAGTACTTTAAAAAGTCTCTGACCCATTGGTCTCTGTTCTGCGTAAGAGTATGGTAATGTTAAATTACTGTTCTAATTCTTGTATTAAAGAAGATAGTTTCAAGCACACTGAATAAGTTGAATTTCAAGCTGAATTCTCTACAATTAATTCTTTCTCATTAAAATAACTAAAACAGGCCGATGAAGATCATACAAGAGTGCTGTGAATCATCAAATGATTTAGAAGATAAATGATTACTTCCCTCACTTCATTGTAGACAGGGTTAGACATAGAATATCATACTCACAAGCCAGACTAGATTAAGAACATAGGAATGGCCACACTGAGTCAGACCAATGGTCCATCTAGCCCCATATCCTGTCTTCTGTCAGTGGCTGATGCCAGATACTTCAAAGGGAATGAACAGAATAGGCAATCATCAGGTGGTCCATCTTCTCATCTACTCCCAGCTTCCAGCAAACAGAAGCTAGGAACACTCAGAACATGGTGTTGCATCCCTGTCCATCCTGGCTAATAGCCATTGATGGACCTCTCCTCCATGAACTTATCGAGTTCTTTTTTTGAACCCTGTTATAGTTTTGGCCTTCACAACATCCCCTGGCAAAGAGTTCCACAGGTTAACAGTGTGTTGTGTGAATAAATATTTAATTTTGTTTGTTTTAAACCTGCTACCTATTAAATTTCATTGAGTGACCCCTAGTTCCCATGTATGTGGAGTAAATAGCATTTCCTTATTCACTGTCTCCACGCCAGTCAAGATTTTATAGCTCTCTATCATATCTCCCCTTAGTCATCTCTTTTCCAAGATGAAAAGTCCCAGTCTTATTAATCTCTCCTCGTCTGTATGCTGTTCCATCCCCTAATCATTTTTGTTGCCCTTTGTACCTTTTCCAATTCCAATATATCTTTTTTGAGATGGGGCGATCAGATCTACATTCAGTATTCAAGATGTGGGCATACCATTGATTTATATAGAGGCATTGTGACATTTTGTGTATTGTTATCTATCCCTTTCCTGATTGTTCCTAACATTCTGTTAGCTTTGTTTGACTGCCACTGCACATTGAGTGGATGTTTTCAGAGCTCTATCCACAGTGACTCCTAGATCTCTTTCATGAGTGGTAACAGCTAATTTAGACCCCATCATTTTGTATGTATGGTTGGGATTATGTTTTCCAATGTGCATTACTTTGCATTTATCAACATTGAATTTCATCTGCCATTTTGTTGCCCAGTCACCCAGTTTTGTGAGATTCCTTTGTAACTCTTCACAGTCTGATTTGAACTTAACTGTCTTGAGTAATTTTGTATCAGCTTCAAATTTTGCCATCTCACTGTATATCTCTTTCTCCAGATCATTTATGAATACTTTGAACAGTACTGGTCCCCGTACAGACGCCTGGTGGATACCATTATTTGCCTGTCTCCATTCTGAAAACTGACCATTTATTTCTACTCTTCATTTCCTATCTTTTAACCAGTGACTGATCCATAAGAGGACATTCCCTCTTATCCCATGACTGCTTACTTTGCTTAAGGACCTTTGGTGCAAGACCTTGTCAAAGGCTTTCTGAAAGTCTAGGTACACTATATCCACTGCATCACCCTTGTCCACATGTTTGTTGACCCCTCAAAAAATTCTAATAGAGTGGTGAGGCATGATTTCCCTTTACAAAAGCCATGTTGACTCTTCTCCAACAACTCGTGCTCTTCTATGTGCCTGATAATTTTGTTCTTTATTATAGTTTCAATCAATTTGCCTGGTACTGAAGTTAGACTTACCGAGCTGTAATGGCCTTAGCATAATTGATGTAGATAGGCATGTGGGACTTAAACATCTCTGATTGCCATGTAAACTGACGTTAGCATTTGGTCCAGTGTAAACCAAATTCAGACCTGCTGTTGAGGTGACATTATCATCACTGTCTTTTTAAAGATGAACTCGAAAACAAGCAAACTTGAGATCCCTGAACAATAACAAAAATAAGTGAGATTTTTAAAAACACTACATATGTGAGCACACACGTGTTTTGGTAGAATATCTTTTCTGACTGCTCTGAGCTATTCTCATGCATTATGGATTTTTAGCACTCATTTTCTTCTCTGAGCTCACTTGCCCGATCAAATTTATTCATAAAGGTATAATTTATCTGGAAAAATGCCTGAGGCACAGTAAAATTTCAGGCCACATCAGTCTAAGTCCAAAGAAACTGCAGCATCTTCTGCTGCAGAATGGTTTTTATTCTGGTAAAGCGCTGAAGAGACAGTAAACCATTAAATGAACTTTTTGAGACACAGGCTGGACGCCATGCAGGATGTTGACACAGATACTCAAAGGTATTTAGGTGCCAAACTCCCAGGAGTCTCTGTGTCTAAATGGGGGCCAAGAATAAATTCTCTGAGCCAGTGTCAGCAGCACTATACTGCATGGGAGGAGTTTAGGGAAGACATTGCCCCCCCCGCCCCCCCTTGCAAACTGCAAGCCTTGGGAAAGCATGGAATTTGCTCCCCCACACATATGTGGCTCCAGTGATGAGCTGCCAAAATCTTAACAACGGGTTCCATCCTCACCCCACGAGGGGGTCGTTGCCCACCCCTGTCCCCCAGGACTCCTGCCCCATCCAACCCACCCCTTGACGCCCCTCCCAGGACCCTTGCCCCATCCACCCCACTCCCCTGTCCCCTGACTGCCCCCAGAACCTGGCAGGAGGGTCTTGTGGGCCACCATAGTGGGTGCTAATACCGCCCTACCCCTAAGAGCCAGAGGCACCTGCCCGGGGGGCGAGGTGGGGAGTCCCGGAGGTGCTTACCTGGGGCAGCTCCCAGGAAGCATCCGGCAGGGCCCTGTGGCTCCTAGAGGCGGGGGAACGTACTGCGGGGGGGAGCAGGGGGAGCGGCCGCTCCCCCACTGATCACATCAAAAGTGGCACCTTAGGCGCTGACTCCCTGGGTGCTCTGGGGCTGGAGCACCCATGGGCAAAATTTGGTGGGTACAGAGCACCCACTGGCAGCTCCCCACCCCGCACCTGGCCCCAGCTCACCTCACCTCTGCTCCGCCTCCTCCCCTGAATGCGCCACCCCGCTCTGCTTCTCCGCCCGCCCCCCCCACCCCCGGCTTCCCGCGAATCAGCTGTTCGGTGGGAAGCTGGGGAGGGCTGAGAAGCAGGTGGCTGCTTCCTGCTCAGGCCGAGGGTGGCGGAGGTGAGCTGGGGTGGGGAGCAGTTCCCCTGAGTGCCCCCCACCCCGGGCTACCTGCGGCGGTGCGGGTGGCCCTCCTCGCGCCCCCCCGCCCCAGCTCACTTCCGCCTCCCTGGGCCTGAGCGGGAAGCCGCGGCCTGCTTCTCAGCTCGCCTCGGGTTCCCGCGCGAACAGCTGATTTGCGGGAAGCCTGGGGGGGGGGCAGAGAAGCAGGGCGGGGCGGCGTGTTCAGGAGCGGAGGCAGAGTGGAGGTGAGCTGGGGCCGGGGGTGGGGCGGGGAGCTGCTGGTGGGTGCTCTGCACCCACCAAATTTTCCCCTTGGGTGCTCCAGGGCTGGAACACCCGTGGAGTCGGTGCCTAAGGCGCCACTTTTGGCCGGTTAAATTTAGAAGCCCTTTTAGAACCGGTTGTCCCTCGCGGAACAACTGGTTCTAAAAGGGCTTCTAAATTTAACAACCAGTTCTAGCGAACCGGCTCTAGCTCACCACTGTGTGGCTCCATTGGCCTGACTGGAGCTGCCCCCCCCCCAATATAGAAGTCAAACTACACCTATGCTGTACTGCTAAATCAAGCAGAACTGGCCCTGGGAGGATCAGGTCAGATGCTGTCCAATACCCACAGCATATCCCTTGTAGCTGGAGAAGGAGAAAGTGGTAAACACTTGTTTGAACCCCAGAGATCCTTTGCTGCTCATACAACCCCTTGTGTCCGTTAGCATGACATACATACACTAGAGCAGAGGACTAGACCAGCACGCAGTCAGTGCAGAGTTGGGAGTTCAAAAACGGTACCTGTGCAGTCCCTTCCTGAGTTATGCTGTGCTCCTTGGCCAGAGCTGAAGATCTGGGCCAGTATTTAGATCAGTACCAAAGCTGGAGTTCAAAACGATAGTTCCTGAGCCTCGTAGCTTTGACATTGAGGGTACTGTACCACCTGTGCTGAAAGATAAAGTGACTATCTTCACATTTGGATGACCTGAGTAAGAGACAATATAGCTGAAATTTAAGAGTGGTGGGGCTCCCAGAGGGAGCTGAATCCATGACGAAAGAGCATTATTGTATCACTTTGATCTTTTGGACAGATCTCTCGTCAGAGGAGTTTTTGTTGTTGATAGCCTGAAAAATGTCTAAATGAAAACAGATGGGTAACAGATCAGGGTCTGCGTTTGAAGCAGTCAGTTCTGGTGGTTAGAGCTATAGTCAAGAACAGGTAAAGGGTTGGAGCTGGTTGTAGTGGTGGGACTGGGCTGAGGGCAGCTGAAACCCAAGGTTGGGGACAGACTGTGGGTCAGAACCAAGATCAGAGTTTGTAGATGAGCCAATTCAGGATGGTAGTCAGAGTCCAAACACAGGGCAAAGGTCAAAGCCTGATAGGAGTCACTCTGGGGTCAGAAGGCAGCTACAGGCCTGGAGTGGGTCCGTGAAAGGACATGAACAGTCAGAGTAGGGCACAGGAAAGGCTGAAGCAGGCATGAATGAAGCTCCGGCAAGGCCTGGGCAGGAACTGGATCAAGGGCAGGCTGGAAGCGATAGAAGTCTGTGACACTGTGAGAAAGCAGGAGGGTTCCTGGTCAAGAAATGCTGTTGTGCAGACTAACTTGCAGCTCTGGCATGGTCAGAGACATACCAGTGCCTGGGGGTCATCTGATCCAGGTCTTACCCAGGGATAGGCTGCTGAAGTACACTTGAGTGCTGAGTTGCAGCAGGCTCTGCTTGAAGGATGAGTCAGTTGCAGCATGCCTGAATAATAAGTCACTGCAGGCTCTGTTAGGAGTGCAAGTCATGGCTGCTTAGTGAGCAGCCCCAGTCTGGCTACAGGTTTCCCATCCGTTGTGTATCCTAATCCACATACGGCATTAGTAAAATGTGAATTCTTGGTCATGAATAAGTTTATAACACCTCCTATATCTATTTAGAACCTTTATATAAACCTCCACCTCTCCTGCTTCCACAGTCTTATACTAGAATTGTCAGAAGGTGAGTACACTGCTGCCTGTTTTTTAAGTTAAAGGTTAAAATAATATGTAAGTTACCCTGTTCTGCACCAGTTACTGTTTTGTTATGCTTTGTCTTTAGGTATGTTTATTATACCAATGAATGTGCAGTACTGTAAAGGAAGTCAAACAAAAAATCCCACTGTTAGTTCACTCTTACTCCTATCCCAGACACCCTGACTCCATGTAGGACAGATTGAGATAGGTCCATATCAAATTAGGAACTCTATTCTTTATTATGTTGTCAGAGGCCATGTCTGCCCTCTAGTGCTCCCTTCTGGCCAAATATGGTTCTGGTGAGGCTATACTCAGTTTTCCATTTACTCAGGAACCCTTAAAAAGTCCACATTGCCAAGATATTTAAAACATTCCTCGTCTGGGGTCCAATTTATTACATCCTACACAAAACCTTACAAAAGAAAACTCACAAGGGCTTCCTCCTAGTTTCTACTGAGCTGACTCCCCAGGATCTGTCTTCCTTCTCTCCCAGCATCTCTTGCCTAGGGCTTGACCTTCTCCAGCGGTAAACTAGCATCTTTCCACTCCTAACTCAAGGCACGGCAGGAGCCTTCTTAGCCCCTGCAGTGTCTGCAGACATTGGTTACCTACAGCTGTCTTCTCCTTTGTAAGGCCCAGGTGCCTTCCCTTTCGCCCAGTTGTGGAGCAGGTAATCAGCCCAGGTCACTTGACCCCCCTTTCTCTTAAAGAGACCAGTCATCCAGTGACCTCTCCCCATCCCCAGAGTCTTCCTATGCCCAGTTAGGCTCTGTGATACTCTTTTTGTCAATTCTCCAGCCAAGGGGGCACTTCTGACAGGAAAAGGTCTTGTAAATCTTTATTGATAGCCCCCATCTTGGCATCCTCAGTGTGATCAAAGCTTGGCCAGCACTGTGTCTGGTGCACTTCATACAACTCCTATGGTCTTCAAGGGTTCTTGGAATGTCATAATTTATACCTTTCTGTATATTTTGAACATCCAGTCCTTGTGAAGTAAGTCAGCAAGGTCAGGCTGTCACTGGTTAAATTTGTATAAAGCTATTTCACTACTCTTTGGGAGTTTTCTAAAATATGCATAACCCCCATCAGCACTGAGAATGACTGTGACAATATCTAGCCTCCTCTTGGGGTTTCCAATTACTAAGGTCAGAATCACCTTGCCTCAAACTTTTAGGGTTTCATTTAACCAACCCCCCATCTATTCTTCTTCCACCCACATTGTTATATGAGTAAGACCTCCCTTCTCAGCTCCACTGTGTCCTTTCACCACTTTCTCTTCTTCACGTTTTTGTTCTTCCATCACCAGAGCTGGGCAACTGATTCTCAGTCACAAGCTGGACCTCATGGTCTTACCCCCCTCCTTTTGCTGCTTCTTGGAGCTCTCCTCTTCCTCCCTCTGCCTCAGCTTCTGGCACATCTCTTTCTGCAACTACTCCTATGTATCCTGAAGATGTGACTGTAGGGTAACAAATGCTTCAATGGACTCGAGTGACCTGCTTTCTTATTGGCTCAGAAGGCCTGTGACATTGTCTAGCTCGCTTTGCAGTCTGGTGACTTTATTAACCTGCTCAATACACTTTCTCTCTCACTCAGCAAGTATACTGGTTTTGCATACATGTGGGGGTGCCTTATGTATTTTTTAATAATTTTAAAAAAAGTGTTTGGAAGTGGCTTCTTTGTGTTCCTCTGCATGTGTATGTCTAACTTTCTGTGCTTCTATTTGTGTGACTTGTCCTTATTACAGCTGATGTTCATGAGGTCCCTGTATGTATTTGCAAAATTGGCAAAGTCCTGTTAGGTAAAAATCTATATATGCCTTAACTTTCCCACAAACTCCAGTTTTCTATGCTTTGAATAAAGAGAGGGAAGGGGTGGGGTGGGGGGCAAGGTAGTCCGCAAACATGTGTGCCTTGCTCACCAAGTATGGGCTATAACTTCTGCCTCATTGGTTGTAGGCACAAGGGCTAGATGCACTCTTGCAATCAGACCTTTTGACAAACTAGAAGAAGTGAGAAAGAAAGCAAGGCAGCTTTTTCTGAAGATCAGTCATGTGAGCAATTTGTTTTCATTTTAAACTAGTTAACTATCAGCCATTACGTACGTTTAGTTTGCAGCAGTGTGTATGTGTTTGTATCTGGGGGGATGTGTATAGCGCAATCCAAGATGTGACCACACCTCAGTAGACATACTGGTGCTAGTTTTACCTATGCTAGCACTGCTAAACATAGCACTGTAGATGTGGTGTGGGCTGTACAAACCTTCCTGGAATATGGCTGCAGGTCTTTGCTGAAGCCCACGCTGCCACCTCTACACTGCTATTTTTAGGCAAGCTAGCGCAGGCCTGCCTACCCCTGTTGCAGTCACACCTTGGATTGCACACCCTTAGGCTATGTCTACAGTGCGAGGGTGTGATTGTAGCAAGATGCAGCTTATCTTACCTGCTTTAGCTGTAAATATTTTGCTCATGTAGCAAACTACAAACAGAAAATAATAAGCATCAACCCCTTATGTGTAAACTGCAAGTGAAACTGTGATTGTAGTAAGGATAGGCGGACCTCATGCTAGCTTTAATTTAGCAGCATAGATAACAATAGTAGGCATGGTGACACAGGCTTTATCACAAGCTAGCAAGCAACTGAGTATATAATGCAGGCTCCCTGGACCGCTTAAACTCAGATTGCTAGCATGCGCTACCATGTCTACACTACTATTGTTACCTGTGCTGGCTAGATTAACCCTGGCACAGTTCTGTCTACAATCATACCTTCACCTGCAGTGTAGACCTATGCAAAAGGGATTCATGCTTTTTGTTTTCTGTATGTCATTTGCTACTTAAGCAAAATATTCACTGCTAAAGCATTTGATGTGCTGAATCTTACAGAAAGCCTTTTGTTTGTGTTTTCAGTCTTACAAATACTAAAATGTACATTCTGAAAGAGTTAGTTTGTTAGCAGAATGGAGATACTTTGTGATAAGAACAAGCAAAAATGTTATCAAATCCTTTTACCAAGAATAGTTTAAGCAAAGTGTGCATTTTGTCTCTTAATTTACTCAACCCATCTCTTTACTCACAAGTTGAATAATGTCTCTCTCTGATAGAAATATACATTCGGTATTTACTGTTAATTTCTTTTAAAGTAGGATGTTTGTGTTTTTACTATACAATTATTTTGAAAAAACAAATATGAGTGTGTCTGCATACTTTGGGGTTTATCTACATTAATGTTATCAAAGCTGGGTGTAAAACATGGGGAAAAGGAGAGGGGGAATTGGGACCAGGGTGTGATAGGAAGGTGACCTGGGCACCCTTGCTACCAGTGATTCAGAAAGCAATACCTTTTCTCTGTGCCTTATAAAAACTAGTTTTTAACAGGTGTCTGGGTTACAATGGAAAACTGCTACCTGATGATCACTGATAAAGCCCCTCTGAGAAGGTACAAGAGTGAAATCAATTGCCCCTTCAAGAAACTTTTCTCAGGAGTTTGGGACAGTTTAAGCAACAGTCATATGACCCATGCCTCCTGCTTGTGGGGGTGGGGAGGCAGAGTGAGGGTAGCTGTCTTCAGCAGTATTACTGAGCATGTTCAGTCTGTGCAAGCATGATCAGAAAAAGTCAAGCAGCAGGTGGGGGGGCACATGACCTTGCATGCCCTCCCACATACCTCGCCTCAACAGATGTCTGCAGTTTTCTTTTTCATTTGTCAGTGGGCAACCACAACTAAGAATGTAGTTTTGTATTTTCAATGCTTGTTTCTCTTCAATTATTCTGTGTGAACACACACTGGGGCATTTTAGTTAACATTTAGATTTATTTTTCTGTATTTTTTCTTTTGCACATATGCACATCTTTCTTTTTACATTTTATCTTTTCTCATACTTTTAGTTGCAGCTCTTTATGATTGCTAGGGTTGACACTACGTGTAAATTATTGGTTTAAAGGATCTGGCTCCTGAACTAAATCCTATTGGCTTCCTTCCCTAAAAAAGGTGGGCCTTGGGTGGGGTCATAGGATTTTAAAACAGCTTTCTGCTTTTGCATTTTAGCTCTTTTATTCATTATTTTAGCTGCAGTTCTTTTTCATTGGTAGGGATGGCACTATAGGTCAGTCTGGTTTTGTGGTTCTGGGCTATACACCAAATCCTATTGGTTTCCCTCCATAGGGACCTTGGGGAGGTCATAATGGCTTGAGCCAGGCCCATCTCCAATTATTCATGTGGGATCATTTAGATTTACAAGTATCTATTTTAACAAACCTCTGCACATATTTTAAAATATCTCACTGTGTTTATGTTCTAGCTTTTTTCATGCATTTAGTTGGGCGTCTTTATAATTTCTAATGGTTTAGGGGTTCCATCCATCCATCCATCCAATCCTGTTTTCCCTTCCTAAGTGAGGAGAGTCTTCCTGTTGGGGATCAGGAGTAGAAAGAGATTAGGACAGAACCTGAAGGGCAAAGGTTTAGGTCAGAACATCAGTTTTGGGATATCATCATTTCCTATGCTGCTGTTATTTCTGGTTAAGGCAAGACTTCTGGTGACATTGAGGAAGCTGGGATTCATCCCTCCTTCTATTATCCCTCAATCTCTTTGCCATTTAGTACTACAATACAACTTGCAGGGCATAAAGCAATCTCTAACTAATTGAAGAAAACTTTGCCTGTGGGCAGATTACCCCATAACTGCCTACTGCAGGGTTTTTGTACCACCAGCTGGTGCTGGCCTTGGGTCATACTGGCTGGGTCTGACCATGGGTCTGATCCAGTATGGCAATTCCTATGTCTGCCCATTCTAAAATAAGATTCCTAGCCATTTCTTTAACAGATATCATAGAGATTAGAATTATTTTAAAAATGATAACTGTTGGATGAAAGTTCACACCCAGCTATTTAGCTATATATATATAGTATGAGTAGGAAATAAGTGTGAGAGAGTGAATAAAATGAACATTCTTTATTGGTTTCATAGTTAAAGTATTGAGATTTGTACTTAGAAACAGTATTTACAATCCTTCTATTTCACATGTAAATAACTAAATGTAGTTTACAAATCTATCACTAACTTTTCATGGATCCACTGAATTTTCCACAATATTTTCTAACTTTGGCAGAGTAACTTATGAAAATGAGATCCATTTGAAATTTTTCTTGAGAGGCTCACATTTCTGGGGCTCTCTCTCTCTCTGTCTCTTTTATAATAGCTCAAGGACAAGGCCATTTAAAAATGTAAAACGTCAACACAAAAACAATTATTCCCCATATTTCATCTTCACAAAAACTAGCTGACAGACCAGTCAAGTTCTGCTAGCTACTTCTATTCTCTGACACCGCCAGCCTGTCTGACCAGCATCACTCTTCCCAGTGACCCTGGGGAGCCAGTGAGACAGACATGGTAGCGGGGAATATGTTTGAAAGCTAAATGTGGTAAGGGATTTGAGAGTCCTGTGATGAGAAGCAGAGTTAGGAGGTGAAGTATATTAAGGTGTTGTACTGTGCAGATGTGGGTGCTTGGGGATAATTCCAGCTGTTGGGGGGATTCGGTGGTACAGGGAACACAGGAAAGGATAGCATCTATGTGGGGGGTGGGACATGAGGTCCTAAAGAGGACATGTACATGACAAGCTATCAATATTGATATATTTAAAAAACAAACAAAAACCTACCAGCTTGGAAATCCCTCCAAATTAAAACAGAATAAAAAGTCAAGATTGTATTGACTTTTGCACTTATGCAACCTTAACTCTGACCATTATTTCATAACATTAACCCTTCCTAATATATTCCCATCTAGTTACTACAATGACACCTTACACCATTTTTATTTCCTCTGTCGCATTGCTGTCACAATAGCTTCATATGCAAATGAAAAGAAACCCATAAGACACTTGTGATCTGAACCCCTGTATTTATCCCTTGTACACTATTATGACAATCTTCGTACAAGAATGCCTTGTGAGGTATCATTTGAAACTCACTGGTCAATATTGTCCTGATAAAATATGTCTAGATTAAGTTAGGCATTAGTTGCATTTTACTTTTATTTTTCTTGTAATCAATTCTGACTTTTATGCCTCTTTATTAACTACAAAAGGATAGATTTTAAGTGAATATAAGTCAACTTGTTTTATTTTATCTAAACCAGTGTGTCTGAATGGAAGTGTTTGGGAAACTAAATTTGGGATAACAGGATTTGTGCATATCATTTTTATTAATAAAATGATGGACTTTATATGCACTTGTATTGTCCAAGACAGAGCTGGGCAGTATAAGACGTACATTTCTGGGGAAAGTCTGCAACTGGGAGTTTGCTGGTGTTGCTCTGTAGTGAGATTCAAGAGTGGCTGGCTGCAGCACTCCTACAATATAACTGGGAGTAACGTACAGGCTGGAGGCTGTGTGAGAGCAGAGCAGGAGTGGTAGCTCTCACAGAGAAGCGGTGTAAAAGGCACCCCAGGTTAGAGAGCGAGGTGACACAGCTGTTCATCAGTCCATTGTACCCTGGGTATGTCACAACACAACCATGCTTCTTCCCACAAACATTGGTGCACCTCTTATTGCCATCTTGTGTGTGTCTCTCTCTTGAGAACACATGTTCAGCATTAAGGTTGTGAGTAATAGAGGAGGTATAATTGCTTCAATTATAGCTTATTCTTAATCATAACACAAGTTATACACATATATAGACTAATACTGTAAACAGGACCAATTTGCAGTCAGACTGGTGATATGCCTCTGTGACAGGGTGTAACAGGCCTTTATGGCCCCTTCTGCCACACCCTGCCCCAGGAAGCGGCAAGGTGGGAGGAGAAGAGCAGCAAAGGTAGGTCCTCCAGGCCTACCTAGAGAGGCCTCACTGGGGCAGCCATCTTTGAAGCTAGAAAGCCCTGGTCCTCCAAGGGCTACAAACAGCAAATCAATGGCCAGCAGGCTCAGATAAAAGGAGATGTAGGGCCTTAGCCCCTTAGTTCCTGACTGGGACCAGAAGAGTGAAGAAGGGAGCTCCTCTTTGGCCCAAGGAGCTTGACAAGAAGAGGTTATGGTTGACTGAACTCCCGCTAAGATTGCAGTGGGAGAAGAACCTGAGGATGTTGGCCCTGAGATGGGACTGGAGATAAAAGGGCCCAATAGCAACAGTTGATTGGATTTGGGCAGTATGTGGCTGTTGTTATAGGGTTCCTGGGTTGGAACCTACTGGCCACAGGTAAAGTGCCATAAACTCAAAAAGGGGGCAGGGCTGACTTGGGAGCCCAAACAAAGGGCTGAATTTAAAGGGCCCAGAGCTTGGCTGAAGACCCTAGCAAGGGCAAAGAGACTTATTTGCTGGACTGTTTAATATCCCAGACTAGATTTTGTGACTTGACTGGAGGGCCAAACCACTGAAGATCTGCCAAGATCAGTCAGCAGCCTGCAAGGGTCAGTAAAGGCAAGCAAAAGGACTGTGATACCTCATCCAGTTGCTTGGAAGCTTCGTGAGGTGAGTGCCCTTTTACAGGCCCTTTGTGATATCGCCCTTGTTATATGAGAAACAATAAAATGTGATGATAACATCTCAATTATATCATGCTATGCCTCAAATCAAAATCAGGTGGCCCACTTTTTACTAGTTTAAGAAGCATAGAAGTCAAACCTCCAGGCCCATCATCATGCTTGTTGTACGAGCAGTTTTCATTTGATTTCTACTGTGCACAGTGTTCTAAATACTATAGTTAAATAAGGTAGAACTAAGTCTCTAAATTGTATTAAAAGTAGAAGTCAATGAAAGTTACTACTTATATTTCAAAAGTGCCTGGAGGCCGCAATCAGTATCAGAGCCCCAGGTCCCAAGTCAGGTACTTGAGAGATATGGAAAACTAATGTCCATGTTATGAGAGATGGGAGAACAAATGTAATGAAACTAAACATACCTCCAATTATTTGTAGTCTCTTTGAGACTTAAGGGGTTGATCAAGGGTTAGGAGTAAACAGGGGAAACTTAAAACGAAGAATTGGTAAAAATCAGTAACTTTGAAGAACAAGCCATCTTGTACAAAGTTCTTTAGCAAGAAAGTTCTAAATATCCTTTAAGATGAGTGAGTGTGTGTGTGTGAAGACACTTAAGACACTTCACTGACTCATCCACATCTATATTTGTTGATTCTTTTATCTGAATGATGTGCTAATGAGACGCAGCAGCAGGAAGGATCATCTTATCACAGGTCTAAATAGAAATGCATTTTCCTCTTATATGAATACTACTGTAAGTACCAAGAAAAATAGCAAGAATGGTTTCTGGTAGCTGTTCTATTTCCAGGCTTTTAAGACATGGAAACCTGCAAAATGTACAGAAATACCATTCATATAATATAGGCAAAGCCTACTCAGGTCCACCCTTATTTTCCTCTAGATATTAAAAAGTGTTTTAAGACTGATGTGCAAATAACTACTACTGCATGACAGTAATGCTAAGGATCAGTACCAGCTAATCAGTTCTGATTTAGACACAGAAGTGGAAGAGAATACCTATTAAAGAACAGCATATGTCCGTTTCTATTTGCCATATATAGCCTTTTTCAATGTACTCATTTGTCAGCCCCGCCTGCATGCACACCAGCACACCCCATTTGATAAAAGGAAAGGACAATAAATTAAGTTCAGAATAGAATGACTTTTCTATGTAGAAAATATGGCCTCTAACTCGCCTACTGACAAAAGAGATCTAAATTCTATAAAAGCGGCAAAGAGTCCTGTGGCACCTTATAGACTAACAGACATATTGGAGCATAAGCTTTCGGGGGATGCATCTGAAGAAGTGGGTATTCACCTATGAAAGCTTATGCTCCAATACATCTGTTAGTCTTTAAGGTGCCACAGGACTCTTTACCGCTTTTACAGATCCAGACTAACAACTGCTACCCCTCTGATACTAAATGCTATAGAGATAGGACTTTATCTAAAGCCCATTAATGCCAATGGAAAGACAAAGATGATCCCTTTTTTCTTGTGCTCACTCAATCTCATACTAATTTTAAGAAGGGCATGAAAATATTAGAAAACTCTAGTAGAGCAGGCCCTTAAAGATTCAAAAGCAATTGGGACTTAATCTAGATTAACTGTAAATGACAAAAAGAAAAGGAGTACTTGTGGCACCTTAGAGACTAACCAATTTATTTGAAAGCTTATGCTCAAATAAATTGGTTAGTCTCTAAGGTGCCACAAGTACTCCTTTTCTTTTTGCGAATACAGACTAACACGGCTGTTACTCTGAAACCTGTAAACGACAGTTATTTTAGGATAGTAAAAATCCTGACTAGAACTGTCAAAACTTGGAGTTTGTTTTGTTGGAAATATGTTTTTAGTTCTGAATAGGAACTAAAGTAACTTTTTGAAATTTCCTGCAAAATGAAAATTCCCAAATTTTTCATCGGGGGGGAATGTTTCAGAATGTTGAAATTTTTCAATTTATTTTATAAATGCTATAAAATACAAAAATAAAGGCATAAAATAAAATGTGAAATGTTTGAAACGCCAAAATTTTTCCAACACACAATTTTCATTTCAAATTTTTTCACAGGAAATTGTCCAAATTGATAGGATTTCTGTGAAAATTTTCAGTTTTAGATGAAAGGCTTTTCCCAACAAAAACTGTTTACCCAAAAGTTTTCTGTCCAGCTCTAATCATGGCTAATCTAATCACTGAGATGTGGTGGTAGAACAGTGATTATTTGTAGTATAGTAGAACCTAGTGTTCACAATTGAAATCAGGGCCTCCTTATACTGGGCACTGAAAACAACATACGAGACCATTTTCTGTGCCAAAGCATTTACAACCTATGTAAACAAGGCAGGCAAAGTAAGAGGAAGGAAATATTACTATCTCCCTTTTAAAGATTAACTTTCTTGCCCAAGGTCTCCTCGAGAGTCTATGACAATCCAAGAACTGAGCCTAGATCTTCTGCATTCCTGTCTCAGTGCCTTTGCCAAATGATCATCCTTCCTCTCTAGTAGCTCATAGGAGAAGAAAACAGGAGGCAGCAACAGGTGGAGTGGGAAGGGGACTCAGGAGGCACTAGATAGGAAGGAAGAAGTAGGCACAGAAGAGGAGCTTTACTCCTCTTATTGGGCTCAATACAGGGATAATTGGATGACACAATGGCCTGTGACATACTGGAGCTCAGACTAGATCTAATGGGCCCTTCTGGACTTAACCTGTGTAAAAACTCCTTGGTGCAGCAAAGCCCAGACGTGTTCACCTTAAAACATCCTCCAGAACCTCTTTAATTCAAGCCTTCCTGAGGAGGAGGGCTGAATTGGAGGGTCTTCCATGTCTTTGTAGTTGGGGCAGTCTTTTACAGTAATGGCTGATAATAGGTCTGCTTTGCCTTTTATTGTAATGTATATTTAATTCATTTATCTGAACTCACTACATGCCGGGGGGAGGGGGGAAGACATTCCCAAGGTTGGGTCACTGAATTACAAACTGCATCAGGGTGTTACTCATCTCAAAGCCTCTCTCTTTTGTGCATGTGTCCCCCTACACACTTCAAGCTACTTGCTTGCTCGCCACAGATCCACTCCTGGCAGCAAAGAAATCAAGTGAGTATCCTCTTTTCTCTAGTGCAGGGAATGAGAGCGCCTCCTTCTAGCTGATTCCTGCCTACCTAGTGCATTTTCCAAAGTAACAGTGTTGATTATTAGATTACTCTTGATTTTTTTTAAAAGTATAAAAAGGCTCTCCAGTACCTTTTGGCATAAATTACAAAAAACAAATCAGCTAAAACTAGCAAACAACACTAGCCATAGCCATCAGCGCCACTCCGCCCACAACAGAAGAGCCCTCACTCCCATTCAAACCACAGCCACCTTCATACCCCTCCATCCTCAACATGCAAGGTATACCGGTCTTGCTGCATACATATGGATGGGTTAGTTCTCTTCTCTCAAGTATTTCAAAGCCCTGAGTCTGCTTCAGAAAAAGCTATTTAAAATAAATCATGCACTTCCACCATCCCTTCTTTCACAGGATTCAAGTATACAACTCTTTTAGATCTGCTCTGAGACTAATCTAATTGAGCTCTTTTACAAGACTGCCCTCTGCTGGTTTTGTTAGTAATCTACAGAATCACATCCTTTGTACCTGGGAAAGGGAAGGCCCGGTTTGGCAAATGAAAACCTCTTCTCATGCATTGCTGTGCTGTCTCAGATGTGTTTGTGGAGGTTTGGACAGTTTGTTAAGATGAAACAATCTTCCTTGCACTTGGAGATAAAGAACTCAGTCCACTTAAATTATATATGAATCTGGGAACAAGCTTTCTTTGGTATTAGATTGAAATCAAACTTTCCCAGTCATAGGGTAGCAAGCATAGAGGGCTTTAAATCAGAAATAAATGAAGGCCACAGTAAGCTAGAAGGATGTAGTATACCAAACCCTCTCAGTGACCACAGATAGGGGCAGGGTTTGAAAGGCAACATTAAAAAAGCATCTGATAATGTGCATGCAAAACACAAAGTGTCTAATAGAGCTGTACAAAACTCTTATAGCAAAACTCACAACTCAGAGAAATGTGCCTGCTTTCAGGTTTTATTGCAAACATAACACTAGAGCCAAATTTGTAAAAGAGATTTTGGTAATTCTGGTCTGACTTCAAATGGCCCCGGGTTGACTAGTTTCAAGTGAAAACTAAACCATTCAAACCCAGTTGTACTCCCCCAGTCGGTTGGGTATGTACCCCTGTGTCGTCTCTTGTACTTAGATTGTAAGCTCTTTGGGGCAGGGATAGTCTTTTTGTTGTGTTTGTACAGTGCCTAGCACAGTGAAGTCCTGCTTCAGGACTAAGGCTCCTAGACACAACAATTAAACAAAAATATGGTTAAGCTCAAAACTACAAGTCCAATTGAGCTGAAACAATAGTCCAGAAAGCTTTCTTGCTAACCTCTAGTTTCTACACGGCTGTTTAAAGCATGGAAGAGAATCCTAAAGAACTCTACCATTGACTGATTTGGGTTTTAGAGCATCCAACTGGAATGTCGGTATAGGATGATATCCTGGAAAAATCAGATGGGAAAAGGCAGAATGGATACTTTTGACACTACATACGCCACCAAAGACTATGGGTTAATACAAGGAAAACAAGAAAGCAGAGGGGACTTCATAATAAGGGTGTGTTTTAGACTCTGAATATCACAGAATAGGAGAGAAGAGGAAATACTGTTCATCTCGATATTTAAAATCTTGAAGATTTTTAGCCACCAAGGATATGTCTACACTGCAGCTGGGACTGAGCCACCCAGGCTAGGTAGACAGACTTCTGCTAGCAGGGCTCGAGGTAGTCGCCTTAAAAGTGTGGACATTGCAGTTTGGGCTAGAGTGTGGGCTCTGAAGCCCACAGCTGTTTTAATTGCGCTAGCTCAAGCTTTTCCAGCACAAGTCTCTCTCTGTGGCCTGAGAGGATGTAGACATACCCCAAGACATCTGACATTTTTAATTCTAGTTGAAGATATTTCATCACAAACTAACTGAACTTAAGATGCAAAGAAGGGGAAGAGTAGCAAGTAATGATATTCTAACATGAGATTTCTGTAAAGCAAACTGTCGTTATAATGGAGAAAGGCATTGGGCAGCATAAAATAAAAGTATAGGTGGAGAAGGGAGGGGGAAATGGAAAGTCTAAAGAAAACAATTTGATCAGAGAATCTAGTGATTTTTAAATTTGGGATTAAGCCAAGGAGGGGTAGATTTAGGCTCAGTGATTGATTAATGGAAGTTTTAAACAATCCATCTCTCCATTAGGGCTTTCTGTAGTGTATCATTGTAGTAATAATGCTCAGGACACTCTGAATACTTAATAGGTTTGGGGAAAATTACTGAAGGAAATAATACCAACTGGAAGGATGATAGGCAATTCTAAACATAGCAAGTCAGTTCTCATCAGGGGATTTTGCAGGATAGCATCACACTATCACTGAGTATTTGAAGGAAAAAAACAAATGGGAACAGGTTAAGATCAAGACTGACTGACTTACTCCTTATGGGAAAACTTGACATGGTATTAATTTCTTTGTAAGTGACAGCATGAAAAGGTAGGGGCAATATAGTCAGAAGAAAAGTTAGGTGCAGAGTATTACCATGTTAATGGCATTGAATCTCCCCCACTATGTCAGGCCCATTCTAACAATGCCTCCTCTACAATCTTTAGTATCTGGGGGCATAATCTGTGTGCAAGACAATACACCCAATAGTTTAGCCATAAGATCAAAAGTTGCAGCTCCAAACTACACACTAACAATATCCCTGTGCAATGTAAACTGCTATGAACATGGACTTTAGACACATTATGCATTTTTAACTGGTATTTCATAGGAAATAAGCATTTTGGCAGGTAAAGTGGGGAAAAAAAAAAGTCCTTTCTCATTCAATTTGTGATTGTCATTTAATGTCTGGAGCAGACAACATAACTCTTTACACCGGCATACCAAATCCTCTTTCGTGGTAGCCTGCTTTTTGTTTTTGGCATGCTGGATTATAAAAAAAAATGTATAATATACTGCCAAAAGTCACCAGCCAATTTCAGAATTAATTTTAAAGCAGCTGTCTTGACTGCACAGCAGCAGGGGGTAGTGCGACCACTTCATGCTCTGCTAGCAAGAATGTCTGTTTGGGGAGCTGGGGGGGGCTTGGTCAACAAACCAACTTGCATTCAGATTTGGATAAAGCTTTTTTAAAATGGAATTTTATGGATTATCTTCTAAATACATTGAATTACCTTATGTATAGTTTTTCCAGGAGTATATATTGTGTGTCGCACAAAAGTCACCATTCATGGTCATGTGGTTAAATAAAATTGAATTATTTGTTACCAATTTTTGTGTACGGGAACTTTCAACCTCACACATCACTTGTGCTCTATTTCTTTTGGTAATAATACCTTCATTATCCCATTAATTACTATTTACAGCAACCTCCTTAGTGTACATAGCTCTTTAGAGGATGTTTAACCCTTATGGCAGACTGACAGACCAGTTTTTCCACTCCCCCTCCCCTATGGAAATAAAATGCTTTGTAATTATTCCCCCCCCCCCAAAAAAAAAAACAAAACAAAAAAAACGACTTGTTTGCAGAAACAGTGATCAAAATGAATTGAGGATTAAACCTGTGTGGTACTCAACGGTCTATGAAAATGAACAGGTAACACACTAGAGGTGAGACTAGATGATCATGATTGCTTTTGGCCTTGGAATCTATGATTTGGCAGTATGACAGAGGCAATGCAGTTGTGTGAGTAGGACAATGGACAGACTCAAGAGACCACAGTTCTGTTCCTGGCTCTACCATTTACCTGTTTGATCTTGGCCTTTTTGTGCCTGCTTGTTCCAACCCTCTTTCTATTTTGGTTGTTAGCTCTTCAGGGCTGTGACTGACTGTACAGCATCTGGCTATGATCTAGTTTGGGGCATCTAGGTGCTGCTCTAGAAAATAATAATAACCTGATCCTGCACCAGGATCTGCTAATCTGACTCCACCAAAGTCATTTGGATCTCTCCAGCCACACAAGGATCCATGCTAGCACTGCCTAACACAGGACTGGTGCCTAAAACAATAGTAGGCATAAGAGATCCAAAGAAACTCCTTATGTTATTGAGAGAGGTGGCTGCTCTTGAAGGGAATTTAATATAAAAATACTTGAGCAGATGGTGGTGTGTGCTCTGTTGTTTCAGAGGAGTTTTTTCCCTTTCCAAATTGCACTTCGTCCCCATCTAATGTCTAGCAACCATGACATTTTGTCCTCTGGGCTTTTGAGGCCTGACCTACCTTCTTCTGGGAAGAAAGATGCAGGAATAGAATCTGTGTAATGGTTGCTGGAGGCTACCATGGAAAAACAAAAAAAGCAAGAAGAAAAGGAGGACTTGTGGCACCTTAGAGACTAACCAATTCGAGCATAAGCTTTCGTGAGCTACAGCTCACTTCATCGGATGCATACTGTGGAAAGTACAGAAGATGTTTTTATACACACAAACCATGAAAAAATGGGTAATCACTACAAAAGGTTTTCTCTCCCCCCACCCCACTCTCCTGCTGGTAATAGCTTATCTAAAGTGATCACTCTCCTTACAATGTGTATGATAACCAAGGTGGGCCTTCTCCCCACACCCCCCCCCCCCCCCGGGAGAAAACCTGGATTTGTGCTGGAAATGGCCCACCTTGATTATCATACACATTGTAAGGAGAGTGATCACTTTAGATAAGCTATTACCAGCAGGAGAGTGGGGTGGGGGGAGAGAAAACCTTTTGTAGTGATAATCACCCATTTTTTTTCATGGTTTGTGTATATAAAAACGTCTTCTGTACTTTCCACAGTATGCATCCGATGAAGTGAGCTGTAGCTCACGAAAGCTTATGCTCAAATAAATTGGTTAGTCTCTGAGGTGCCACTAGTGAAGGGTTCATGTTTAGTCCATCCACCTGGAAACAGTCAGGGCACACCCTGACCGTTGTGTAGGAGCAACACATTGCTCCATCCAAGGACGAGGACCAGATATGAACCCTGGGAAGTTAATTAAAGGACAGTAATCGTGGGAAGCTTCCTTGGCCTGGCCTCAAGGCCTGAGAATTAGGATTGTAGTAGATAGAGGCTGGAAAATAAGAATATTAATCAAAGTCATGTATTCCTTTGTGTCTTTTTGCGGTGGAAGTAGGTAATGCGCAGGGGGGAGAAATATAATAAAAGGGAAGGTGGAAAGCTGACAGGCAGCAGCCCTTTTCAGCTAACCAGCTTGCTTGCTTGGATAAACCTGTGTTCTGTCTCATCATTGAACCGCCACAACTGGCGCCCAACGTGGGGCCCTCAGCACTCACCTCGCCCGGCAAGGGTTTCAGACGCGTCACTCATCCGCTTCGCGGATCCCGGTGAGTATTTTTCATTGTGGTAAGTATGGGAAGCTCCCTCTCTGCTTTGCAAGTGCAACACCGCAATGAGCTACAGTATCTGCTGCGTAAGGCTCAGCATGACTGCCCCACTCGAGAACTCACTCTCCTGCTACAGGAGGTGAGTGCCCAGTGCCCGTGGTACCCTGAAGCCGGAACCCTTAAGCTAGCGGACTGGGAGCGGTTGGGCCAGACATTGCACAAAGAGCCTCGGGCGCCCGTGCAGGCTTTACATGCCTGGCACCTCTGCCGCGATGCGATACAGCGTGTCGCCTCGGACAGGCCCTCCCTCGCGAGGCTGGTGATCTCGCCACGCCCGTCGGCTCCTGCAGCCACCCCCCCTCCTACCGATGCAACACAGTGTGTCGCTTCGGAAGAACCCTCTCCCGCACCAACAGAGGGGCTGCCGATTTCGCCACCGCCGTCGGCTCCTGCAGCCATCCCTCTCCCTGCTTCGCCCCCAGTGCCTTTATTACCACCGCCTCCCTTACCTTCCCCGCCAGAGCCGGTGTGTGATTACCATCCCCCCCTGAAACCCCATGCTTCGGGGCCCCCTAGGGGGTCGTCTGCATCTGCTCAGAGGCTTTCGCTGGTGCAACAAATGGTGCACGCAGCGAAGGCTCGCTCAGATCTTACAGCAGAGGAGCTGGCTGAGCTGGTCTCGGTTTGTCCGGTGACCTGGCAGAACGATGGCCAGGGCAACCCGGTTGGAACCTGGGTCAGTTTGCCTTACTCGGTGATTAGAGAGGTAAAGAAAGCAATTCGCGAGTTCGGTCTGACTAGCACGTTTGTGCGTGGTCTCATTGAAGGGCTAGGTAGTGGATACTCCCTGATCCCTGAAGATTGGAAGGCGCTGTTGCGCATGATGCTGTCACCCAGTCAATATGTTATTTGGATTAGTGAGTATCGGCAGGAGGCGGAACGCCAGGCCCAGATTCATAGAGCGGAAGGTATTATTTTTGAGCACTTGGCAGGGGAGGGACCGTTTGCTACCGTTGAGATGCAAACTCAACTCCCTCAGGCCCTCTTCCCCCTTATTTCCACCTGCACCCAGCATGCTTTCCGGAAGGTCCCGGATTCAGGCAAGCCTACTAAAAGCTTTGTTAGTATCCGTCAGGGTGCATCAGAGTCCTTTCTGGATTTTACCAACAGATTGCAAGAGGCTATCCTCCGACAGGTGGATAACGCTGTGGCAGCTCAGGAGATCCTGTTAAAAATGGCAGTTGAAAATGCAAATGAGGATTGCCGCCGCGCTCTCCAGACGGCGCAAGCCTCTGGCATTTTAGAGCTCTCAGACATGCTACGGGCGTGCCAAAACATCGGAACCCAAGCACATAAAGCTGGAGTTCTGGCTGCCGCCCTAAAAAGAACCGGGAAAGAGGGGAAGCGTTGTTACCGCTGTGGCAAGGAGGGTCACTTCCAGCGGGAGTGCCGCTCATCAAAGGCACCCGCCCGACCCTCAAAAAAGTGCCCCAAGTGTCGGAAGGGCTATCACTGGGCTAATCAGTGTCGTAGCGGGCCGGGAAACCGCGCGGCGGGTCCCCCCCGAACCCAGGGCCAAACGGGGGTGTTTCCCACTCAGACAACCGTTCCTCTGCCTTAAAATCCATAGACTCTATGAGGGCGGCGACTGCTGGAAGTGCAGGGCTTGATTTGATCATGCAGGAGGACACTGATTTTCGGCTGCCAGGGGAGGTCTGCGCCATACCTACCCAGGTGACGGGACCTCTCCCTGCCGGCTTTGTGGGTCTCGTTCTCCCTCGCTCTCATGCTGGGAAACAGGGCTTTTTTGTCATCCCCGGGGTCATTGATGCCGATTACACCGGCATTATTAAGGTTCAGGTGTGGACTCATCTTCCACAGTCGCTCCCGCGTGGACGATCAATTGCACAATTGATTTTAGTCCCCTATCAGGTGCCAGCTGCCGAGGATCGAACTCGGGGCGGAGGCGGCTTTGGATCAACGTTGTCTCACTCGCCGTCTCACAGCACGTCCTCTCCACTTGTTGCTCTGACAATGTCAGTCCGCCCCTCGAAACCTCAGTTAACACTTCTCTTAAATGATGTTCCTTTCACAGGGCTGGTGGACACTGGAGCTGACGTTACGGTGATTCGTGATCCAGAGTGGCCGGTTAGTTGGCCTACGGTTCCTTCTAAAGAGTTGTGGGGGATCGGGGGTAGTAAACCCGGGCGACAGAGTTTGTCTTGGGTCACAGTCTCTAAACCGGGAGGCCGTACCCTTGCTACTATCCGCCCTTTTGTGCTCCCTGTCCACCTCAATATTTGGGGCCGTGATTTACTCGCAAAGCTGGACACCACCCTCGATATTAATATCTAATGGCTCAAAATCCTCCCTCACCCACATTGCCCTCCGCATTGCCCTTGGTATGGCAATCCTTAGAGCCCGTCTGGATTGACCAGTGGCCCCTCCCTCTAGAAAAGCTAAAAGCGCTTCAATCGCTTGTGCAGCAGCATTTGCTGGCACAGCGCTTGGAAAGCTCTACTAGTCCCTGGAACACCCCGGTGTTCGTTATTAAGAAAAAATCCGGTGCATGGCGGCTGTTGCATGACTTAAGGGAAATAAATAAATGCATCCAACCTATGGGCCCCTTGCAATATGGATTACCAAATCCAAATTTAATTCCTCAAACCGATCAGCTCTGTGTATTAGATTTAAAAGATTGTTTTTTCACCATCCCCCTTTGCCCACAAGATCGCGAAAAATTCGCGTTCACGGTGCCACAATATAATAATCAGCAACCCTCTCAAAGGTATCAGTGGAAGGTCTTACCCCAGGGAATGCAAAATAGTCCAACCTTGTGTCAGCTTTTTGTGGATCGGGCCCTCACCCCTTTTCGTGCCCGGTACCCTACGCTAAAGGTCTACCATTATATGGATGACATTTTGCTTAGTGGTCCCCAGGTCACGGAACAACAGATTGAATCTTTGTCTCAAATCCTCGGCCAAAATGGCCTGTTGGTGGCACCAGAAAAAATCCAACGCTCTTATCCCTACCACTACCTCGGCCATAAGGTTTTACAAACCTATGCTGCTCCGGTTCGTCCGGCACTAACTCTAACTCAACCCCTAACCCTTGTTAAATTACAACAGATTTTGGGTCATTTAAATTGGATTCGGCCCTATTTTCGTCTCCCCACCTCAATGCTGCAGCCGTTGTTCGAGCTCCTACGTGGAGCCCGAGCACCGGGTGCAGTTATTGCCATCACTAAAGAGCACATTGCCTGCATTCGACAAATTAATGCAGCATTAAGTCAGCAGTTTGTGGACAGACCCCCTGAGGTCCGTCCCCTAAGGCTGATTCTTCTTGCCACCCCTCATACGCCCACTGCGGCTCTGTTTGTACCCCGTACGAATACAGCCGTCTCTATCATAGAGTGGCTGTACCTCTCCTCCACTCCTCCTCGGAATATTTACCCATATCTAGATGCCCTGTCTGATCTTGTTCGTAAAGCCCGCCACCGTGCAGTGCAACTTACTGGCACTGATTTAGTTGATATTGTGTTCCCCTTGTCCCGTAGTGAATTTGATTCCTTGTGCCACACCTCTTTGGCTTGGCAGGTTGCTCTTTGTGATTATGTGGGAGAAATTTCTTATAATCCCCCAAAAGATCCTCGGTTGGTAATTACACAAAAGGTGCCTCTAATTGTTCATCGTCTTAGCCGCTCTCAACCCATTGTTTCTGCTGTTACTCTTTTTACTGATGGCTCTCCACATCGAGGTGTCGTCACCTATCAATCAGGTGACCCCCCTCGTTGGCGTTCTCGTTTTACACTGCCTCAGCGTTCCGCGCAGCGTTCAGAACTGGCTGCTGTTATTTTAGCCTTTCAACTTTTCGCTGATTGTCCCTTTAATTTAATTGTGGACACCCATTATGTTTATCAAGTGATTGATCATTTACCCCTTGCCCTCATTACCCCTCAGGTCGATGCGGACCTCCTTCGCCTATTTTTGTCTTTGCAATATCTTATTTCCACTCGTAATTTCCCTTATTTTGTTGCTCATATTCACAGTCATACCCCTCTGCCTGGGTCACTCACTGAGGGCAATGCACGCGCTGATCGCGCGTTACGTGGTCAGGTAAATTCCCTCTTTTCTGACCCCATTGAAAGCCATGCCTTTTTCCATCAGTCTGCCTCTGTTTTGGCCCGGCAGTTTCACATTCCTGCTGATCATGCACGTTCCATTGTTCGTTCCTGCCCCCACTGTGCCGCTGCTGCTCCTACTTTTTCTTATGCCGTTAACCCCAGAGGTACCGCAGCAAATCAGCTATGGCAAATGGATGTCACTCATGTGCCACAGTTCCGCCCCTATTCCTTTTTACATGTTTCTGTTGATACTTATTCGGGATTTCTGTGGGCAACCCCACAGCGTGGGGAAGCCACTGCTAAAGTTATTCACCATTTGCTAGCCTGTTTTTCTGTTATGGGTCGCCCAAGCCAAATTAAAATGGATAATGCCCCAGCTTACTGCTCCACAGCCCTCTCCACTTTTTGCGCCCAATGGAACGTCCGTCTTAAACACGGGATCCCTTATAATTCCACGGGCCAAGCCATTGTTGAACGTGCCAATCGCACGCTCAAAACCTTGCTTGATAAACAATTAAAACAAGGGGAGCTGCGTCTCCGAACCTTAGGAGACATTCAACAACAAATGCATATCCTTTTGTTTACTTTAAATAATTTAACGCTGAACGCAGATCAGCAGACCCCCGCGGATCGCCATTTTCACAAATCTGAGGTACTGGAAAGACCGCGTGTCTTTTACCGTCAGCTGCCCGATCCGCAGTGGCTGGGCCCAGTACCTCTAATCACTTGGGGTCGGGGATATGCTGCTGTGTCTCTCCCTGCAGGACCGTTGTGGGTTCCAGCCCGGTGTGTGCGACCGGCACTGAAACAGCATGGCGTGGCGCCAGGGGCTGTCGAACCCCATACCGGAGTTTCAGCTGACCTTGGAGGAGAACGTGGTGCCTCCCGGGTCGACAACGGCGGGACGGAAACGGAAGAGGCGTAGCGTCCCAAGCCAGCCCGTGACATGGGGAGCAGTAAAAGCATTGGTCGCGGCGGCTCAACGAAGACTGGCAGCAAATCAACAGCCAGAGACTCCTGAGACTTTGTTTGTGGCGATTCTCGCCCAAATCACTGCTAATTCTGTGCTGATTGTATGCCTTTTGTGCCTGCTATTTCCTGTAGGGGTTGGCTCGGGAGCGCTTCCCCCGTTACGGGCCCGAATGACATATAACATATGGGATAGATTGGCTTCAATAGCAAATGTTACCCACTTTTGTTTGTCTGATTCTGTAGCAGCCAGAGAATTGTTAGGTACATGCCTTATACCAGTATGTCATCACCCTGAGGAAATAGGGAATGAGACAATGCTCGCTGCTTACGCGAATCTCTCTTCCCAGTACTCTGGCATGGCTAATTGGGGCCCGGCCAACTATACCTTGCCTCACACGGCTATATCCCTCCACACACCGTACTCGGCCGGGGCCAACAATGTCACCTGTGCACATGTGGTTAACTGCACTAGTACAAAGGTGCCCTTGGGCTGTCGGCAAATTCCTCAACCCCTCTTAAATTGTTCCCGCGCTGTGAATGTTTCATACAATTATGGCCATATCATCCTACCATCAGGGTGGTTTTTTACCTGTGGCTCACACACCTTTAGTTATATTCCTGCAAATTTAAGTGATGGCACCCTTTGCTGTCTTAGTAGAATAACGCTTATATTGCCTTTTGCCAGCCAAAGGCACAGTAAAAGAAGTGTACCCCTTTCAGATAATTGTGTTGCAGATGTTGAGCTTTTTAGTCGCGCTGAGTATACTGCTTTAGCGGCCTCCATTGTTGGGGTCCCCGGGCTTGCCACTTATACAGCCAGAACCCTAAATGCCCTGGCGTGCTTTGCAGCGAAGGCAATTAACACAACATCCCAGGCAATTGCCCTACTTAATGCAGAGCAACACGAATTAAGGGATGCAATTTTGGATAACAGAGCAGCCATTGATTTTCTGCTCTTAAAACATCACCTAGGCTGTTCCACGTTTCGGCATATGTGTTGTTTTAATTTAACTGATAATAGTCGTTCCATAGAATCTAGACTGGCCGAGTTGGCCAATCTTACGGCACACATACGTCAAGATGTGGGGTTTGAGGGCTTTTGGAATTGGCTTACAGGTTGGCTGCCATCTCTAGGATGGCTGCGACAACTTTTTGGTTATGCTGTGTTTGTGATCATTGGGCTTATTTTTTGCTGCTGCTGTGTACAATGTATTCCCTCTTTGCTAAGGCTTTGCAGAGATTCGCCCTGGCAAGCTCCCCGAGTTATGTCCTTGTCAGTCTGGGAGTTAAATTGCTTGCAAAAGCAAATTGACGACTACCATGAGATGGCCGAGTATAATTAAACAAAAATCGGGGGAATGAAGGGTTCATGTTTAGTCCATCCACCTGGAAACAGTCAGGGCACACCCTGACCGTTGTGTAGGAGCAACACATTGCTCCATCCAAGGACGAGGACCAGATATGAACCCTGGGAAGTTAATTAAAGGACAGTAATCGTGGGAAGCTTCCTTGGCCTGGCCTCAAGGCCTGAGAATTAGGATTGTAGTAGATAGAGGCTGGAAAATAAGAATATTAATCAAAGTCATGTATTCCTTTGTTGTGTCTTTTTGCGGTGGAAGTAGGTAATGCGCAGGGGGGAGAAATATAATAAAAGGGAAGGTGGAAAGCTGACAGGCAGCAGCCCTTTTCAGCTAACCAGCTTGCTTGCTTGGATAAACCTGTGTTCTGTCTCATCATTGAACCGCCACACCACTAGTACTCCTTTTCTTTTTGCAAATACAGACTAACACGGCTGTTACTCTAAAAAAAGCAAGCAACCCCAAGTGCTCCCGCCCCATTTTGCTAGGCACTATACAGACCTTTTAGATGTTGGCCTGGAACTGAGCTTCAGTTACACTAAAGTGTTCAGAAGTAATGTCAAATACAGCTAACAAATATTTATATGTATTTATACTTAGTGCCATACTGCAGGAGTCACTTCTTTCATTAAACAGATTCAATGGGGCTGGTTTCAGTCCTCTGCCTCTTCCCATAAAATGGAGTATTTGCCAGGCTTTCAGCCTTCCAGGGTCCAAAAGGCAGCTAAAGCTTGCCCTTGGTAGCATTAATCTATTAGCTCAAATTGCCTGTGGTCAAACCCTATTTTCTACTGTCCTGACTACCCACAAATATCACCCACATGAGGCAAACTTCAACTAGGACATGGAGGATATAAACATCAATCTTCTGAACTTTAGAGAGACTTTAGAAGAAGTGCTTCTTAAGAGCCAAGCCGTCCTATGACAGGTTGGAAGGCTCTGGTATCGTCAGGGACTACCCTGCCATGGCAGACATCCCTTCCTCCACACAGCTACAACCATACAGTCACATGTATCTGACTTAACCTAACTGAATGTTAGCTTTATAAATAGCTATATTTGGGAGCTCCAGGCAGTCTGTAAAAATGAGTAATTATACCTTGAAACTAAGCTGTAACTAGACCTAGCCAGTTTCAGTAAGAGATGATAATTTTAGACACTTGTAAGCTGGTACCTGGAGGCAATTACTTGAAACTATCAACAGCTGTAGGAGCCTAATATTCTTTTCATCTCAATCTTAAAGGTCATCTGTGTTTCACTTATTTAATTTCAGTCTTCTAGGAAGCCTGAGGCATTCAGCTCTATTGCTGGGACTTTCCATCCTGATCTTCTGTTCCTACCCATACAAGAATTTTAGAATCAAGTTTTATTTATGGAAAAAAGACTAATGATATAACACTAATACAGAATTGATCAGCAAAACTCCTCTTTTTATTGTTTATTTCCAGTATAGTTGATGACACAGAGCAGACACACAAATTATTGTAATCATCTGTCTTTAGGAGGATTGAGTTTCTTGCGTCTTCTGTGATACCTGGAAGAAAAAAATTGCAGTGATGATGATTTGGTACGTCGTCTTGGATTTTCCTGTCAGGATTTGTTTGTAACCAGTAGGCTACAGCCTACATATTAATAGAGCTATAAAAAGATACATAAGAGCTACTCAACACATTTTTCTCCTGTTCACAAGGCATTACCTACATAAACAACACTGCCCCATTTACTGCGGCATGAACAAGTACCCAATACAACCAACTTGAAAATTCACATCTGAATTTTGTATCTACTTTAGTTACAACCACCACCAAGATTATTAAAAGCAATTGGCAAATAAAACTTCAGTTTTTCCAAGCTTATTTACTCTATGCACTTGACAGCACTTTGGATAAAATTCATTTCACTAGATGGTCAGCTTCTCCCTTGCTTAAAAGGGTCCTCAAACATCAAGAAAACAAAAAATGACCTGATCCTTCATCAGGATCTGCTCATATGACTCCACCAATGACTCCCTCCCACTTTCTAAACGCTTTAAAAAAACAAAACAGTATGGCCTAACTGGTATTTTTTTAATAGTCAATTTAACTAAAAATTCAAGTGGACAGTGTCCTTTCAACTAAAACTAACACCACACTAGATCAGAAGAAGATATACCTGATTTCATATACAAGGAAACAAAATGTTGTTGCTTATTGTGAAAGAGCAGTTTTTTCAACTGGAACAAGTTTCTACTACCAGTTCCTCCTCATCTAGTCCCACATGCTCTTTCTTATATAATTGCAATCATTCAGGGAAGAATTCAGCTCTTCAGTTCTCTGTTAATTTCAACTAACTTAAAGTGTTATGAAGCCACTTTAGAAAGGACTCATGACAGAGACTAAAACAAGCTTTGTTTCCACTGGCACAGCTGAACATAGATAGTGCTTAAAGTGGAAGTACCTTTATCAGGAGTGCTTCCTCCTCACAAATCTTACCTTTTTAAGAGACTGCAAATATAAAGAGCTAACAATGTTTCCCTATCACAGGCCCTTTCAAACAAGGAGCATCCAGTGTTTTTCACAGTAACTTAAGACTAAAAGCAATTACTACTGGGAAGGATTCTAGAAAGTTATCACTGGAGAAGGTAAGTATTCAAAAGGGGTAGAGAATGCTGAGAATTATTTCCCAAGGGCTATAAGTCTCTGAAGAGAAAATAATTTGACCAAAGTGGGAAAACTGAGGTCAGTAACTAAGGTCTTGTCTACACTACAGACATATTACCAAGCTTATCACCACTGCTAATATTGGTGTAACTCCACTGTTGTTCGTCATGGTGGAAGCCCTAGTGTAGACTGCCACTGGTAAGCACCATGTCATCTAACGCTGCTCAGAGCAGGTCTAATCTACAACAGAGATACTAGGCAGAAACTAATGTTCTTGGTCAAAAGGTACTTTACATAATAAATTGGTTTCATAGTGAGACATTAACGAAGAATATGAGAATCATCATCTAATCAATCAGATGAAGAAAAATCTCCCTTGACATTACTATACAATACTCTTTTTGGTGAGATTCTAAGACAGTATCTCCAGTGAAAATTCCTTAAGGAATTTATCCCTACATAAGTATTTTACATAACACTTAAATTTAACAGTTTGATGCTAACATTACTGTGTCATACCTAATGAGTTTCAGTAGGGGTGAATTTAGCCCATGTTATTTATTCCTCTTTCTTTTCAACCCCCCAAAGAACAAATACTTCAGAAAAGACACTTACTGTCCCACAGGGTACCAGCGATGTTTTGTTGTATAAAACATTTTGCTGAGCTCCTCAAATGTAGGACCTTTGCTATTCTTTAGCTCCTTCACTTCCAATCTGGATTTCAGCACTTGATCATGTGTTTCTTCTTTGTTATCCACTGGATCTGGTCGAGGTATGGGCTACAAAATCATCAGTAATGAGCACATTACTTTAGTAAGCTTTTAGTATTCTTTAACTCTAATTAAAACATTTAAACACTGCTCTGAACTGTTCGCAATCCAATCACTGTAGTATTTTACTAGTGCATAAGAATTAGAAAGTGAAACTGTCTCTAAACAAAAAGTCTATCTAGTCTGTTTTATCTTATGCAAGCTGAGTAAGTGCAAAGAATACAAAGGGCACAAATGATGGAAAGAAAATTAATTTCTCAAAATTTAAGGTTTTAGAGGCAGGTTAGGCTCCCACAGACTGCCAGATTTGCTTTGATTTAAATCAGTCCACCCTGTGCCTGTCCTACTCTGGTTAGAATCTCTTTCCCAGAATTATATCTCCCATGCCTACATGGAAATCTATTTGCATCCCCTGCAGGTGAATCTCTCCTGTGGAACTATAGCACAGAGATATGAACTGATTGGTCCAAGACCACACAGGAGTGAGTGGCAGTCAGAAGGAGAACCCAGATCTGTTCTATTCAGATTCATATACTGCACGCATCTTCATGGTATATTTTCCCTGCTTCCACTAACAGTCTGAACTACCTCTAGATAGTAGCCAAATTCATTATAAATTTATATCACAATATTCTGGCTATGTTATCCAGTGTACTGAGACACTTTGTAAGAGCTAAAAAAGGGATAGCTCAAAAGAACATTACTGGCCAAATTAAAGATTGTCTGTGCTTTCAAGCAAACAGGAAACATACATGTGCAATCTGTATATACCTGTGTGTGCTCATATGGAATTTCAACGGAAGGATGGTAGCAGACAATTGTCCTTCCATCTGATGTCATGGAAAGTTCCACTTTACTATAAAAGATGAAAAAATTATATAGATCAGTGTATCCCCGTATTCCAATAAAGTCCACCCTCTTGCTCAGGTGAGAGCACTCTGGAAGAGACATGAGTCAGATTGGCTGACCAAGAAACCGGTGGAAAGTCTAGGGATTTCTGTGCACAAGTTGTCTTTTGAACTTTAGACAGCAATCTCGAAAATTTTACTACGTGATTTAGCAGCCTAAGAACCACAGACTTTCAATGGGACTTAAGACTCCTGAGTCGCTTAGACATCTTTGAAAATTGTACCCAGTACCAGGGTTAAGTACGTAAGATTTCCAGATAGTTTCCTCATAGTATTTTGTATCTTGTTTTGTTTTTTGAAAATATTTGGAAACTAGGCTTAAAATGTCTACAAGATACCAAGAAGCCAGAAATAAAGCACGAAAGACCATGGCAACTAACCCCTCTCAATGAATTTCAGGGCCAATGCCCTACAGAAGTGTCCAGCACCTCTAATCCACTGGGCAGGAGAGGGAGCTGGGATTTCTACCAAGTGCGAGGCCCTACCAGTCAGCTTCTACCTAGTAAGCATGATAAATGTGTAGCTCCACCAAACTCATTTTGCTGGAAGAGATGAGGCTTGTCTCATCTTCCCTGGAGAGCCTATTAGCATCTAGGAGGTGAGAGGGTCTACACTAGTCTACCCTCCCTTCCCCACCTTTTTTAGATTTCTACCCAGTAACGAACTCCAGTAACAGATTATGTTGCTGCTCAACTTTCCCAAGCAGCTGCATGAAAGTGCTATGACTTTTGTCGAAGTACTGAAAAGCAGCCATGCTCTTTAATTTCACCAGGCTTCTTGACAAACCTATGAATATCAGCAGAGGCACGACAGCCCTTTGTCTATAGATTCAGGAAGACAACACTGCATTGATTTTTCACTTGATTCACATTTGGAACATTAGTTTCACAAGCCTTATGTCTAGAAACAAGGCTATTCTTCAGAAAATGGCTAGATCAATCCAAAACTTGCAAAAAGAATAATTGGCATAAATAAAACAGCAAAACTAACAGCAGGAAGGGCAATTACTCCAATATGTATCCCTGAAGCTATGGGTCAAATGAAGTCCATAATGGGTCAAAATAGATTTAACTGTGTACCAGTTATAGTCTTCTGGAAGGACTGAATATGTAGATTTATGGCGAGCACAATGCACTGCTCCATCTGCAAAGATGAGAAAAAACACCAATGAGAACAAATGAAACTGCAGCAGAAATAACTTTACACCTGCATTCCGTTATCTCAAACATGAGTGAGCTCAACCAGAAATGCACATTTAGTTTAAGTTTAATCAATCCATTTAGAAAGTGTCTGGAATATCATGCCAATATTTCAATCCTATTATAATACATATTTCTAAAACTGCAACTGGCCCAGTATCTGGGTGCTATCCCAGTGTTATCCAGGTACTATTCTAAGAAGTTGCAAAAAACCCATACCATAGCAAACCAAACCGGCCAAGCACACTACTGCTAAAGTAAGTTTCTTACACAATGAAATAAGAACACTGTTATACTAGAAGGTTGCATTACTTTGTTGCTTCTGTAGGCCAAACTTGCACCCAATTACAGAAAGTCCCATCTTAAGCTGCTGCCTGTTGCAAGCGTGTGTATAGGAGCGATGACAGGAACCATGAGGGAGGCAGAAATAGGGATCGGGGAGGTGGGGGTTACATTCCCCAGCCCCTGCTCATAGAGCTGCCTTGCCCTTTACCCTCTAGTTACTCAGCCTATGCCTCCGTCCGTCTTCTCACCTGATCCCCGAGGTTGACCCCTTGCCCAAAGCCCTGGCTGGAATCAGTTCCCCCAAACACAGGGCCTGCCTTTCTCCTTCCAGGCAATTTTTGCAGAGGTGGAGCTGAAACCCTAGGGTTTTTTTTTTTATAGACAGTCTCTACCCTGCCCCCACACTTCTAGTCCCTGATTTTTCTATCTCTACTTCCCCCATTCCTGGTCCCTGCTTCCTCACCACCATAATTCCCAACCCCCTGCCTCTCAACCCCCAGGTCCCTGCTCTCCCCTGCCACCCCAGTATCTGCTGCTTTCCCCAACCCAACTCCTCCCTGCTCCATGTCTGTTTCTCCCTGACACCCAAAACTCCTTCCTTTAAAACCCTTACTTTTCTTATACTCAAGGCTACAGACAATCTCCCCATGCAAGTTAAGATACTGCCTCTGATATGACACAGCAGGGGGCACTGCAGAGATTCCTCTGCCTGCAGTACTAGGCAATCTGATTTTCCTGTAAAGCTGGCTGTCCTGGTTTTCTGATTTTCACCAAAATCAGTATGATTCTGCCCACTGATGCCTAGAACATTCCCTGAAATGTTGGAATTGATCAGATGCAGTGTTCAAAAACTATCACGTTACATACAGACAAATAGAAATGCCAGGAAGTTACGTAGAACCTTGCTTTGCCAGGCTAACAGATATATAGAACGAGAAATTATGAATACAAAGACTGTTATCCATGACATCCAATTCCAAAAATGCTTTCATGTTTCATGGAATTGCAGCATCTTCAGGCCCAAAACTGTATGGGGTTTTAGTTCAACAGTAATTCATGAGCTCATGCATCATTTCTGGGTTCTGGCCAGATCACAGGGTAGTAAATGCATACATTTTACAGCTATCTTATGATGTACTCTTCCACTTGTGTGGATTGGATTTTTTTTAAAATACTTGAGTTTCAGCGTGTCTCCACTTTGAGGATGATTTTATCAAGAAGCATGTGTAGTAGTAACCTGAACTGAGATTTATGGGTTTTTTTAAACTGATATTTTTCAGGGATTTGTTAGGATGATATGCATATCTGTGTAAGAAATTAGGCTCAAGAACTCCAAACTCATTACTGATATCTGAAAGGGATCATAAAAATAACTAGTCTGGGTACAGTTCTTCTAATGTTCCATTATTTTACTATTTACTACAAGCGTGGATATTGTTAAATATTAATACTCCATTGCTTATGGCAGAAACACCACAAGTATCTTACGTCCCACATATTTCACGAGAACAGGCACAGAAACCTAAAGCTAGGCCTAGTCTACAACAAGTTTTACTGGCAAAACTCTACATCTGTTGGCACTGCCTCGTGTTCATTCACACTTAAGCTTTAGCGTGGTGAGAGATTTTATCACCACTACACTTCAAGCTCTGAATCACATTCACAGGAAACAATAAGGAGTTTTGGAAGCAGAAAACCCAGAATCAGTACAACTGACAGAATGTTTTTCTTCCAACTTTTGCTGTCACATTTTAGAAGAAGCGACATAGCTCATCTTCGATTTTATATCAAGATGGAGATACTACAAATACGATGTTCCTGGCGCTGCCTACAACTCCAGATTCCCAGCGCTTTTTCTTCCACATATTGCTACCCTCAACTAACACCTCCCCAAAAGCCAATCTGAAATATTGCAAAATCAGGCAACATTGCATATTATTGTTCCTTGTCCGCTTATGTCAAGGAATAACATTTTCTTACAGACTTTTTCTCAGCAATATTTTTTCAGTTCAAGAGAAGGTAAATGTGAGCCGGAGAAATCAAGTTTTCAAATCTCAGATTCCTCCTAATGTTAAAATGCTCTTTAAAGCCTGGTTAATGGAGCTAATCTATTTTAAAGTTCAACACTGGAAACTTCAAGGGCAGCCAAGTCGAAACATGACTTAGTAACACAGCACATAACTCCATAAATATCAAACTTTAAGCAGGTGAAATATAAAGATCACTTCCCTGCCTGTGTTACTGTAAATATTGCTCAGAACAAGTATCGATGCAAGAGTGTCTTTGGGGGAAAAACAACAAACACCAGAAAATTTCTAAACATAGGATTTTTATAAAGCAGCACTATGTCTTACTCTGTACTGAGGCCTGCCTACTGAATGTTGCTAAATGCATCCACATGGTACTGGACCACACAGCTCTTCTCAATGCTACTGCCATGCTCACAGGAGACAGAAAATTGGTGATGGAGAAAGAAATATTCTGGACATAAATGGTATCCTTTTTACTGCAGAACACCCTTCTGAAGGAGCAGGTTTCATCACTGTTCAGGAGACAAAAGGGTTGACAATTAGTTTATTAATAAAAGATTCAAGATCTATGAAAAATATGACTTGCACAGCACCTTAAATATTGTTAAACAAGTGCTGGAAATATTTGTAATGAATTAAGAATTAGTACTCCTGAGGGAATTCTGTGTCAAAAAATTAAAAATTCTGTGCACAATATTATAAAATTCTGTGAAATAACACAATATAATCACACCACTTTCAATTATTTGCTTACAAGTATTTTGAAATGAATTACCAAAATAATTGAAAATGGTGTGATTCTATTGTGTTATTTTGACAAATAAAATTATGCAGAACTTTAAAATTTTTAGGCACCGTATTTTTAATTTTTGGTGCAGAATTCCCTCAAGAGTACATTGTGCCACACAGAACCAATCTGGGTGTGGGCAGCTCAGTGGGGGATCCAGGTGTGTGGGTGTGTGTGTGGGGGGATCAGGATGCATAGGGGCTCGTTGGGGGGTTCTGGGTGCAGGGGGAATGGGGCTCAGGGCTCAGCCGGGGGGAGGTCTGGGGCCTCGGCAGGCAGTCTGGGTGCTGGGGGAGTGGGGCTTGGTGGGGTAGGGGTCAGGGTACAGTTGGTTGAGGTTCAGTGGGGGGCTCCCAATGCAGAGGGTGAGGCTCGGGGGGGGTGCAGGGATTCTGGATGCAGAGAGGTCTCGGTGCCAGAGGCTTCTGATTCAGGAGGTCAGGCTCGGCGGGGTGGTTTGGTGGGAGGGTTCTGGTGCGGGGGGGGGGAATGAGGCTCAACAGGGAGGGGGTTGGAGGGGTGGGGGGGAGGAGAATCAGGGAGACAGGGGGACCAGCTTCCTGTACTGTGACCCCTCCCCCTGTGGCTGAGGAGCAATGGGGCCAGGAAGTGGGGGGAAGGGATCACTGTATGCAGTGCCGCTCCCCCTGTCTGCCCAATCCCCCTGCACCTAACCCCTCCCTGCCAAGCCTCACAACCTCACTGATCCTGACCCCCTCCTCATGCACACCTCCCCACAACAGTGTAGAGCTTCCTGCAGTCGAGGGAGATTTCTGGTGGTTGATTTGACCCAGCCCTGGCTGCTCCCTGCAGGGGAGGGGGAGAGAGACTTATCTGCACTGCCAAGGAGGGGTGAATAAGCACTGGTGCACTAACACCAGAAGCTTTTCAGGAGGAGGAGCCGATGGTGAGTGTTCTACCCACTGTGAAAAGAAAAAAGAAAAGGAGTACTTGTGGCACCTTAGAGACTAACCAGTTTATTTGAGCATGAGCTTTCATGAGCTACAGCTCACTTCATCGGATGCATAGCATATTGTGGAAACTGCAGAAGACATTATATACACACAGAGACCATGAAACAAAACTTCCTCCCACCCCACTGTCTTGCTCGTAACAGGACAGTGGGGTGGGAGGAAGTTTTGTTTCATGGTCTCTGTGTGTATATAATGTCTTCTGCAGTTTCCACAATATGCTATGCATCCGATGAAGTGAGCTGTAGCTCACGAAAGCTCATGCTCAAATAAACTGGTTAGTCTCTAAGGTGCCACAAGTACTCCTTTTCTTTTTTCTTCTTATGAATACAGACTAACACGGCTCTTACTCTGAAACCTACCCACTGTGCTAAAGTTATACAGTGGATACCACTACCTCCTACAGCCAGATTTTGAATGGGACCCACCCTAGCCTCTAAGCACACCAACCAGATCAGGCCCAGCACTTGACTTATGTGGTCAAATACCTATCTTCCCTTCCCTTCATGAACTGCCCTGCAGCTTAAGCAGGAGATAGGCGCCTAGATGCTTAGAGTAAGGAAGCACTGCGCATGCTCAAAGGCAGAAAGTTAGACGACTTGGGAACTTTTATCATGGAAATGTAGGCACTGAATGAGTTTAGGCACCTACAAGGTTCATTGGAAGTTTTAGCAACATAAAACTTGGACTTGGGCCTTTAAGTATCTCTGTGAATCTAGGCCTCAGTCTCTATAATGTGGTTATAATATACAGTATATGGGCCTGGCTTCTTCAGATCTTGGTAAGAACATCAGCATCCTGTTCAGAACACTTCAGAATTAGTGTTGTCAGCAAAACCACCCCTCACAGCAGACATGTATAGCATCTGGCACTGCTGTCCCACAGATATATTTAAGCATTTCCCCTTGAGTCCTAATAGCTATGCCAATCAGGTGTGTAAAGAGGCAATGATTTGCCAGGTAGCTTGCCTATAATGAAAGACATCCTAGGCAACTTCATCAGAAACAAATGCAGAGTATGTCTAGTAACTGCCACAACCCATTTCTGGATCAGGACATGTGCTCTGCACTTTTCAAATGTGCTGAGACATAACATCACAATGTGTAGTGAGCTGAAAATATTTTTGTTGTAGCCTATGCAGACTGTGTTCTCGCATGTTTGTGGATATTGCACTAAGGACTCATTAATATTACCATCATAATGTAAGAGAGATGTAAGATAATGCTGTGTTTGTAAGTTAAATCTTCCTGGGAGCACATAGTTAATAAAGATAAGGTTTACATCATGTGTGGGCTGAGATCAAAAAGGACTCTTTACAGTTTAAAGCACCAAACTGTAGATTAATTGGTTAATTCTTATGGGACAAGAGTGCCACCACTTTGTGTGCATTGCTTATACAGAGGAGTGCCAACAACCTCTGCATGGCTGGTAGGATCTACCATGACACTGCCAGGCCTTTATTGTCCTGAACAGCACATAGCGCAGAGAAGGAGCATGTCACCTTAAATTAACTTTGAACCATGTAGTGAAACTTTGCCAGCACAAAACAGATACCTGTGAACTACTGTAAAGGCTTTTTACAAAGAGCCACACTCAGAAAAGTTAAGCTCCATTGCTTCCCTCCTCCTCTTTGGACTTTAAATAAAAAACAAAACTAAGTTACACTGGGACTATAAAAGCCTTTAGAAATGTTCAAGACAGATCAAAGGATGGATGATTAATATATCGTGTTTTGGGGAAAGACTCCTGTAATCTTCTAGGTTGCCCTGTCATCAAAATTAAGGCCACTTTACTTATGAACAAGAGCATTCATACAGCTATTTAAAGAGCTGTAATGGATGTGCATTAACTTCACACCTCTATTGTGTCCACATAGACAAGCCCTTAGTAAGGGAAGGGAATTTGAGGGAGGAAAAGCCACTGTTAATTCCTTTACATTAAAATGCTTTAACTGGTTTTCCATGACACCCATACAAATTGGGGGGAGGGGGAGGCGCTGCAGACGATCAGATGCAAATGCTTCTGATGCAGTATTAACCACACAATCAGCATGAGAGTTGCAAAGCCATGAACAATAATGGTGCATCTAATATGAGTCAGCATTATTGTCTGTCCCTATGCTAAGACAGTGTGTGTTTTTACCAGGGAGTAACTAACATGTATTCGCTATCCCACTGTAAAAACATAGTGGACACAAGGCACTTCAGTTTCACCAAAAGACAAACTAATTATGGTCAGCACTAGGACTCCATCCAACCAATATAAAGGATTAAGGTCCCCTCGCAGTCTTTTTTCCTCAAGACTAAACATGCCCAGTTTTTTTAACCTTTCCTCAGAAGTCAAGTTTTCTAAACGTTTTATCATTTTTGTTTCTCTCCTCTGGGCTCTCTCCAATTTATCCACATCTTTCCTGAAGTGTGGCGCCCAGAAGTGGACACAATATTCCAGCTGGGGTCTCATCAGGGCTGAGTAGAGTGGGACAATTACCTCCTGCATCTTACATATTACACTCTTGTTAATACATCACAAAATGTTATTAACCTTTTTTCACAAAGGCATCACATTGTTGATGCATATTCAATTCCTGATCCATTATAATCCCACAGCCTCTTCAGCAGTACTACAATTTAACCGGTTATTCCCCATTTTGTAGCTGTGCATTTGAGGTTTCCTTCCTAAATGCAGTACTTTGTACTTGTTTCTATTGAATTTCACCTGATTGTTTTTAGACTAATTCTGTAATTTGTCAAGCTCACTTTGAATTCTAATCCTGTCCACCAAAATGCTCATCACTCCTGCCCAGCCTGGCATCATCCACAAATTGTATAAGCACTCTCTCCACTTCCTTATCTATTTCGTTAATGAAAACATTGACTAGTACAGGACCCAGAACTGAGTGCTGCGGGACTCCATTAGATATGCCCATGTACTTTGACAACGAACCATTCATAACAACTCTGAGTATGATCTTTCAACCAGTTGTGCACCCACCTTACACTAGTTTCACACAGACCACTAACAAATCGCTAGTTTGCTTATGAGACGATCGTATGGGACGGTCAGAAGCCTTAATGCAACAAACTTACCACGTCTAACGCTTCCCCCCAGCCCCTGGGCCGCTCACCCTGACAAAGGTGGCGATTAGGTTGGTTGGCATGATTGGCTCTTGACAAATCCCTGCTGGCTACTCCTTATAACCCTGTTATCCCCTAAGTGCGACCTACCCACGGATTGTTCCGGAGTCGGTCGGTCTCCCCGGAAGCCCGAGGGTCCCGAGAAGCACCCAGCGGAGAGCGCCCCAGAGAACCAACAAACGCGTTCGGAACCGGAAGCCACAAAACAGCCACAAGAACAGTTGTTTGACCCTCCGGGGCTTCCATACCCCCCCCCCAACCTCAGATCCTGCCCCTCCCTCACCTCCCCCTTCCAGCCCCGTGAACGGCAGGGACCAGGCTGGGAGAGTGGCGGAGACGACAGCGGATGTTACTGCGCATGCTCAGTTCGCAGGCTGATTAGCAGCCGAACAATTCGGTTTGCCGGCAGGAGCAGATTGTGACGTTACCTCTCTGGTCGCTCACGCGCTGTTCAGGCTCCCGCCACAGCCCATCGTCGCCTTCCATCCCTCTGCACCCCCAACCCGGGAGCCGCGGCCCCGCCGAGCCCGCCAGTCACACAGCGCCGCGAGAGCGCAGAGCCAGGCCGCGCCCGGCCAGTCGGGAACGGCACCGCTGGGGGAGCAGCGCTTACCTGGCCCAGCCCGGAGAGCGGCGCCATCATCTTGTTCTGCGGAGCTCCACAGATTCGACTGAGAGACGTTCGATCAGTCAGTCTGTACGTTCTGGCCCGCTGCCTTCCTCACGGGGACCGGACGCAGCGCGACGTACATTTCCGGTGACGTAACTCACCCGCAAAGCATGCTGGGAATTGTAGTCCTACGCCGTGTATAGGCTGGATACCAACAGCCAGCGACCAAACCTCCCTCCTGCGGGGTGTTCTGCCCGGCCCAGACCCACCCGTCTCTCCCACCCACCACCAGCTGCGAGGGGGAGGGGACAGACCCAGACGTCTCTCCCACCCACCTCCAGCCGGGGGGGGGCCAGGCCCAGCATCTACCCCCCGCCCCCACCCAGGGGTGCCAGGCCTAACCCCACACTCTCTCACGTGCCACCACTGGGGGGGCCAAGTCCAACCCTGCCCACCATCAGCTGGGGGTGCCAGCTTCGCCTCCCCTGCCAGCCACAAGCTAGGGGTGCCAGGCCCAACCTCACCCCTAGGGGTGTCACGGGTGCCAGGCCCAGCAGCTCTGTCCCACCACCAGCCAGGGGTGCCAGGCCCAGCCCCACGTCTCTCTCCCTCCTGCCACCAACCAAGGGTGCCAGGCCCAGCCCCCGCCCTGCCTGCCACCAGCCGGGGTGCCAGGCCCTAGTATCCCCCCAGTCCTAGTGGTGTTGGGCCGCATGACCTTTAGCTGAAGTGCAAGGTCATCTCTGTAATGTTACCTCAAAAGTTGTTCTCTTCAGTCTTTATTCAGGTAATGCTTCCATTAATCTTCAGTGGGAGTCTTGCCTGAAATAAGGGTTGCAGGATTGGGCCCAGGTTATATTCATAGGTCACTGATAAATACCCAGCATTAATTCTAGGTAGTTTACAGGCAATGGCTTGTTTAATTTTTGGCTCCTTAAATACTTCATGGTTAGATTCTTGTTTACTGGCTTTTGTTTCTCTCCCAATGGTCCCTATATTTGGACTAGTATTTAACAGATACTTTATTAGATGGAAACAGGAATTTCCACAGAGGAGATCAGCAAGTGGTCCATCTAGGCAAGTTGCTAAATTGAGATGTTTCAGTAAAAGCATAAAATCCCTACAATGTATAATGACAGGTTTCAGAGTAGCAGCCATGTTAGTCTGTATTCTCAAAAAGAAAAGGAGTACTTGTGGCACCTTAGAGACTAACAAATTTATTTAAGCATAAGCTTTCATGACCTACAGCTCACTTCATCGGATGCATTCAGTGGGAAATACAGTGGGGAGATTTATATACACAGAAAACATGAAACAATGGGTGTTATACACACTGTAAGGAGAGGTTTCAGGATAGCAGCCGTGTTAGTCTGTATTCGCAAAAAGAAAAGGAGTACTAGTGGCACCTTAGAGACTAACCAATTTATTTGAGCGTGCATCCGATGAAGTGAGCTGTAGCTCACGAAAGCTTATGTTCAAATAAATTGGTTAGTCTCTAAGGTGCCACAAGTACTCCTTTTCTTTTTACTGTAATGGCAACATTCACCAACATTCCACACAAAGATGGACTACAAGCCATCAGGAACAGTGTCCCCGATAATGTTAAGGCAAACCTGGTGGCTGAACTTTGTGACTTTGTCCTCACCCATAACTATTTCACGTTTGGGGACAATGTATACCTTCAAACCAGCGGCACTGCTATGGGAACCTGCATGGCCCCACAGTATGCCAACATTTTTATGGCTGACTTAGAACAACACTTCCTCAATTCTCATCCCCAATGCCCCTACTCTACTTGCGCTATATTGATGACATCTTCATCATCTGGACCCATGGAAAAGAAGCCCTTGAGGAATTCCACCATGATTTCAACAATTTCCATCCCACCATCAACCTCAGCCTGGACCAGTCCACACAAGAGATCCACTTCCTGGACACTACGGAGCTAATAAGCGATGGTCACATAAACACCACCCTATACCGGAAACCTACTGACCGCTATTCCTACCTACATGCCTCCAGTTTTCACCCAGATCACACCACACGATCCATTGTCTACAGCCAAGCTCTACGATACAACCGCATTTGCTCCAACCCCTCAGACAGAGACAGACACCTGCAAGATCTCTATCAAGCACTCTTACAACTACAGTACCCACCTGCTGAAGTAAAGAAACAAATTGACAGAGCCAGAAGAGTACCCAGAAGTCACCTACAACAGGACAGGCCCAACAAAGAAAATAAATAGAACGCCACTAGCCAACACCTTCAGCCCCCAACTAAAACCTCTCCAATGCATCATCAAGTATCTACAACCTATCCTGAAGGACGACCCATTACTCTCACAGATCTTGGGAGACAGACCAGTCCTCGCTTCAGACAGCCCCCCAACCTGAAGCAAATACTCACCAGCAATCACATAGCACACAACAGAACCACTAACCCAGGAACCTATCCTTGCAACAAAGCCCGTTGCCAGCTGTGTCCACATATCTATTCAGGGGACACCATCATAAGGCCTAATCACATCAGCCACACTGTCAGAGGCTCGTTCACCTGCACATCCACCAATGTGATATATGCCATCATGTGCCAGCAATGCCCCTCTGCCATGTACATTGGTCAAACTGGACAGTCTCTACGTAAAAGAATAAATGGACACAAATCAGATATAAAGAATTATAACATTTATAAACCAGCCAGAGAACACTTCAATCTCTCTGGTCACTCGATTACAGACCTAAAAGTCGCAATATTACAACAAAAAGACTTCAGAAATAGACTCCAACAAGAGACTGCTGAATTGGAATTAATTTGCAAACTGGATACAATTAACTTAGGCTTGAATAGAGCCTGGGAGTGGATGGGTCATTACACAAAGTAAAACTATTTCCCCATGTTTATTTCCCCCCCACCACCACCACTATTCCTCAGACGTTCTTGTCAACTGCTGGAAATGGCCCACCTTGATTATCACTACAAAAGGTTTTTTTCCCCCCCTCTCGCCCCCCCCCTGCTCTCCTGCTGGTATTAGCTCATCTTAAATGATCACTCTCCTTACAGTGTGTATGATAACACTCATTGTCTCCCCACTGTATTTTCCACTGAATGCATCCGTTGAAGTGAGCTGTAGCTCACCAAAGCTTATGCTCAAATAAATTTGTTAGTCTCTAAGGTGCCACAAGTACTCCTTTTCTTTTTACAATGTATAATGACATATTAACATGTCCATGGGGAATTTTCTTCCTAAGCATTTAGTAATAATTCAGTGATAGCTAGAAAATAAAGTATATTGATACAATAATTTGATGGTACGTTTCTAATTGATAATTATTACTGATTTCATAAACTTGTGGGTTGGCAGCAGCTTTCTGCATTAAATTGCATAGTAGTTGAGAGGTTCAGTCTATCAGCTTGCTGAACTGGGAGAATATTTGTAACCTTATTTTGTAGTAGTGGTACAGGATCTTTCAGACTGGAGTGGCTTCTGGAGCAAGAGCCAGTTCCATTGTAACTGCTCAGGAGGGGGAACGAAGGCATTTTTATTTCTCTGTTGACTTATAAAATTGAATTAGTTAAATTTCAGATGCTTGAAGTGTGTAGCGATTCAGTTGCTGTGGAGATGCAGTATTGATTTGCAGTCCCAGCACAATTTGAGTCCCAGCACAATTGAGTCCCAGCACACATTTGAGTCCCAGCACAATTCAAGTGTGTCTTTATAGTCTCAGTAACAATGATAAAACTATGAAAATGAAGGAGACAGATCAGTGTCATACATTACTGGCATGCCATTGAAACATCCCTGTCCTTCGAGGTCACTTCAGCCAGTTCTTAACTCCTTCAGTGGGGTCATTTCCCATTTTGGAAATACTCAGATTTTCTCCTATTAAAAGTCTGTAGGGCAGCAGTTCTCAACCTGCAGCCCAGTTAGCACACAGCTGCATCCCAGCTGTGTGCTAAAGGCCACCGGGCTCGCGCAGTGCGGTCTGGGTTCCTGGCTGTCCGGTCGCCTGGGATGGCCGGCCAGCACGGTCAGTGGTCCGGGACACCTGCCTAGCCTAGCGTAGGCAGGGGTCTGAGCCGGCCAGCAGGGAATATGCGGCCCACAATGATAAATAGGTTGAGAACCGCTGCTCTAGGGCCTTAGAGACATCTTCACACCATTTGATCTTGTTTACCTTTGATCCTAGGTGTCATCTTTTTTCAGTGCAGTCATCTTTGGAAGCCTCACCCCCTTCAGCAAAATTTACCTCATTCTGCAATTATCTCTATTGCTGCAGAATAATTAGTTGCCCTGCTAAATTTGCAAGGCTACATGTAGGATTTTAACTAGAACTTACCAGTCAGTGATCTCTCAGTTCCAGCAGAAAAACATTTTTGCCCTTGATGATCTCCTCTTGTCAAAGGCAGATATCCATTCTCATCCTCCTGGACCTCTGCAGCTTTTGATATTGCTGATCATGAGATGCTGCAGTCCCACCTGAGAGAGGCGGCAGTGATGCTCTAAAATGGTTTAAGTCCTTCCTAGAAGGACTCAGGCAAAAAGCAGTGATGAGAAACTGCACTTCCACCACTAGACTCTGTCACTTGTGGAGGTTCAATTCTCTCTTAAGTCTTATTCAACTTCAACATGCTGCCTCTAGGTGACCTGGTAAGATGTTTTATTAGACAGAGCTGGCCAAATAACAAAGTTGTTGCTTTGCTGGCAATGCTGCAATCAATCAATCAATAAAACCTTTGTTCTGGGTCATATTGAAAATGAACATCTTTTTAAATTGTGGATTAAACTAAACATTCTGACCTGAAACATTTCATTTTGGTTTCAAGCATTTTTTATATATGTTTAAATGCTTAAAAATAAAATTGAAGGAGATTTCTAAATGAAAAGTCATTTTGAATTGAAAAATCTGTTCATTTCATTTTGAAAACAGCAAAACAAGACATTTAGATTTAAAAAAAAGTTTTTTTCCAACTCAAACAATTCAGCAAAACTGGCACAAATTCACAAAATCTGTATTTTTCACCAAAAAAGTTTGTCAAAAAATGTTGTCCAGACCTAGTTATGCACTCATGTGCCAGCAATATGCAGATCAGACACAGGTCTATCTATCCTTCACCACATACCACTACCACCAAGATAGCCCAGTGATTGGAGTAGATCAGCTCATAGGGTACATCTACTACTCCTGGGGAAATTCTGTGCCAAAAAATTAAAAATTCTGCACAATATTTTAAAATTCTGCATATTTTGTCAAAATAACACAATATAATCACGCACAGCTGGGACTTGGGCTTTCAGCTCCAGGTGGTTGCAGCTCAGGCTGTCAGCCCCAGCTACCTGGGGCTGACAGCGGCATCCCAGCTGAAAAAACTGGACAAAGGAAGCATTCTGGTGGAAATCACAAATTCTGCATGAAAAAATAAAATTCTGCAGGGACTATTAATTCTGTGCAAATTCTGCATTATGTAGTGATGCAGAGTTCCAGTAGGAGCAATGTAGACTGCATTCTCCTTTTGGCACCATGTAGAGTATATACCTATATAGCCCGCTAGCATGGGTTTCAATAGCAGTGTAGATGATGAAGCATGGTTTAGGCAAGTAGGGTAAAGACATACCTGAAAAGTATGGGTATGTGGGTATTTATGCTGTTATTTTTAGCAGTGAAGTGTCCTGCTGCCGGAGCCTTTCCTTGCTGCAGGGAAAGACTCCGGCAGTGGGGAAAGGCTCTGATAGCGTCTTGCTGCTGGAGCCCTTCCCCTACCTTAGGGAAGTAGTCCGGCTGTGGGAAAAGGCTACACCCTGCCAGGGCCTTTTCTCACGGCAGTGAAAGGCTCTGGCAGCAGAGAGCTACTAAAGCCTTTCCTTTCTACTTCATCCCTGACAGAGCCTTACACTGTAGCTACATACCATGGTATAAAGGCAGGTTGCTTTTCTCTGCGGCATGTAGTTACAAGTACACTACATGCAGCTACCAGTAGTGTGTAAAGTAGAGATAGTCATAGATGAACAGCTGGTTGAAGCCAAACCCAAGCAAGACAGAGGTTATGCTGTTGGGCAGAAGAAAGCACTTTGAAGAACTTGCAACCACAATGCTGCTTTGTTTCATTTAAGGCATATCACAGGGTGGCACTGGCCCTTTAACAAGGAAGAAACCAGTGCACCTGTGTCAGCTGCTTTCTAACTGGGCCAAGAGAGGCACATGGGCCACATAAATGGGAGCTTCCTGGAGGGTCAGTCAGGAAAAGAAGAAGGGGAGAGATATTAAAGATCAGAAGACTGTAGAAGGTCCCTGAGGAAGGCTGAAGGCAGGAAAGCAGCAAGAGAGGCTTGCTGACTGACCTCCTCAAGCCAGGATGGAGGAGGCTGAAGGCAGGAGAGCAGCAGAAAGATTTGCCTGCTGACTTCTGAGCCGGAGAAGGCTGTGGGCCAGGAGTGAGGGACACTCTCCTGATGAGGATAATCTCCTAGTAGAGAGGCTGTGGAGGTTCCTGCTGGGAAGACCAGGGTTGCACTCCAACTGGGTGGCAGTCCTAGCAGAGGGACAGAAGAGGACTGACAAAGAGCCCAGGTGTGATGGAGTGTGGTATGAGGGGTGCTGAAGGACTAGATGTCTTGGGATTTTAAGGAGTACATGCAGGGAGGTGAGAAATGGATTATGTGGGGGACTTTTGTTATGGACTGTTTGTACTATGTTTTTGTAATAAACTGGCTGCAAGGAGGGTATTTCTGAGTCAAAAAAGAATGTTGTGGAGTGTCTTAAAGGGGAAACTTAGGCAGACAGATCTGTTTGGCTGCAGGAGGGTGCTCCAGGTGGGATGACAAAGCACACACATCAATTGATCAGTTCAGTCCGTAGCTTAGGAATGCTCCTAGATTCTTGCCGATTCTAACCTCTCACATACAACAGCATCCATGAGTAAAGCTTTTAGTATCTCCAGTTGGCTAGAAGACTGTCCCATCCTGGCAGACAATGATCTGCTTTGGTTATACAAGCCTATGTCACCTCCTATCTGAACTACAGCCAGGCAATACACCTTGATGTGAAACCATCAGTACTTAAGAAACCTCAGCTAGTACAGAATGCTGTAGCATGTGCTGGAAGCACATCAGACCTGTCCTCTGCTCTCTACACTGGCTTTCTATAGCATATCCAGTCAAGTTCAAGACCTCAGTCTTATCCTCCAAATACTCCCTAGCCTGGGCCTAGGATATCTACAAGATCACCTAATGCTTTGGAATGAAGACTACAGTTGACAACTCTGCTCCTCAGGCCCAATGGAGTTTTGTACAATAAGGGTAAAGTTCAACTGTCCAGGAGACAGATCTTTCTTGGGACAAGACTGTAGAGCAAGCTCTCCCAGAAATTAAAGACCCTCACAAACCTCACCACCTTCCAGTCCAGAGTTTACTTCTTCAACCTGTCTTCTCTAATTTAAATAGAGAGCAGCATGTGAATTAAAAAAAAAAAAAAAACTAAAAAAATTAAGCTCTACCAAAACAAAACGCTACCCTGCACACACAGCTCTTCCCCTAGGGTGAGCATGAGAAAGAACAAACCATGTGACATGTTAGTCATGTTGCTTAATACACTATTGGAAGGTACATAGGTTCTTATACTGCCCTTATCACTGTAGTATCTATGTAGAAAGAACAAATGCTATTTATATCGGTGTATTTGCTTGTACAAAGATCATTTTTATCTTGAAGTGTGACTTTGCTGGAGATGATATACACACGCACACTCTTCTAAGTGTTCATTTTGATAGAAGTCTGGAAAATGCCACAATTCTAGAGTTTGAATATAACAGGTGGCTGTGAAACTACATTTTCCCTAACACTAGAAACCGGTAGCCCAGTGGCACTCAACCATGAACTGAACATAACATAGGAATGGCCATACTTGGCCAGACAAAAGGTCCATCTTGCTCAGTATCCTGTCTTTTAACAATGGCCAATACCAAGGACTTCAGAGAGAATGAACAGAACAGGTAATCATCAAGTGATCCATCCATCCCCTGTCACCCATTCCCAGTTTCTGGCAAACAGAGTCTAGGGACACCATCCCTGCCCATCCTGGCTAATAGCCGTTGATGGACCTATCCTCCATGAACTTATCAAGTTCTTTTTTGAAACCTGTTATAGTCTTGGCCTTCACAACATGCTCTGGCAAAGAGTTCCACAGGTTGACTGTGCATTGTTTGAAGAAATACTTCCTTTTGTTTGTTTTAAACCTGCTGCCTATTAATTTCATTTGGTGACCCCTAGTTCTTGCATTATGAGGAGGAGTAAATAACACTTCTTTATTTACTTTCTCCACACCAGTCATGATTTTATAGGCCACTATCATATCCCCCCCTTAGTCGTTTCTTTTCCAGGCTAAAAAGTCCTAGTTTTACTAATCTCCCCTCATATGGAAGCTGTTCCATATCCTTAATCATTTTTGTTGCCCTTTTTTATACCTTTTCCAATTCCAATATATCTTTTTGCGATGGGGTGACCACATCTGCACACAGTATTCAAGATGTGAGCGTACCATGGATTTATATAGAGGGAATATGATATTTTCTGTCATATTATCTATCCTTTTCTTAATGATTCCCAACATTCTATTAGCTTTTTTGACCGCTGCTGCATATTAGGTGGATGTTTTCAGAGAACTATCCACAATGACTCCAAGATCTCTTTCTTGAGTAGTAACAGCTAATTTAGAGTCAATTAATCAGAGCATATCTCAACGAACCATAAAAGATACATAATTTGCTATCTCACTATTTTCAAAAAGTCCTCTTCTATCAATATACCTGCCACCCTGTCTGTGTTACTAGTTTTCCGTTACCATTTTTTCACAGTGTAAACACCACATGGTCCTCTGCAAGGGGTAGGATGCCTTACTGAACTCAGAAGAAGAGCCACCTGCAAGAGTATGAAGAACTGGTAGCTAGGGTTGTGTCTCACTTCTATACTCCTATCTTTTTGGTACACTACTGGAGTGGAATACATTCAATTACTCCTGAGGGAATTCTGGACCAAAAAAATAAAAATACTGCACACAATATTTTAAAATTCTGCAGATTTTGTCAATAAATAAATGTGGAGGCTCCAGGATGGAGTGGAGAGCACAGGCCACTGGCTGCACAGAGATGACCCTGAAGCTCCTCCCCTCCCAGGGGCACAGACTTGGTGGTAAAGCTACATCTGATCCTGACACAGCTCAAGGGCTGGGCCTTCCCCAGAAACACCCCAGGGCCCTGCACCTTCGCACCAGGCACATCAGGTGTGGGGCAGGCAAGCCCAGCCCAGCAGGATCCACATGTGGAGTGGCTTTATGTGGGGTGAGACTCATGAGAGGTTTCTTTGTGGGGTAAACTGGGTGCAAGTGGCTCAATGGGTGGTGCAGGGGGATCTGGATGCAAAGGGGCTCATGGGGTGTGTGTTTTGGGTGCAGGGGTAATGGGACTCTGCAGGGGGCTCCAAGTGACAGTGGTAGGGGCTCAGCAGGAGGGGTCTGGGTGTGGGGGGCACAGTGGGGGAGTTGGGCTTGGTGATGTTGGGGTCCAGGTGCAGTTGCTTGGGGCTCAATGGGTTGGGGGTCCAGGTGCAGGGGGTTTGTCAGGGTTGTTCAGATGCAGGGGTGTTGGGGCTCCAAATATAGGGCGTAGTCTGGATGCAGTCATGGGGTCCAGATGCTGGGGGGGGGGAGAGACTCACTGGGGGGTCCGTGTGCAGGGGGGCTCCATATGCAAGAGGTGAGGCTTGGCAGGGTGGGCTTGATTGGGGAGGATCTGGGGAGGGTCCAGATGCAGAGGGTAAGGTTCAGTGGGGTGGGGTTTTCAGGAGTGGTGGTTTCCATGGAGGGTTCTCGGTGTGTGTGTGGGGGGTGAAGCTTGGTGGGGAGTCTGGATATGGGTGGGGTGACACCCTCACACCCCAATATTCACCACCGTCACGTAATTAGGATACGTTTTGTACAAAGTATGCCTTGTGTGATATCATTCTAAAAGTCTTGATCTGCTAGATATTAATATCTCATTGGATTGTATGTGTTATCGTCATATGTGAAGTTATGAAGTTTGGCTATGTATGTGTTACTGAAAAATGTTGTGAGGTTGAAAACACCCACAAGCAACCTTTCAGGTACAACAGTATAAAGGCCAAACAATGTTAATGTTATTGAGGAAATTCACACAAGCACAAGGATTACCCCAGGAACTGTGTACAATAGAAACCTGTCAGAGGTAGCCCTACACAATGGCAACTGTTTGGCCCAGGTCACAGCAAAAGAGCTTTCCAGCAAGTGGGAAGAAGATATAAAAGGGGGGACAATGACATCATGATGGTACCTCACTCCCCCTACAACAACACACCTGGAAACATCTGAGGAACAAAGACAGAACTGTGGGAAGTGATGGTCCCAGGCTAGAGGGATTTCTAGCCTGTGTATGAAAACCTGGGAAACCCAAGCTAAAAAGCCGAGGCAGCTTGTGCTTTAAGAATCTGCCAGCCTGTTTATCACTCAGGGTGAGAATCTGCTAAATCATATCCTACCTATCTAGTGTGTTAAGCTCAGTTTGCGGTTTTGTTTATTTGCTAGGTGAGAATCTGCTTTGATCTGTTTGCTATCTCTTCTAATCATTTAAAATCTATCTTTTGTAGTTAATAAACTTGTTTTTATTTTGTATAACACCAGTGTGTGGAAATTATAACTTGGGGCAGAAAGCTCTTGCATATCTCTCTCCACATTAAGGGAGGTGGCAAATGGTATGATCTTATGCTGTACAGTTCCATGTGCAGCGCAAGACGGTATAATTTTGGGTTTACACTCCAGAGGGGGCTGCGTGCCTTAGGAAGTGGGAGGTGCCTTAACTGAGCCTTCCCATGCAGAGCTGATTTCAGGATGTGTGTGTGTAGCTGCAGCTCGCTGTGTCCCTACCCGTATGTGTGCTGGTGGGGGCCTGAGGGCCTGTCACAGCAGTAGAGTGTAAAAGGAGTCCAGGCTGGTAGGCCAGGTGGGCTCAGTGGTACCCCAGTTCCAGGTGGCACCCTGCGGTGAACCCATCACAGAGGTCTGGATGCATGGGGTTTGGGTGGACAGGGGAGCAGCTCCCTGTACAGGGACGCTTCTCCCACATCTGAGGTGTAATGGGGGCAGAAAGCAGGGGGCTGGGTGCGTCCTGCAGCTGGAGGAGGTTTCTGGGGTGGGTCTGACCTGGCCCCGGCCCAAGTCACTCCTTGCAGGAGGAAGAGCAAGTCCTGTCCTGCCCGTCCCTAGCTCAGCTGGGACTAGCAACTGAACCCAATGCAGGGTAGGAGCCACCGGCTGGGGCATTCTCAGCACCCACGGTGATTTACCTCTCTGCCAGCTGCTCCGGGTGCCCAAAACAATGCACCCATACTTCTGGGGAGGGGCACGTGACCGCTTTTACGGCCTCCCTTTGCTTCCCCATCAGACAGTCATTTTTCTGTGGGGAAGCAAAGAAATCTTGGGGGAACATGAATTCTGCACACATGCAGTGGCACAGAATTTCCCCAGAAGTAACATTCTGTGCAATAGTTTACCATGGAGTACATGTAATTAACTATCCCATGTATAAACCTAATCTACTTGCCAATAGCTCTGGAACTGTGATTCCCAAGGCCTCCTTCCACTGGATTTTAAGATTCCCTAATTTTACATCCTCTGACCTAATTAGTTCTAAATGAAGTAGCCACTGGATTACTGAGCAATTCCCTTCCTGAAATGTTTCCATTTTAGAGCTAGGACTGAAGTTGAAAATCCTGTAACCTAACCCCTATCTCTAAATTCTAAAAGGTCACAATTGGCGGTATCTGCAAAAAATGTCTTCCAAGTCAACCAAATTGCCCCAGTATATTTCAAGACTATATCTTGAAAACAGCAAACAGTTATTTAAGCTACAGTATACTAACTCCATTTCGCCTCAGACACATAATGTTCCTAAATTCTATTCTTAGAAACAGGTTCTGCCACATAACAGCTTTCTGGGAGACCGACAGAAATTGCTTCAGGACTCTTAAGAAGCATGACTGCACACTTCCCACGTATATCTGGAAATGCAGTTAATAAGAAATGGTTTCTTACTAGAACTGTGGTTCTTTGGGATGCAATGCAGATGTGTATTCCACTTCGGGGTGCGCGCACCCAGCCTGCTGGAGCCAGAGATTCTGCTTAGCAATACCCGTAGAGTTCTGCCACTTGCACCTTGTGGCTGTGGCCCCTCCCCTGGCTATATGAGGTGGTGCTGCCCTGACCCCCCTCAGTTCCTTTGCACCAAACACCCATGAGAGGAGACTCTGATGCAGAAGGGACAGAGGGTGGGTCATGGAATACACAATCTGCATCATATCGCCAAGAACCAGTTACAGTAAGTTACCATTTCTTCTTTTTTGTGTAGCTGCAATGTGTATTCCTCTTAGGTGACTCCCAAGTAGTATTCCCAGGAGGTGGGGCTTGGAGTTTACCTAAATAAGGATCACAGGACCACCTTTCCGAAGATTGTATCCACTCTGGAAGATGCAGTAATGGCATAATGGTCTGTAAATATATGAATGGAAAACCACAGGGCAGCTTTGCAAATATTCAATTTGGATATGTTACTGAGGAATGCTATTGACATTGCTTACTCTCTTGTTGGATGCATTCTTATCTGCTGAGGAGGCATAGCCAAAGCTATTTCATATGCAGTCTTGATACAGGATGTTATCCACTGAGAGATGGTCCGTGAAGAGACTACTTGACCCTTCATGTGGTCTGCATATGATATGAACAGGCAAGGTGAAACACAAAATGGTTCAGTCCAAGATATGTAGACTCTGCTCCTCCACAAATGAATGCAGCTTAGGGAAAAAAACAGATAAATATACTCCTGGTTCAAATGAAACTGAGACCCCACTTTAGACAAAAATTTGGGGTATAGTCGTAAAATTATCTTGGTCTTTGGAGAACTGTGTCTAAGGAAGCCCTATCATCAGAGCCTGCAACTCACACACCCTCCTTGTGGATGTAATCGCTACCAGGAATGCAGTTTTCTGTCCCAAGAGGAGCAGTGGACAAGTGTCAAGGTTCCTTCCCCACTCTGAACTCTAGGGTACAGATGTGGGGACCTGCATGAAAGACCCCCTAAGCTTATTCTTACCAGCTTAGGTTAAAAACTTCCCCAAGGGACAAACTTTATCTTGTCCTTGAACCGTATGCTGCTGCCATCACCAAGCGTTTTAAACAAAGAACAGGGAAAGAGCCCACTTGGAGACGTCTTCCCCCAAAATATTCCCCCCCCAACCCTACACCCCCTTTCCTGGGGAAGACTTGATAAGAATCCTCACCAATTTGTACAGGTGAACACAGACCCAAACCCTTGCATCTTAAGAACAATGAAAAATCAATCAGGTTCTTAAAAGAAAAATTTTAATGAAAGCAAAGGTAAAAGAATCATCTCTGTAAAATCAGGATGGTAAATACCTTACAGGGTAATCAGATTCAAAACCTTAAGTTACAAAAAGACACAAAAACAGGACTATACATTCCATCCAGCACAGCTTATTTTACCAGCCATTAAACAAAAGGAAATCTAACGCATGTTCTAGCCAGATTACTTACTAACTTAATAGGAGTTGTAAGGCTGCATTTCTGATCTGTTCCCAGCAAAAGCATCACATAGACAGACAAAACCTTTGTGTGTCCCCCCAGATTTGAAAGTATCTTGTCCCCTCATTGGTCATTTTTGGTCAGGTGCCAGCGAGGTTATCTTAGCTTCTTAACCCTTTACAGGTGAAAGGGTTTTGCCTCTGGCCACGAGGGATTTTATAGCACTGTATACAGAAAGGTGGTTACCCTTCCCTTTATATTTATGACAGCAAGATACTAGATACAAAATACTCTCCATTTCTTTGGAGAGGTGCCTGCTCCCGAACATGAAGCGGCAGAGCTCTCGAAGCCCAAGCTTGATCTTTGACCCCATGAGGGCCTCGGTACCAGTTCAAGCCACATGGCCTGTTCGAGCAGGTGCTGCTGGAGGCGAAATGAGTCACCTGAGTTCTTTTCTTGAACAATCTAGAGATCATGGAACACTCCTTGAGGTGAGCCTTGCCGAGACAGAGTAAGCACCACATGTGGGGATTGCTCCTCCACCTGAAGGACAACGTTTAAACCCCGGTGAGGGCATCACTAGAGAAGCAGACAACTAACGAACACTAATTACTAACAACCACTAACTATACATGATAAGTCTATTTGCGAGGTTGTGAGGCTACAACCACACAGAGCTCTGGCTCCAGCCCCGGGTGGTGAGAAGGAACTGAGGAGGGTTGGGGTGGCGCTACCTCATATAACCAGGAGATGGGCCACAGCCACAAGGCATGAGTACTGCCCCTCTATGGGTACTGCTAAGTAAAATCCCTGGCTCCGGCATGCTGGGCACACACACACCTAAGTGAAATACAAGTCTGCATCTACTTGAAGAACTACCAACTACTTCATTTGCCTTAGCAGGTCATGGATAGTGAAGAGGAAAGTCTCATTCTCTGTTAACTAAATCTGAGATAGACTGTGCTGCCCACTAACTGTTCAATGATGAGGGCCAATGTAAAGGCATATACTTGTAATAATATGGGACTGTGAGTCTCGGCCCCTGGGAACCTACGCCTTTGGAAAATCATATGGTGGTCAGTTTTATTCTAGACTGGCTTTTCTGCCAAATCAAAAACACATCTATACTTTCCTAAAAATTCAGATGAGAACGTCAGTAGGAAACATTCTGAGGAATTAGCTTATCAGCAGAGCAATACTCAAGCAAGAAGTGTTCCATGGTAATTAGTAGAGCGGCCTGAATGTCAGGACTTCTAGTGCTAGCTCTCCCATTGTCTTGCAACGTGACCTTGGGAAGCCTCTTCTCTGTGTTTCAGTTTGCCCATCTGTGAAATGTGTCCAATAGCTACCTATCTTACAGGGGGTTTGTGAAGCTTAATTAAAATGTATGAAAGTCCTCTGAGATCCTTAAAAGAAAAGGTGCTACATTATTACAAAAATAATCATAGTTAGAAGTGCTAATTTAGAGGCTAATTAATTAAGATGAGCTATTATCAGCAGGAGAAAAAAAACTTTTGTAGTGATAATAGCTCCTTAATTAATTAGCCTCTTAGAGTTGGTGTGGCAACTTCCACCTTTTCATGTTCTCTGTATGTATATATATCTTCTTACTATATGTTCCATTCTATGCATCTGATGACGTGAGCTGTAGCCCACGAAAGCTTATGCTCAAATAAATTTGTTAGCCTCTAAGGTGCCACAATTCCTGCTGTTCTTTTTGCGGATACAGACTAACACGGCTGCTACTCTGAAACCTGCCACAGATATTTAGGTACCTATTCCCATTTAAATTAGCTAGGGCTAGGTGCCTAAATATCTTAAAGGATCTGGGCATGAGTAACTTGACCAGAGCCAGAGCTGTCACTGAAGGGTGAACAGGCGCACTGAAGGATTGCCCTGGGAGAACTGCATAATTAAATTAATTATTTATGCTTGCAGCCTACAGTGGGACTGCAACTGTGCAGAATGGAACGTTGGTGGATGACATGATGCTTAGCCTTGTTCTCAGAGGGAGTGCAGTCACAGCGATGGGGTGAAACACTAGTGCACCATTGTGAAAACTGTCATGTGTAGCTGCGTGGTGTGGTACAAATGTCCTAGGGGTAGCAATGCTAACATTCTCCTAAAGCTTTATCAGCTTTAGAGTCAGTTTTCTAGTTTTAGTTAAACTAACATATCAATCTAAATTACTGCCAAAAAGGACAATCCTGGATAATTCCCAGACCATGAAAAATTACAGCTTATGTCATGCTAGGGAGCAGCTGTCCACATGACGTTGCATAATTTCATTAATAATAATACTTTGGACTTGTATAGCACCGCTCATTCAAGACTCTCAGAATACTGTAAAATCGCTCTTAAATGACCTCAGGACATAGGCAATAATCACTTGCTGAAGGAGGTGTGTCAGAGATGTATCTGGTGAGCCAAATTTATGCTTGGTGTAATTTCACTGACTTCATTGGATTTACATCAGCAAGAGGTTTCACCTAGAGCTCCACTGAAGTCAACAGAATTCCACCCATATGGAACAGCCTGCAGAATTGGAGTATAAAGACAGGACCTGGAGGATACTATACCCTGTTACAAATGTAGGGGAAATTTGGGTAAGCAGAATGTAATTATTCAAGTAAAAGCTTAGGTAGAACTAGGCTTTTTTGGGCAGGGACTATCATTTATTACATGTTCGTGCAGCACCTAGCACAAAGGCCCAACCTCACTATGGCCTTTAGGAGCTATCACAATATAAATGTTAAATAATAATAATGAACATATATCTATTATGCATCATTTTCATAGAAGCTAAAATAATGTATTTTTTGGTATAGCTAAGGGGAAAGCCCCCCTTTCCAGTAGGAAATGGAGTAATAAACAATGCTGGTATGAATTTAAAGAAAGGATAATGGCACAGGTAAGAAACCAACAAGAACTGCTTCTAGAAAGAAGGACTTCTTTCTCAAGGGGACTAAAACTGGATAAGCCATTGTGGGAAAAATATTGCCATATAAGAAGAAATGAGGAGATAGAGACCCTACAGTATGCTTTCAGAATGCTGTCTCAGTGCCCATGGCTTCTACAAGCCTGTTACCGTTTAAAAACTTGCAGTTGTGTGGGGGAGAAAAAGCATATTGAGCCATGCACACAATCAAATGTTTTTAATACAAGATAGGAAATTTTAAAGGACAATGTGTGTTTGTGTCAAGCTGAAAGAAGGCAACTCCTACTACCTGGATAACATTTAAAAAATGTTGTTTTGGAACCCATACATTATAGCCTGTGTGGAAATCCATTTTTTTCCAATCTATTTTTTCTTGCCCTTTTTCCCTTCAAACACACTTTTTAATGACACACAAACCAGAGAAGCACCATTTGTGTCATTGCATAACTATATGGCTGCTAGAATTCCTTTGCCATGCCATTTCAAAGTTATGATATGACAGAAAGGAATTAACTCATTTGGTACCTGAATAGTAACTACCTTGAAAGCCCATGATGCATGAACAAACCATTCCACGCAGAGGTGCATTAAGATGCATCTTAGTAGAATTTAAAAAGACCATAAATGAAGGGCAAGTCTTACTATACTCCCTTGTGGAAGATACCCATTGATAGATGGAGCTTTGGATTTGTCCAATGATCCCAGGTTTAAGGCCACATTTTAAGTGGTGACCCCTGTACCCAGGGGTGGTCCACATGGGAAACTCATTGTAGGTCTTGGGTCTAGGTCTTTGTAGGTCTGACCACAGAAGACAAAGTTTATTAAGCAGCCAAAAAATGTTGATGGCTCCTTTCCTGTACATACAGATTGCAATATTAATGAGAAATACCTTTTCCATCTTCAGACAGTCAGGAAACTGTCTTTTTCTTTTAAGTGAAGACTTTGCCTCTGTGATCTGCCCTTTTGTCACATCCCGAATAAACAGTCTACAACAACTCATTCTACATGTGTATGAAGGTAAATGCCACAAGAAAACTGAAATTTGCCCAGCATACAGCAGGTCACCGAGTGAGTGACAAAAACTAGCAAAACATCATGCACCCCACTGGCTCTCTTGAATTCAAAATCCTAATCTACAGTACCTTTAATTTTAGTGGCACCTCAGAAACAACACACCAAGACAACTATACTCCAATAAGGATGCTGCTGCTAGATAGACATGAGATAAGACTCTCAGGGCAGAGGATAGTCTCCTCAGCAAGCTATGCAGCTCATTATTAGAAGACCTTACTTTGTTTATAATCTAAATGCAAGACCAATCTTTTTTCCCGGGCCCTTCTTCAGTAACACCAGCCCCTGCTATGACCACTATTCAAGACGGAGGATAAGAGAAAGAGGAGGAAGAGGAAAGACAAGATTAAAAGGAACACTGAGAAAAATGTTCTGGAATATGAATAGATGGAAGAATGAAACTCATTTAGAGTTGGTTTAAGATACCTAGAGTTATCATATGGAGTTTAGATAGCACAGTGATAACCACCCTAAAAATACCTACGGCCCTTTGTTTTCAGTTTTTATTTTAATTTAATTTTTCTCAGGAATTTATCAGTGTTTATTACTACAACAAAAACAGGTGAAAATCGGTACAAAAACTATTAATAATAATTGTTCTGGGTAAATATCGGGGTTTATTTTGGTGGACGGAAGGACAGGGGGGAAAAGTATTCAATAGATTAATGCTTTGATGAACGGAATTCAATGTGGTTTGCTGCAGAACTAAAACAGAACTCAAAACAAAATGCCACTGATAAGTTTAAGAAAACAATATATCTCTAATCCCCAAGTAAAACTTTTCATTTGAATAAACAATTTACTGTTGTATACTTAGAACTATTAGCCTGTAACTTCAATGCTACAACATTTGCAGTGCATACACCCAACTTCATCCTTTTCTCCCGTTTTTGTTTTTTAAAATCTTTTGAATACAGTATTTGTTTCTGTTCTGAAATGTATTCTGATATGGATTTTTGTTTTCTTCCCATTTTTGTTTAGATCTTTAAACCATTATCTGCTAACGACTTGAAATGTGTGCATGGTAGGTGTGAGACTCATCAGTAAATTCGTGCCTGTTTGCGTATATATATCTTCTAGACTAATACATAGCCTTACTTCAACATGCAGCTTTGCATATACAGACTAATGTATTATCATAATACGTATATCTCATGAAATGTATTGTATTTTCCTAACAAAACAAGTTATTTTTTACATATTTGAAAGATACAAAAGTAGGGTGAAAATTGAAAAAAAAAACCCCAGATAATACTTTTTGTAAAATCCGGGATTTTTTCGGTAAAAATCAGTTTAAACTGAAAATGAAGATGCTTAAAAATACGTTAAATAGATACGTTGTTCATAGTCCATAATTAATAGATCTATTAAGTTAGAATAATGATTCACAGTTACCATTGAATAGCACATCATTATTACAAATAAAGGTATATGTTTTAATAACTAATTACTTCTCAGTTACTAAGGCTGTCTCTGGATGATTTGAATACTAACTTCATCTTTTCAGTAATCCCCTCCCCTTACCCTCCTCTTCCATCTCATTGATAAACCACAAGTGCAATCCGATCCCCCTCAAATGGTCAGATATCTCCTTCTGTAATCCCATCCCTCTGAAGTGATCAGATCCTCTAATCCTTCCTTATGCTGGACCGTGTTAAGTAATTATTAATATGCAGGCCCTACAGTTCGTTGTCTGAACTAATTTATTTATCCCATTCCCACCATTTTCCAAAATGCTAAAATTCTTGAGAATGCCACTGTATTTTATTCTTTGTTACAATTTGCTGCAGGTTTGTCATGCTTGAGAAGATTTAATTTTGACTGTTGGAAATGTGTGCTAAATAGGGGTTATTTGTCTCAGAATTCCCTGAGTCAATTAACCAAAAGTTTCTTGAGATGGCACTTTTAGTACCATATGGATTTTTTAAATGAGTAGTAATTAAAAAACCTGTATGGTTCTAAAACTGCCATGTCTATTCACAAGATGAAAGCTCTTAAATGTAATAATTACTTGCATCAAGATATGTCTCAAATTATCTTGATTTCATTTCAGCCAGGGTCCAGCTGCTGACAGTTAAGACACACAGTTGGAGTAGCTGGCTGCTTTCAAGCTGCTGCTGGATCAGTCTGAAAAGGAGATTTCAAACTATGATGAATAAAACAGTATGTTTCTCCTGTTGAAAAAACACTTAGCAAATCGTAGAGTATCCCCAGAGAGAAGAACCCATGCTAAACATATAGTTATTTATAAGGGACTGGGTTGACAGTTTGGTCCTGCCTATATGCAAGGACAAATCTATGCTAACACCCGGTCAAAAACATAGTTTAGTTCAGAAAGGTTTTTCTTTGTGTGTTATAGCCTCTTCCTCTAAGGATTAGGATTTCATTTGTGTACTGTGTGACAGCACTCATCTAACCTGTGAAACTGATCCCATTAAGTTTGGTTGCTTAATACCTGACTAACTGGTGGGAACCAAATTGTTGTAACTAGGTTAAAAAAAAGTCCTAGACTTTTTTTTTTCTTTTTTAATAAACAATTTGGGTCTATATACATTGGCAAGACCAATATGTTATACATCCATGCTTAAACATGCTGTTTCGCAGGCCCAGCAATGCATTCAGGTTGGACTCTCTTCCATCAGCACATGACAGAGCGCAAATAATTCTGCAAACACATGCCTAACTTTAAGTAGGAGTAGTGTCATTGAAGTCAATTAAGTCAACAGAGCTACTCACATGCATAAAGTTAAGAAGGTGTATAAACATTTACTGGATTGGGACCTTATTCAACAAATTTTGATCCTTTTTCATGAGTTGACTGCAAAAAGATTAGCATTTTCTTGAATTTATTTGTAATTTGAAGTCAAATCATTTCTGTCAATAACCCTGACCTACAGCTTGCTCAAAAACAGTTGCAAGATTTTGATACAGTATTCAGAATTCAAGTTATGGACACACAAGTTGCATGTTGTGTTTCTGTTTCTTGTTTGGAGGAGGACAAAATTTGCTTTCTGCAATATTCCCTTAAATTATGTTTGTCAGAACTTGATTTTTTGTGTAACTGACGGATATTATCAATTTTTATTTTTAAGAATTTTTTCTTTATCTACTTAAATTTTCACAGTTGCACAAAATTGTAGGTTTTAAGCATTTCTTTTTCAATTTTTATTTATTTAAATTTTCACAGCTGTGAGCAGCTATAGGGGAATCAGAAAAATTATTTAATGACAGTAGACCTTGAGATTCAAAAAGTTAAAGCTTTATAACCATTAAAATACAAGCTGTCAACCTTATGTCAAAATATACAAAGTAAATGTCCTTAAATCAAACTCTAATAAGTTCTCAAGCAGCATTTTTTGTACTTTGCCTATCTGTAAATTTTGATTATCAATGATGGAAATATTTTTAATCAGTTTGTGTGTACAGGGAAATCAACATTTACCGATAAGAGTCTAATCCTTTCAAGCCTACTTATAATGTGCTCTTTTGGTAAAGGTTCCTGATAATAAATTCACCTGCAGAAAGCATAAACACACAGTTGAAGGTTTCAGAGTGGTAGCTGTTAGTCTGTATCACCAAAAATAATGAGGAGTCCTTGTGGCACCTTAGAGACTAACAAATTGATTTGGGCATAAGCTTTCGTGGGCTAGAACCCACTTCATCAGATGCATGGAGTGAAAATACAGGAGCAGGTATAAATACATGAAAGGATGGGGGTTGATTTACCAAGTGTGAGGTCAGTCTAACGAGATAAATCAATTAACAACAGGATACCAAGAAAGGAAAAATAACTTTTGAAGTGGTAAGAGAGTGGCCCATTACAGACAGTTGACAAGAAGGTGTGAGTAATTTGAAAGATTATTTGTGGAAAATCTTTTTATCTTGACAGGTTTCAGCACAGCAGCCGTGTTAGTCTGTATTCGCAAAAAGAAAAGGAGTACTTGTGGCACCTTAGAGACTAACCAATTTATTTGAGCATAAGCTTTCGTGAGCTACAGCATCCGATGAAGTGAGCTGTAGCTCACGAAAGCTTATGCTCAAATAAATTTCTTAGTCTCTAAGGTGCCACAACTACTCCTTTTCTTTTTATCTTGTGTCACAGAACTATACCTTGCTTTAAAATTTATTTTTGAGACCATAACTCCCCTATGAGTGTGAGACTAGGATGACATGGAGATAAGAAAGGTAAGAAAGGCCTTGAACAACAGAGAAAACTGCAGTAAATTTAACACCCATATGTGTGGAATAACCTATAACTGCGTGGGTGAGCCTGTGGTTGACTAGGTCTGTTGGGGAACCTGTAGCTGAGAGGCAGGAGGCCTTTTCTTGCGTGTTGCTGGTTGGCAGCATTGGTGGGGCTTGGTGTCTAGGTACAGCTGTGTGTATGTGCGGGTTAGGTGCGCCTGTGTGTATGTGCGGGTGGCTGTAGTTACGTATTGCTGGGTGTTGCCGTGCGTTATGTGTCTGGGATCTGAGCGCTACCTGGCACGGGGGTCTGGGGGCTGCCGGGTGTGTGCGGCAGACAGTCAGGAGGCTGAGGGAGCGTGTGGTGGGAGCTGGGTGCTGAGGGGTGTGTATGGGGCCTGGCGCGTCAGGAGTGGGGGCTGGGGACTACAAGGGGCGTGTGAGGGGGCCTGGGGGCTTTAGGCCGGTGGGTTTGGAGGCTGCAGGCTATGGCGGGAATCCAGGAGCTGCAGGGGGTCTAGGCACTGCGGGAGAAGGGGCAGTGCTCTGTGAGGGGCAGCGGTAGGTCCGCGGACCTCACAGTAGTTACGCCCCACTCACCCGGTTATGGCGGCGGTCCCTTAACCTAGACTGGCCTCTCGCTCCTCCCCGCTACCGTGACTACATTTCCCAGAAGGCTGTAGGTAGTGCAGTGACGTCAGCGGAAATAGAGCACGCGTTCCTTCCGGTTGTGCGTGAGTGCCGAGCGGAGCCGAGACCCAGCGGAGCCTGAATCCCGATAAGACAAGATGGCCGGGCTGCCCCGCAGGATCATCAAGGTAACTACCACCCCCCTCCCCCACTCGGCCCGTCTTTCCCGGCCCCCTCAGGCCGCCATCCCCCTGTGCCGGGGCGCAGAGTTTCCGGTGAGCGGGGCTGGGTAGAGCGCGGGGAGCCGGGTTCGGCCGCTCCGTTGACCAGGGGAGCCACGGGCAGGCCCCGCCGGGCTGGGAGCGGCGCGGGAGCGGGTGGGGCCCGTGCCTGTGCAACCATTTGCCCCCCTCCCACCTCCGGGCTGTGTGAGCGAGCACGGTGCCGCTGGAGGCCCCATGCGGCGGCCAGAGGAGCGGCTGCGGGGCTCGGGCGGAGTCTTGGCGCCGCCGCCGCCGCCGACGCGGCGCGGGGAATGAATGAACAGATGAGGCCGCGGCCTGTGCGCCGCCTCTGGGCCCCCTGTCTCTTGGCCCCGGGAGCGGCGTGAGCCGCGAGCACCGCATCCGTGAGCCGCGGCGTGGCTCCCCCTGCCCGCCCCACCCCGGACTCGGTGCCTGTGAGCCCCCTCGTGGGAGGAGACGCTCAGCTACTGCGCAGAGCGCCCCGGGCTTCTCAGCGGGGCAGGGCCCGGGAGTGGATTTCACAGGGGGCTGCGCCTTCTGTGACAGCGGCAACGAGGAAAACGCGGTATCGGGCTGAATGAAACTGAATGTGCTTCCGTGCGTCGGGCACCAACATCCTGCTCCCATCCGGGTTTTCCAAGGAAAGATTGTGACACCCACACGCCACTAAAACCCATCTTCAGCCTTGCAATTAGGGCTTCCTAGTTTGCGCTAGTGACGATTTGTTAATCTCTTGATGACTCAGGACTGACTGTCTGAGGAAGTAAGGTTACACCAGTTAGGAATTGTTAACGTGTTGTGACTGTTTACAGTATCTGTGAAGTATGTGTTTTGCTTGAATTTTAACTTTAAAATGTTTTATTAAATAACTCCAGCAAATTAGCTGTTTCTGCATCTTTAACACTTAGAGTAGGTCTGAAATTATTTTCATTGTAGATGCTTCTTCCTAAGTGGATGGTAATTTGTAGGTAGTGAGCAAGATAATTCTAAAAAGACTTTTTCTATGCATCTAATGTAGTAAACAAGACTTCAGACTAATCTTTAAACTGTATATTACATTGAAATGTCAGAACAATGAAGACCTCTTGAATTCCGGATATTTGGTGGTGTGTACATAAAATTGTATATGGAATAAGGGCTTAAATATTTTTGGATATTGTAAGTAGAGTTCTTTCAGTAGCGTTTGTATAAACCAAGCAGTGTGTTAATGATATCTGTCTTGTAACAATACATTCATGCAGTGCAATGTGAATCCAACAAATTTCTTGGCTCACACTAATATGATGTTTGCTAAAATAATGTAATAATATGATTACTTCAGAACTACTCTAGTTAGTTCAAACCCCTGAGTGCTCTAGCTGAATCTGGTAACCTCCTTTGGTATCAACTTATATAAATGTCACACCAGATGGAAGTGAAATCACAACACAAATTCACAAATGCAGCATAATATTGACCTGATATGGATCTGTCTCCTCTTGTTAGTACAACATAAATATCCTTCTTACTACCTGCATCTACAACTCCAACTTTTAAGATGTGATGTGATGACTAGTTCTATAAAAGTAACTTATCTTATTCAAGTAAGGTCCATTAGGTTTGATGGGCAATAACACTCTTGTTTCCTGTTAAATTGAATGAATGTTATACAAATAATGCTGTGAAGCTGTTCTTGGCTGAACACACTGAAAGTTTGCAACTAATGCAAACAGCAAAGAACAGGAAAATGTGCAAGTTAGTTTGTCTTAAAATGAAAAGTTACATAATAAATGGCTGGGATAATGAAATTAGAATAGAAAAACAAATCACAGTAAAACTATGCAGGGGTATTATTAAGATTAAAGTTTATTATCAATTTCTTAATGTTTACAAGCCATGTTAAGAATTTAAGGACAAAACTGTATTAATTGATTTGTCACTCCATTCAGCTATCTCAATGAACAGCAAACACTGGAAATGTTACTGAAATATGTAAGGGTAGAATACTTAGTATTACAACATGTAGTGGAAACAAGATTATTGGGGCTGAAAAAAATAAATGATTTTAATCTAAATTGGATTTTAATTTAAATATGTAAATCTGTTTAAAATTAAATTTGAAATTGACAACCTGTTAAGGCCTAAATTTATAATCTAGTAAATCATATAAAGAAAAAAAAAAAGTACATATTTGCTACCATGTTTTAAAGAAAGTTTAATCAATGAACTGGTGGAAGTTACTGGCAGAGCATCTAGAATTGGAATTTGTTGAATGCTAAATCAGCTTTTGACAGCAATAGCCTCTTCTGCAGGTGTAGAGAAAATTTTCTTCACTTCTGTTTGTTCAATTTAGTTAAATGACTAGTTCATTCAAAGTTAAACAACTAATTGGGAGTTGAGAAAGCAAGGAAGCTACTTTTTTTTCTCTCACAATATGTGAATAAATACTAGGTGTGAGGGGATGAAATATATACTAGATCTAAAATCTTGAAGGAGATGGAAACCAGAAATAATTGGTTCAACTCACTAACTACAGTTAAACTGATTTAAGAGTGTTATATGCAAAACATGTTTTTAAAAAGTTGGTTTCCAGCACATTTAAGATAATTTTATTTAATCCAGAAAAGTTCTCACCTAAATATATAAAATATTTTTGTTCATTTTTAATTGTATTTGGATGAAAATTCAAATTCAAAGCTAGACTCATCACAAATGAAATAATAATCCTCTAGTAAATAAGAAATGCAATATGCACCATTCTCAAACAATAAAACATAGAAAAAATAAGAATCTGAATAAATGTAAATTAAACTATATAAATTGCTTAAATAGACATGTGTAGTATGGTGTATCCTCCTGGTTAACAAAAAGAAGAATAAAAATTAGTGTAAAGGATTTATTTAATTGTAAATCAACATGTTTTAATTCTTACCAACCAGTGAGAATCAACCTTTTCTTTAGGAAAAAATTAAAGTACAAATACAAAATACAATTAAAATTGAAGATTTAAATAAGTGTCCTGCTTGCTGATTAAAATCCATGATTTAAATTGCTTTGGTTTAAATAAGCCCACACTGTTTGTTATGGAGATGCAGCAAATGCTCTATAGTTAAAACATAATGGGAGATTCATCTTAGGTGGCTTTAGATTCTCCTCCTTATCTTCACCAAAAATTAATGAAACTACCTCTGAGTTGGTAACAGGTTCCTCTCCCTGAGTTTTTTGCTTTCTTTTCATGAGAACTTTGAAGCAAATAACAATTTATTTCCAAGGTATGGATGGAAGTGTGACATCTAGAAAAGTATCCCAATCCTTTTTTGCCCCTTGCAGCTTAAAACTAGACACTCAATATTTGTCTTATTTTTGGGGGTGCTGTTTGATCTTTTGGAGAGTGCTGATTATTAAGAGGATAATGTGTGCTTTAGGTTAAATATATAGATGAATGTATTATGATGCCTCCATAGACTCCAGAGCTTTTGAATTTTGGATTGGTCATTGTGGATTGTAGTGGTCCATTTTGTAATGTCCATACTGTGCCTTGAAATAGGGGTGTCAGACATACAGCCTTTGGGTCACATTTGGCCTACGTGGCAAAGATTGTCCAAAGTCTAAGTTTATTTGTCTAAATGAAAGTTTCTAGCCACCATGGCTGCAGAGAGAGATCCTTCCCAGTCTAAACTGGTTATGTCTGAAACAAATAGCTATGGTGAATTCCAAAAGCCAGTGATACTTGAATGTCAACATCAGATATTTGATTGCTGATCGTTTTGATGGCATAGGAAAGGGAGTGGGAGTGAAGTCCTTGGTGGTTGGATTTGGAGCTGTGGGGAAGCAAATGCAGAGAAAAATAGAGGGAAGACAGGTCAAAGGGATAGAAACAGAGAAGGTTGGAAAGAGTGGTGGCCTAAAGGAGAGCTTTTTTTTTTTTTTTTTACTGAATCTGTGTATGAATAAATAAAAGTTTAGTTACTAAATAAAGACTCTGTTCTCCCCTTGATATCTTTGCAAGCCTTCCACTGATAGCTGTGGATTGAGGAGAGTATGAAGTTCTAAATGTATGTTCTGGCTGATGGGCCATATGGAATCCAGCCCTCTCTCTTCTGCAGGGGATTGACATTCCTCCTCTTGTTGGTCTGCTGTTGGCAAAGGGCTTGCTGTTCCTGGTCTTCAGGTTGGCCAGGGCAAGGTCTCAGTACTCTTCAGTTTGCTGCTTCGTGTTTTTGTACAGGCTGGGTCTCCTCCAGGAGGAGGGAAACCTGCCCCATCCCTCCTCAGCAGAGGACTCTGCATGTATGTGGGACTTCTTGCTACTCCAGTAAAGGATTTTGGAGGGTAGCATAAAGTTATTTAATGGCACTACTGTCAAGCATTAATGTATTATAGGGCGTAAAATTTAGTTGATTTGGTGTGTGTGTGTGTTCATCAGCATTAATTGGGAGCACTGAGTTCAGGCAGCAGGAGAGACTAGGCTGTTTGGGCCTACACAATGGGGGTGGGAGACAGGGCTGGATGGGGTGTAGCTTGAGGCTAGTGGCTGGTGTATTTCAGCTGGGTTGGTAATTTTTTCAAGTCCTGAGCCGAAGACATTGTTTGTTAGAGAAACTTGCACCAGAATAGCTACATTGATGCAGTGTTTTCTGCATTAGGGACTTCATTAATGTAAATGGCACATCAATGTGATTTTTTTTTTTTTTAATTCAGTGAATTTCATTGGAGTAGTGCATCTGCATTAGAGAAATTTGCACCAGTGTAGCTACATCAGTGTAATTACACCAGTGCAACCCATCCCCAGTGTACACAGGAACTCAGCTTCATTGTATAATACTTCTGGGGAATGGTTGTGTGTGGTCACTTTTGGTGAAGAGATATAAGACTGTTTCCAGTTACACTGATCTTAAAGAACTGTTTTGCTACAATGAGGTAAAAGCAAGTATACTTTGCAAAGTTGCTTAACTGCACTACTAATCTTCAGAATCAACAGTATGGTGATGATGAGCCTAAGGATAGAAATATCTTTTGGTTTTTGATGGTTCTCCAGGTGATGGTAGGTGCCTAATTATGGATAGTTGACCTTCACTGTGCACATTCATACGAACATTTCTGTGCTGACATTTTCTTTTGAGAAAAGTGTAGCATTCTGTCCAGTGATTTTCTTAAAAGTAACTAATGGAAGTTTACAATCAACTCAGATGTTTTATACCTAAATGTTTTAAAACGTGAGAATATGCCGTATTGTATTAAGATATTAGCAAGTAAAATAAAACCAGTTTGGTTCATATCATATGGTGCTGGCTATGGCTACTTTGTTTTCTTCATCATTACCTATGCATCTGCTAAACTCCTTTTCTAGACTTTGTGTGTGGAAAATACAGAAGATGATGTATTGATATATGAAGTCAGTGAAATAGGTCTATGGTTGCATCTCCTCAGACAGCTCTGTCCCAAAACAGGAAAACTATTTTCCCATCAATATTCAGTATACTGACAGGTTTCAGAGTAGCAGCCGTGTTAGTTTGTATTTGCAAAAAGAAAAGGAGTACTTGTGGCACCTTAGAGTCTAAAATTTATTTGAGCATAAGCTTTCGTGAGCTACAGCTCACTTCATTGGATGGATGCAGTGGAAAATACAACAGGGAGACTTTATATACACAGAGAACATGAAACAATGGGTGTTACCATACACACTGTAACGAGAGTGATCAGATAAGGTGAGCTATTACCAGCAGGAAGGGGCAGCGGGGGAGTTTTTTTTTTCTTTTTTTCTCTCCAGGTATTGTTTCATGGTCTCTGTGTATATAATGTCTCCTGCAGTTTCCACAGTATGCATCCGATGAAGTGAGCTGTAGCTCACGAAAGCTCATGCTCAAATAAATTGGTTAGTCTCTAAGGTGCCACAAGTACGCCTTTTCTTTTTACACATTTTACCTTCTTACATGGAGCCAATCTGCCCTGGAGAGGGAGAAAATCATATTTCCCCACTCTGACAGAGTGAAAAAATGAATGTTCACTCATGTCATGCAGCTTGTTGCAATCTGTTTTTTGGTCCTCATGCCAGTATGCTGCTTAATAATTTTAACCCCAACTGCTCTCTAACCAGCTGTAGTTTTCATTCCATATACTTCAGTTTAACTCTCCTATTGTGTGATGGAGTTAGATAGTGGTAGAACATCTTAATTTACTTTACTCCAGATTCTTACTAACCGCAGGTAAATTTATGATGATTTATGTTAAAGTCTTAATTCAAACAAGTCCTGGCAAAATAAATGGTTTAATATTAATATCAACATTGTAATAAGATAGATGCATAGTGATTACATTGGTTTACCAGTGTATTGACTAAGTTGGGGCAGGGGGAAATCCCCAGACAGTTATGCTCAGGTCAGTCATGTGCACATGGTAAGGAAATGGTGGGAAGCCAAAACTGGGAAACAGGTCCATGACTTGCATGAGCATGGCCGGGATGAAATGTGTCTATGACTCAAACTGAAATCGCAGGGAGGAGAAAAATGGGTCTGACTCAATGGGGGAGTCAGTAGTTGAAGGCAGGGTAGAATAAAAGAAATGACCTGTCCTGTATGGTTGGCAGGTGAGTGATAATTTCAAGTTCTTTAAATGATCACTTGACTGATCTCTGATTACTGGCTAAGACTTGCTGTTTCTGTCTCCTTTAGACGTTTTTGTGGAGAGCTGGGATCACACCTAAATCTCAGCTAGACAGCAAATATTAAAGAATCAAACTAGTAGGCATTTCAAACTAAAAGCCATTTCTCTTCATTCTCATCGTTCCTGCATTCTTACCCCAACTATTTGCATGGCATCCTCCAAGTACTAAATGTCATCCTTATGACTGTTGCAGAAAGTGAACTTGAAGAGACCCAGTCTTGAAAAATGGGTTAGTAATATTTTCCATTTCAATTCAGTAAATAAAGGTACAATAAACCTTTTTTTTAAAAATCATAATTTTCAACAGCAGTTGTCTCCAGAACCTGATGCTGACAAGTGCAGCTTTAATAACAGGCTTTTATGTACACCAGTTAATTATCATATTTGAAACTTATTTTGGTGATTTACACAGATCTAGTTACTGCTAGCTTAGACCTGGTCTAAACACAGGTTGCACCATTTTAACTAAATCATTGTCTAAACTGACTGACTTAATATGGTGCAACCCCCTTTTGTGGGCACTCTGGTTTGAGTGCTTGATATTGACTGTAACTTGTCTGTCCTTTATGCCATTTTAAGAGTGCCGTTTGAGGTTACACTGATGTAACTAAATCAATTCTTAAATTAATTTGATCATATCAGAATTTTTGTGGGTAAACAAAGTCTTTTATTATAGATATCTTTTACTGGATATTTCAAATGTGTGCTAGGGAGTGATGCATGCTGATGAATCTTGATCTGGAGTTTGTTTTAAACTTCGACTAAAAGATAGCACGTCTATGTAGCATTTAAAGTGTTTTAATTATGAACACTGATATAAACTGGAAACAAATCTTAAGATTAAAACATTCACTTATTTTTGAAAATTGGACTTGTATTGGATGGGTTGTGACAGTTATTTTTGTGGAAGTTGTTGGATCTAATCTATCTAATCTATCTAATCTATCTAATCTATCTAATCTATCTAATCTATCTAATCTATCTAATCTATCTAATCTATCTAATCTATCTAATCTATCTAATCTATCTAATCTATCTAATCTATCTAATCTATCTAATCTATCTAATCTATCTAATCTATCTAATCTATCTAATCTATCTAATCTATCTAATCTATCTAATCTATCTAATCTATCTAATCTATCTAATCTATCTAATCTATCTAATCTTATCTCTTTTTTTTTTGGCCAAAAGATCTCCCTTTGAACGACTGTAAAACGAAAAATATAACAAATCCCTTTCAAATTTGGGTGCGCCTTCTTGGCATAACTGACATTTAATATGTAATGAGAGGAGGAAAAATGTAAAATGGTTCTCTAACCAACTGCTGTGTAGATGTTTTCGCTAACTACATAGTGGCTAAGTGACTATTCACCCATCAAAGTTAAACATAGTGAAAACCTTTTAAAATAGGTGTGAGGCTGAATAGAAGAGGTGAGATCAGGGGTAGAGGTATTGGCTTAAACTCTCCTGGGGGTGCAGGGGAAGATATGTTCAGAGTGAGGAGAAAGGATCCAAGAAAAGAACCATGAGGAGAACCAGTAGATGAGGGTGAGGAGCCATTAAAGAATGCGCCGAAAGACAGAACCAGTAAAACATAGGCAAAAAGTCAAGAGGGGAGTGTATAGAAGATGAGCACAGTCAGCAGCTACAGAAACAGGCAGATTAAGGAATTCTTGTATTGTAACACTAAACTATTCCAGGTTTTCCTGAAGATGGAAAACTTTGCAGATAACTAGAGGGGTAGGATTTACAGCCACCAACCAATTCTTGCCTTTACTTCTGCTGGTTTGCTAGTCATGCACAATAAGATCAAGCTGTTTGCATGTACAGTAGGTGGAGTTGATTTAACTTTCACCTTGATAAGCTTTAACAGAGTGCATGTGTACTTTTTATAGCATTTATCCTGTAAAGACTAGGAAACTCAAATGGGAAGGCATAGTGTGTTTAAAAGGACTTCCATATTGACTCTGCAGATCAGCGAAACAATTATAATCAATATAAAAGGCACTTCTGAAATTCATGTAATTATTGTGGCTCAGTTTCCCCTTTAAAATAAAAAGAATACTTTCCCATTTTTATCAAATGCTTTGGGATCCTTTGATGTAAGGTGCTACGGCACTCTGCAATAATCTGTATATACCCTTGTGTATATTTTAGTAGCTTCAGCATGCTGTTGCTCGGTGGCATGGTATAAATGGGAAATATTGATCTTCTCTGATCTCAACTGTCATTCTCTAAACAATGAGTACAATGTTGTGGAGCTTAACCACACTGAATAAAATCTGTCCCATAGGTTAGATTTCTCACTTTGCTGGGGTTCACTTTCTGTATGTTGGGAGGAGAATCTTTTCCCTCTGCTATCCTCCCTTTCTCCCAACCCAAATCAAAAAAGCCAGACACCTGCAAGAGATGGAGTATTTAAGTTCCTTTTGGCTATAGTAGTTAACTGGATTCATTAAAAAACAAATCGTGTACTCTTTGTTCTTAAAATAAAATAGTTGACCCTTTCTCCTTCCAACACCCCCCCCCCTTTTTTTGTATGTCTTCCATCCTCATTCCCCTCCTGTTCCCTATACATCTCTTCCCCATTAGTCCCCCAGACTCAGTCTGTCCCTCTTCCTTTTGGGGAGTTTTCTGGGATCACTTCACTATCAGTAAAAAGAAAGAGAGTACTTGTGGCACCTTAGAGACTAACAAATTTATTTGAGCATAAGCTTTCATGAGCTACAGCGATGAAGTGAGCTGTAGCTCACGAAAGCTTATGCTCAAATAAATTTGTTAGTCTCTAAGGTGCCACAAGTACTCTTTCTTTTTGTGGATACAGACTAACACGGCTGCTACTCTGAAACCTCTCACTATCAGTGGGTCTCTCGTGAAAAAGGAGAGATGGAATCTTTTTTTCCAGAGTCCATCGTTGTGTTCAGCCAGCCTGGAAGATGAGGCAAGATAAGGTGCTCTTTCCACAAGGGAGAAGACTGCTCCTTTTGGCTTGACGAGAAAAGGATCAGGCTGAAGTTTGAACTGTTTAATCACTGACCCCAAACCTACATTCTTTAGGAAGTTTCCTGTTTTTCTCCCTCTTTCTTCTCAGTGAATCTTTCTGTTTTGTCTTAATCAGCCCTGCAGCAGGGAATTGTGAATCTTCTCCTGTTGGTGAAACACTAGATGCATGAACATATATCTGGTTCTCTCCTGGTTTCAGGAATTCTTTGTGGGTGGATAAGAGTGGGATATTCTATCACCCATACCATGTAAATACTTAGGATTGAGTGAACATTCACAATTACGAAAGCTCTGGCTCAGTCACACACAACTGGTTTCAGGTCTTGACTTTTACAGTCTTATGATTATAACTTATTTCTGCTAGTGTATATATTTCCCTTTCTGGCTTCACAATGACAGGTTTCAGAGTAGCAGCCATGTTAGTCTGTATTCGCAAGAAGAAAAGGAGTACTTGTGGCACCTTAGAGACTAACCAATTTATTTGAGCATAAGCTTTCGTGAGCTGCAGCTCACTTCAGCGGATGCATTCAGTGGAAAATACAGTGAGGAGATTTATATACACACAGAACATGAAAAAATGGGTGTTACCATACACACTGTAACTAGCGTGATCACTTACGATGAGCTATTACCAGCGGGTGGAGTGGGGGGGAGAAAACCTTTTGTAGTGATAATCAAGGTGGGCCATTTCCAGCAGTTAACAGGAACATCTGAGGAGCAGTTGGGGGAGGGAAATAAACATGGGGAAATAGTTTTACTTTGTGTAATGACACAGCCACTCCCAGTCTCTATTCAAGCCTAAGTTAATTGTATCCAGTTTGCAAATTAATTCCAATTCAGCAGTCTCTCATTGGAGTCTGTTTTTGAAGTCTTTGTTGTAATATTGCGACCTTTAGGTCTGAAATCGAGTGACCAGAGAGATTGAAGTGTTCTCCGACTGGTTTATGAATGTTATAATTCTTGACGTCTGATTTGTGTCCAGTTATTCTTTTACGTAGAGACTGTCCAGTTTGACCAATGTACATGGCAGAGGGGCATTGTTGGCACATGATGGCATATATCACATTGGTAGATGTGCAGGTGAACGAGCCTCTGAGAGTGTGGCTGATGTGATTAGGCCCTATGATGGTGTCCCCTGAATAGATATGTGGACACAGTTGGCAACGGGCTTTGTTGCAAGGATAGGTTCCTGGGTTAGTGGTTCTGTTGTGTGGGGTGTGGTTGCTGGTGAGTATTTGCTTCAGGTTGGGGGGCTGTCTGTAGGCAAGGACTGGCCTGTCTCCCAAGATTTGTGAGAGTGATGGGTCGTCCTTCAGGATAGGTTGTAGATCTTTGATGATGCATTGGAGAGGTTTTAGTTGGGGGCTGAAGGTGATGGCTAGTGGCGTTCTGTTGTTATCTTTGTTGGGCCTGTCCTGTAGTAGGTGACTTCTGGGAACTCTTCTGGCTCTGTCAATTTGTTTCTTCACTTCCGCAGGTGGGTATTGTAGTTGTAAGAATGCTTGATAGAGATCTTATAGGTGTTTGTCTCTGTCTGAGGGGTTGGAGCAAATTCGGTGGTATCGTAGAGCTTGGCTGTAGACGATGGATCATGTGGTGTGGTCTGGGTGAAAACTGGAGGCATGTAGGTAGGAATAGCGGTCAGTAGGTTTCCGGTATAGGGTGGTGGTTATGTGACCATCGCTTATTAATATAGCTTATTAGTAGTGTCCAGGAAGTGGATCTCTTGTGTGGACTGGTCCAGGCTGAGGTTGATGTTGGGATGGAAATTGTTGAAATCATGGTGGAATTCCTCAATGGCTTCTTTTCCATGGGTCCAGATGATGATGTCATCAATGTAGCGCAAGTAGAATAGGGGCATTAGGGGACGAGAGCTGAGGAAGTGTTGTTCTAAGTGAGCCATAAAAATGTTGGCATACTGTGGGGCCATGCGGGTACCCATAGCAGTGCTGCTGCTTTTCAGTCATTGATCAGTCTATCTTTTCCTCTTTCCTCCTTGCTCCTTCTATCCCTTTACCTTCCTCTTGCTTTTATTACTTGGGTCTCTATCATCTCCTAGATTTTCTCTCCTTCTCCCAAACCTTTCAGTCTCCTACTTTGTTGCATTTTTGAGCATCCACAAGTGTGCATCTCCTCATTCTTTCCCTCCGTCTCAAGCATACATCCACTCCCCCTTCTGCCCTTCAATCTCTGCTTCTCTCCCAAGAAAAGACTAGTGGCTTTTGGGCCACCAAGGTATGTCTACATTGCAATTAGACACACTGGGCTTGGGCCAGTGGTATGTTTAATTGTGATGTAAACATTCAGGCTCAGTCTGGAGCTCGGGTGCTAGGACCCTGTGAGGTGGGAGGGTCCCAGAGCTCAGGCTGAAGGCCAACCTTGAACATCTACACCACAATTAAACAGCCCCTTATCCCAAGTCATCTGGCATGAGCCAGCCACATGCATCTAATTGTAGAGTAGACACACTCCCCAAATTTCTTCTCTATAAAGAAATAGCTTCCTGGCAGTGCACTGAGGGCAGGTCTACACAACAAACTTGCATTGGTGCAGCTGCATCACTGTAGCGCTTCTGTGAAGACACTCTAAGCAGACAGGGGAGAGAGCTGTCCCATCAGCTTAACTCCACCTCTCTGAGATGTGGTAGCTATGTCAGTAGGAGAAGCTTTCCTGCCTACACTGCTGTTTACACGGTGGGGTGGGGAGTTACGGTCAGTATAAAGATGTCGCTCAGGAATGTGGATTTTTCACACCCCTGAGTAGTATAATTATACCGAAGTAAGTGTGTAGTGTAGACATGGTCTGAGTGGAGTTTCAAGTCCCAGACTGAAAGTTGGGGCTTGTCTACCCTGGCAATTTACAGCGCTGCAACTTTCTGGCTCGGGGTGTGAAATAACAGCCTCCTGAGTGCAGCAAGTTCAGCATTGTAAAGTGCCAGTGTAGACAGTGCATCAGTGCTGGGAGCCGCACCCCTTGTGAAGGTGTTTGGTGTGGTGGGTTTTTATTTTTTTTTTATTTTTTGTTTTTGGAGACAAGTACTAAATTTGCTTTTTCACAACTATTCAAAAATAACTTGTTACAAGTAATATCACCTTCTAATTCCCTTAGTACGCTATCATGCATGTTGTCAAGACTGGTTGAATTGTACATGTTTAAATCTTCTGAGCATTCCTTTTAAAACTTTTTCCTCATTTCTTGTCTCTCATCTTCAGCTGGTACCAAAGTTGCTGTGATTAGTTAATCCAGTTCCTAAAACATATTTAGAAAGGTGTTTTTATATGATACACTTTGGTTATAAAGTGCTCTTGTGAATTGTTTGGATGATAGGAAACTCTAAGCTGCAAGCAAGTGGATCTTGGAATTGCTTAAGTGAGCAAGAGCATGTAATATGTGAAAAATCAGGCACTCTAAGTCTTGCAAAGTACTGGTGAATTTGGGGGGGGGGGGGGGGCGGGAAATGGTTCCCATGCTTTTGTCTTTGCAAAGGTACTAAGCTAGAGTGTGTGTGTGTGAGGGTTTTTTTGCTGGATGGGAGGAGCTGTGCTCTTGGGGTCCACTTATGAATGTGGTGAGGTGTTTTAACTGGCTTCTTGGCACAGAGGTTTCTTTTTATTTTTTTAATCCCAGTAGCACAGTGGAGCAGTCTCGTTTGTATGAACTGACATGTCTCTTGAGTCTTGGCAAAAGGTGTCAGAATTTTAAGCCAGTAGAGCAGTCTGTCTAGTAGAATGCTCCATAGTGCATCTGGGAATAGTCAGTCAAATTGCTTGATTGGCTGAAATTTCCATATAGCAAGGCTTTCTCTACTCGCAATTATGTATTTTGGTGAGGAAGAGTCATTGTCCTGTGACTCTGGATTTAAAAAAAAAAAGGGGGGGGGGAAGTAACAGGGTTTTAAAAAAAATACTCCTCGGTGTTTCTGAAGTTTTTAACTGACCTGTAACTTTTTTTTCTTTTGAGTTAGAGGGTGTTACATTAATGTTCAAATTAACAGGCTATGGAAATGTGAAAACTAATCATTTGTGTTGAGAGATTTCAGACTGCTCAGATGATACTTCCATTTGGTACTGAGCTGATTCTGTACTTAAAACAAGGCAGACAGTAACAGTAAGGCAGTGTTGTAAAGTTACTTCTCATAAGGTTGCTGTACCCATACTCTTACTAGTATAAAAAGTTGCTGAATTGGCCATTTATAACACATAACTGGCTGGGATAGTTTTTGAAGCTGATCACAGAAGAAAGAGAATGCAGTGTTCTGATATGCTACATCAACTGCTAGTTATAGGAGGGAAATAGATTCCTCTTGTTTTTTATCTTAATGAATTCCATGTCCCACGTACTGGTGCCAATTCATTCAATAGGAAGATATGTCAAGCAGGATAGCATGTTAAGGACTAAAATGAAAGAAGAAGAGGTACAAGACAGCCCCCCCCCCAAAAAAAACCCACCCCACCCTTACAAGATGTTGTCTTAGAGGCTAGTATAAATAGAACTCTGTTTACAGATTTCTTGAATTGACATTTCCTTTGTGAAGGCCATGGAATTGGCCATCTCTTAAAAAAAAAAAAAGTTTAATGAAGATTAACAGAAGCTAAAATGTGACCTAACTGGTCAGGTAAAAATCCAACTTTACGGATACCCTACAGCAGGAAATCCTCTTAATTCCTTTCATTCAGGGAAGTATGTCAATTTACGTGAATAACATAGCTGAAGTTGACATACTTAGACCTACCCCCTGCAGTGTCTTCTCTAGGGTGAGTCAACTGCTGCTGCTCCCCCCGTGGACTCTGCCTGCGCCTCTCGCGGTGCTGGAGTACAGGAATTGACGGGAGAGTGCTTGAGGGTCGATTTATCGCTTCTAGACTAGACGCGATAAAGAGACACCTCCCCCACCCCCCCGCTGGATCAGTCGCCGCCCGCTGATGCGGCAGGTAGTATAGACATACCCTTAAATATTTTTGCAATAACAATAGAGAATACTGCATATTTTTTCTATCTTGTATAAAATAGGGAGTTCAGACATAATTTTATTTATTTAGGCTGAGATTTGTAAAGATACTTGATGGGATTTAGACTCCTGACTACCTAAATCCCTTTTGAAAATGAGACTTAGGCTCCTAAATCAGTTAAGCATTGTGACACTGAGCACAGCAATGCCTAAATACCTGTAAAAATCTTGGTCTGTCTCTTATTTTTCTGTGAATAAGTCTGCTGTCTGATTAAAATCTCCTGTTAATTCTAAACATAGGACTTTCTTAGGTCCTGAGCCAGTAAAGTACACAAGCACATGCTCCAAGTTTTTGAGTACACCTCTACCCCGATATAACGCGACCTGCTGTAACATGGGTTCGCATGGGTTCACTCTTCACATGCCTTCCCCCCCCCCACGTCTGGGAGGCAGGAGCTGTGGGGGGGCACTTGTGGGGGCCCTGCAGGCCCAGAGTGGCCCGGGTGATAAGTGGGGGGCCGGGAGCAGCCCCCTCCGCTGCCCCAGCCATGTCGCTTGGGGGAAAGGATCCCCCCGCCACACTCACCAGCAGCGGCGGAAGCAGAGCAGCCCGGCCCCAGCCTGCTCCACTCCATCAGCTCCTAGCCGCGGCGCTCTGGTTCCCGCCGCCGGTGAGCGTCCTGTCCCCAACCTCCCCGCGCTCACCGGCAGCGGCAGAAGTGGAGCAGCCTGGCCCCAGCCTGCTCCACGCCGCCAGCTTCCAGCCGCGGCGCTCCGCTTCCCGTCGCCGGTGAGCGCCGGGGGCGTCCTTTCCCCAAGCTCCCCACACTTACTGGTGGCAGAAAGTGGAGCACCACGGCTGGGGCCAGGCTACTCTGCTTCCGCTGCTGCTGGTGAATGCCTATCGGGGCGGGGGTGTGGATAGGGGTCGGGGCAGACAGGGAGCAGGGGGGTTGGGTGGGATCCTGGGGTGATTAGGGACAGGGGGTCTCTGGAGGGGGCGGTCAGGGGACAAGGAGCAGGGGGGCCAAGGCAAGGTCGATACAACGCTGTTTCACATATAACATGGTAAGAGTTTTTGGCTCCTGCGGACCGCCTTATAGCGGGGTAGAGCTGTAGTTACATTGATGATATTGGCATTCTTCACATGCTGAAGTGCTCTGTAGGATCAGGGCCTTAGTGAGTTGAATTTATAGGAGACTGGCAAATACTTAATGTGGGGGCATATGAAATATCCTTTATTTTCAAAATGGCAGGTACAAGAAGGGCATTCAGCATTTGTCTGACAACTTTATTTTCCAGTCACTTTCCAGTTCCCACTGTAAGAATTTAGCACATGGTGTAAAAGGGTATTAAAATGCAAGCATTACCTTGCCTTTTATAATTAATCTATGCAGCATTCTCTAAAAGGTAATGATTAATAACCTTTGGGGTTTTTTAATGCCTGGCTTCATATTCCAACAAGTTTGTGTGTTCTAGTGCCTTGCTTGGGTGTTTGGGTGTTTTGTTCAAGTATGGGAATCCAGAAATCAGGGCAACCAGGGACAAAATTTACTGTACTTAGATGCTGCATAACCTACCGGTATGGTGTCACTACTTCTGTTTCTATACCCGACATTTTGCTTCCCTTCAAGGAATTAAAAAGCTCCACAAGGCAGAAAGCACTTTAATGGGAGCTTTGCTGCTGGGACAGCAAACATTGGGTTAACAAGCAGAAGAGTCTGCAAGAAATATATGAAGTGCATAAAAGTTCTACTGATGTAGATAAAACAGTTATAACCCCCCCCCCCCCCCCGCCCCGGTGTGGGCATAGTTTTATTGTGTTTATACCAGTATGGTTTATTCCCTCATGGGAAAGGGAATAAGCTATTCTGGTGTAAGACATCTCTTTCCTGGAATAATTGTATCCACATTAGGGATTGTATTAGTATAACTATATTGATCTAAAAATAATCCACACCCCCTTAACCAAAGTAGCTATAGTGGTACAACTCTCAAGTTCAGACCTGGCCAAAGACTACAGCCTGGTCTGCATCACACGGTTAGGTCGACGTAGGTTGCCTTGCATCAACCTAGCTGTGAAAGTGTCTTCACTTAAATTTGGCTCCTGCCGACATAAGTTCCTCTCTGCTCCAGTAATACCACCTCCCTGAGCGGCAGCGTCACGGTCAGTGCCATATCAGTGTGGACATTGTGTTGCTTACATCAGCTGTTGGCTTTCAGGCGTTATCCTACACTGACAATACAACCTCCCAGTGAGGATGTGCACCACTGACACAAGGAGACAGGTGTGCGCACGCAGAAGCGATTTAATAACTATGGTGGCTGTATGCCAGAGTAAGTTAGGTCAACATAATATTGTAGTATAGACATGGCCTAAGACTATGTCTTCACTGCTCTCCCTCCCTCCCTCCCTCCTTTTTTTTTTTTAACATAGCTAACTTGCATTAGTTATCTATCTTGCTTTAAAATCCTAGCAGAGACCAGGCTGCTTGATGTAGCTAGGTGGGGGTATAGTATTGACCGTGCCTCGCTACCTCATGGTTTGTAAAACTAGCTGTCCCTTGTAAATCCTGGAAGAGAGAGTATGATAACTAACATGAATTAGTTTTATTTCTGTTTTAAAACAAAACAACAAACACCCTTTTTGGCAGTGAATACTGTGACAAATTTCGTCCTCTACCTTGGTGGGTCCTGTGCTTATTGGCAGATTTTCTCGCTTCAGAGGTTCACAGCAGCCCTCAGCTTGGCCACTTTCGTGGCTCAAATCTGCCGTTCACTCAGTTAGCCTCATCACTGGCCAGCATGGGGAAAGGAAGAACAATCCCCACAGTCTCTGCTGATCCACCTAGCGGATCGGGGAACAGGCCAGAGACCTTCCCCTCTGGAACCCAAAGTCCAGTTCAACTCCTCCGATATCAAGTAGGGAGTGGGGGGAACCTGGGCCCGCCCTCTACTCCGGGTTCCAGCCCAGGGCCCTGTAAATTGCAGCTGTCTACAGTGGCTCCTGTAACAGCTGCATGACAGCTTCAACTCCCTGGGCTACTTCCCCATGGCCTCCTCCCAACACCTTCTTTCTTCTCACCACAGGACCTTCCTCCTGATGTCTGATGATGCTTGTACTTCTCAGTCTTCCAGTAGTACGCCTTCGCCTTCTCACTCTCAGCCTCTTGCTCCCAGCTCCTTGCATGCATACCAAAAAACTGAAGTGAGCTCCTTTTTAAACCCAGGTGCCCTGATTAGCCTGCCTTAATTGATTCTAGCAGCTTCTTGATTGGCTGCAGGTGTTCTAATCAGCCTGTCTGCCTTAATTGTTTCCAGAAAGTTCCTGATTTTTCTGGAACCTTCCCTGTTACCTTACCCAGGGAAAAGGGACCTACTTAACCTGGGGCTAATATATCTGCCTTCTGTCACTCTCCTGTAGCCATCTGGCCCGACCCTGTCACAATACATAGATAGCCTTACACCAAATTTATGACGCAGCCTTAGGCAGTCAGTGCTTTCAGTCGGTGAGGTCTAAGCCTAGCTTTTCTCCCCTACACCCGATTGGCAAAATTTTGTTGACGAAAGTTGAAGAAAATCGAAATTTAATGAACACTTCTGTGAAAAGCTTCCCACCATTTATACCTACTTACTATCACTCAGAGCTTTAAACTGGTGGATATACCAAAAAATGTGTTAACTGTCGCTTCTAGAAAGATGAATACTACCTTTGTTGATACAAAATAAGTAGTAGTCAAATAGAACATATTTAGCCAGAGATTAAGGTCATGTGTTATATAACCTAGCAGGCGTTTTTATAGACTTTCCTTTTTATATATATATTTAATTAAGTAACTTGGTGGTGTGGACTGTCTGTTGTGATTTGGGTACTTTTTTTCCTTTCTCGATTCTATTTTCATTTAAGACTCTTAATTTAGTTTTTTCTCATTTTGTGGGTATTATCTGCTTAATCATAGCTGATCAAGAATGGTTTTAACAGTGACCTTTGAATAAAACATTTGTATTATCTTTGTCTTTTTATAATATAGCTTGTAGCAGATTTTTATTTGGCAAGTGCTTTACAGCTAATTACTGTATGAGATGAGCAAACTGATATTACTTGCCATTAATGATTGTGGTGCTTTACTTTCTTTATGATCTGATGCTTTTCTATAAATTGAGGTTTTTCTGCTCAAAGTAATGGATGCCCTTTTGGCTCTGAGAAAGACACCTGTGTCGAAATGGTAAACATAGCCTTTTAAATATTATTAGTTTCTTTGTTAATTTAATAAGTGAATTTTATCAAAACATTACTTTGCACTCCAGTACAAAGAGGCACATCCATCTTGTTTTGTAATCTTGCTGATTTGCAGCTGTAGTAGTGCTTCAGTATTTGGGGTTATGTTTTGTGGGCACCCAACATAAAATATTTTTATAAACGTCATGTAGTGTGCACTGCATAAGCTTTAATTCTTGTAGTTGTACAACTTGTTTTACTTTTATAATTTTCTCTCCCTTATTGCTTTGTGAACGATTCAGAGGGGAAATAGTGAAACTGACTAGAAGTAGTCAAACACACAAAGGAGAGAGAAAACAGCTGTTTTTCTTTATTTCAGTTACAGTAATTTTAAATATGGTAATAGTTACAGTTTCAGGGTTAACTACACCTTTGACCCTCTCTCCTTCAGATCAAGGATTTAGGCTTGCAGTCCCTCTGTACCTCACTGTGATTTTTCCCCCAGTGGATCTGAGCATGGTCCAGCATTTGTGGTTAATCTTTCTCTACCACTTATCAAGCAGTCTTCACAAAGTAAAATACACTTAGTTTTAGGGTAAAAGCATTACATAAAAAAAAAAGTTCCTATGTACAAGCTAAAAGCTTACCAGAGGTCATGTTGCGCCCCCTGTCCAACATATGGCTCTGGTAGATATCAGTCTGTCAAACCCCTCAGCTTGGTCTGCTCTCCTGGTTACCAGTTTGTCAGGTTTCAGATCCAGACTCCTTTGGACAGTATAACTGTTTCTTTATCAGTTTGATCTTTTGATCTCTGATCTCCTGTAACAGGTAATACAAGTCAGTGGCCCTTTCCTCCCCCGGGGAGCTTCAAAAGGCTTTTTTTGTTTGTTTGTTTTTCTGTCCCGTCCCCACCGCATTAATCGCCCCTTAGGGATTCCAGATTCCACAGGTTTTCATGTTCTAAACATAAAGATGCTGCATGTGTTTGCAATATTGGTCAGAGTAACAGAAATAGATTAAAAATACTTCAACACCAGGATGGGTTTCTCTTTAAAGTGATATACCCCATAAAGCTTTTTTCAGTAATGCAGAAGAATTGAATTGTGCAACTTTAGTCTGATACCTTAAATTTGGTTTATGGCTGTGAATACATTGCACAGACGTTTGTTTTATTGAGTCATTCTCAAGTCCTCTCACTACTACATTGCATATGAAATAGCTCTTCCTTCTGATTCTTTGTCTGCTAGGCATTTTTGTGTAGTGCAGAGTGGGAAGCACTTTCCTCAGCATCATGGTGGTGTGGTTTTCCTTGGAGAGTTCTCTGTAGCAATCCATCTTGTTCATAGGTTCATCAGTTTTTAAGGTCAGATGGGACCATTGTAATGATCAGGGTGGATTTGATTTAAATCACTAGTCAGGAAGACTAGATTTAACCATGGTTTTCTACATAAGTGCATTTTTGTTGGTTGTTATAACCTTAATACGTATTCTTCACAACTCAGAGCTGTAGGTTTCGTTTTTAGAAGGTACACACTATATATTTTTTAAACAGTGCTTTATCTTGAAAACTTTTCAGATTAGTTTTACAGCTGTATTAGAAAATGAATGATTGTTTGGTTATTTCATTTACCAAAGGTAATTGAAGCAGATAGTTCACCTCCCAATGACTTCATAAATATCTCCAATTCAACAGGTTAATGATTAATATTTGGAGGATTTTCTTGCCATGTTGTATTAGAAGGAGAACATCACAAGACAGACAGACATTTTGTTGTTTTAGTTAAATAAAACAATTTACATTAAATATTCTGGATTTTTTTCCTTCAACAGCAAACATGCAATATTTTAACAAAACAAGCGTATGTCCTTCACTTCTCACATTTATCTCCAGACTTCTTCTCCTTGTCCAGATCTGTTCCGCCCCCAACAATCTTCTATTCATTGAACTTTTCGAAACTTTGCACTTTTAGAGAGAGGTAAGGGATTGACTCTGTGTACACAAATTTGCAAAGGGACAGTAGAGTTGAGGTCTTATTTCTCACCTGTATATATTTATTTTAAAACATTTTTTGCTGTTAACAAGCATGTTATCTCTGGAGATACACATCCACAGTTTTGAGATCTGCAAAACTAAGCCTCTCTGATGGTATCTTCTAGACCAGAGGTGGGGAAACTACTGCCCGTGGGCCACGTCTGGCCCATGGGACCATCCTGCCCGGCCCCTGAGCTCCTGGCCCAGGAAGCTAGCCCCCAGCCCCTCCCCTGCTGACTCCCTGCAGCCATGCCGCTGCGTGGACAGTGCTCTGGGGAGCGTGTCTGCGCGCTCATGCAGGGCAGCACGGCTGCTCCGGTGCAGCTCCCAGACATGCTGCTCTGAGCAGCATGGTAAGGGGGCCGGGGGGGTTGGATAAGGGGCAGGGGATCCTGGGGGGCAGTCAGGGAGAAGAGGATGTTGGATAGGGGACGGGGCCCTGGGGGGGCGAGGGGTCCTGGGAGGGGGCGGTCAGGGGGCGGTTGGATAGGGCAGAGGTTCGGGGGGGGGGGAGTCAGGTGATGGGGAAGTTGGGGGGTTAGGGGGTGGAGTCACGGGGGGCAGTTAGGGGTGGGGGTCCTGGGAGGGGGAGGTCAGGGGACAAGGAGTGGGGGGGGCGGGGGGTTGGATTGGGAGGGAGTTCTGAGGGGGGTGGGAAGTGGGGAGGGTGGGAGGGGGAGGTCAGGGGGCAGGGGCCAGGCTGTTTGGGTAGGCACAGCCTTCCCAACTGGCCCTTTGTACAGTTTTGCACCCCAGTGTGGCCAGAAAGTTTGCCCACCCCTGTTCTAGACTGAGCACTCAGTCCCATTGGGTAGATAGAAAGATTAACCTAAATCTATACAGAAGCCTGTGGAACCCCATAAGATTGGGTCCCTAATCTTTGAACTATTGGAACTCATTAACAAAACTTTTCTTAAACATGACATGAATATATTGTGTCATACTATAGAATTAGAATTTATAATCCCTGTTTCATGATGAGATACATTATAGCTCAAAGGTATCTTAATTAAACCTATCTTTAGATAGGTTTTTCCCTCAAAAGGCTTTTTATCAAAAGAATAAGATTTAAATTTTAAAAAAGTGGGTTTAAAAAAAAATTTTTTTTAAAAATCATTGATTTTTATCCACCCTGGTAATGATCTAGTCTGACCTCCTGTCTAGCAACATTCAACCTTAATTTAAAAATTGTCAGTAATGAAGAATCCACCATGATGCTTGGTAAATTGTTCAATGATTAATTACTCTCATGCCTAATTTCCATTCTGAATTTGTCTCGCTCTTCCTATGTGATTTTTTTTGTTGTTGTTGTTTCTTTTTATACTTCACCTAATATGAATAGTCATTTTCTATGGTTTTGCATAAATCTACTTAAAATGAATATTTGGTATCCTGGTACAAATTTTGTCTAAATGTTTGCTGTGTTTTAAATAGCTTGCCTTTGTTACACCATGACTCCTTCCTCCTCCTCCAGGAAACCCAGCGCTTGCTGGCAGAACCAGTCCCTGGGATAAAAGCAGAGCCAGATGAGAGCAACGCACGTTATTTTCATGTGGTCATTGCAGGTCCACAGGATTCCCCCTTTGAGGGTGGGACATTTAAACTTGAACTATTCCTTCCAGAAGAATATCCAATGGCAGCTCCTAAAGTACGTTTCATGACCAAAATTTATCACCCTAATGTAGACAAGTTGGGAAGAATATGTTTAGATATTTTGAAAGGTAAGTACATTTCTCTTAATTCATTCTAAGCAGGGAAAACTGACAATTCAGTTGTTTAAAAGGATTACAAAAATTTTTTATTTTAGCTTGGTCACGAGGCTGGTTTAAATGGCTTTAATCTGAGAGGAAAACATATTAAATCTGGGGGTGGTAATAAAGAGTGTGGTATTTCATACTACTGTAAATCTTTCTCTTTAGATAAATGGTCCCCAGCTTTGCAGATCCGTACCGTTCTGCTATCAATCCAGGCTTTGCTAAGCGCTCCCAATCCAGATGATCCTTTAGCAAATGATGTAGCAGAGCAGTGGAAGACCAATGAAGCCCAAGCCATAGAAACAGGTAGTGTATCGCACTTGTTACTTTTGTATTTGTGTGAAATTTTATGAAAACTAGATTACTCTTGTGTTTTTATTTTGGAACTTAATTTTAAAACCTGACCTCCGGTTTAGTGCTTGAGACTCACAAGAACAATTGTTTGCTTGTGCAGTTGATAGCCCTGAATGCAGGTGCAGAATCAGAGCCAGAGTGGAGGTTTTTCTTTTCTGAGGATCCACTTAGTTTGCACATGTCACATTGCTAAAAGTACAAGAGTATTTGACTGAACTCTTAATTGGGAAAGAGAAACCATTCAGTTTTGTACTTTATATCCATTCCTTGTACATCATGAGAGAGATTCTTTAATAAATTGCAGTTTAGTTCCACAGAGCTCTGCAGCATCTCTAAATCTGCTTCTGTTGCAGGCTCTAATAGAATGTAGTTTCTGAGGTAATAGAATAAACAGGCTGCATTACGCCTTCCCATTACAGGATCCTCTGCAGCCAGGCCATCTGTTCCCAGTGGCATCTGTTTCTGTGAATCTTGTGGGCTTGGATTGTGACTAACATTCCACAACTAACATGCTTATATTTGTGAAACAGTGACATAACACTTAATTTAAAATACTCAGGTGCCTCTGTTTAACAAGCTCTTCTAATCAAAAGTTTGGGAAATGGAGTATATTGAAATGAATAAAATGAGATTTATTTCACTTTAAGAGTATGCATCTTTTTTTCTTTACAGCCAGAGCATGGACTCGGCTATATGCCATGAATAATATTTAAATTCGCTCTGAACATCAAGTGTGCATCACTTCTCCTATTCTGCCAAGACCTCTTTTCTTTTTTCTTTTGTTTGCATTTAATGGACACAGTCTTAGAAACATTACAGAATAAAAGTCCAGACATCTTCAGTCCTTTGGTGATAAAATGCACATTAGCAAATCTGTGTCTTGTCCTAATTCACTGTTGTAACGCATGAGCAGAGGCTAGAAGTATCATCTGGATTGTTGTGAAACTGTTTAAAAGCAGTAGCATATCTCTGCTTTTAATCATTTTTTCCATCATGGCTTAAGTATAAGCACTGTGAATGAAGGTAGTCAGGGTTAGCTGCAGGGTTTTTTGTTTTAATTTTGTGAGCTCCTCCTCTTCCCTTTTTTATGGTGATGCTAAATGCATTGGTTAAAGCAGCTAACCAGTTACACTTTAGGATATGCCCTCTAGCTAAGTCTAACTTAGATGCTGTAGATGGACAAGCCTGATTGTTTGAACAAAAATGGGAACAGTAAACATCCATCACCTTCACTAATAATATTGTGATTCTGCTGTCAAGTGTAGAAACCTCCTTTCAAGAAAAAGCTTGTGACTATTTTGTATGGCTTTTCTGGAAAATCTTCTGTAAATCTTATGTTTTAGTAAAATATTTTTTGTTATTCTACTTTGCTGTTGTACAGTTTATTTTGCTGTGGTTTTCATTTCTCTACTGTGACAATTGTATTTAAAAAAATTGAAACCAGAACAGAACAATGTGTCTTTTCCAGTCTGACAGATTAAATAGTAAGAGGAAGAATTTGCAAATTCCATTACTTTTGTTGCTGCTGATTTGTATTACTAGCTCATGCCACAGCGTGTTCCTAAATTGGCCAAGATAGTACAAAATTATATTAGTA